>NC_137046.1:58491193-58934811 GCF_032717465.1 Coenobita brevimanus | reverse complement strand
TCCATGAAAGCGTGTGTGGCAGGAAAAGCAATTACTGTATTCTTAACGTCAGATGGAAATTGGACATACTTATAAAAGCATGCTTCAAGGTTGAGTAAGATTAGTAACAAGTATGGTGTGGGAATAACTACCATAATACATAAGGCAGCAGAGTAATGTATAAATTATTAAAGTTTTATGCTGGAAGTTAGAACGCTGGCACGGATGTAAAAATATGCGCCATGTCAGAGCAAGGAGATTAAAGTTTTACGCCGGTAAATGAACGAAAAGTCTGCTTCGTAAAAATAAGCCTTAAAAATTGTGTGCCGAATTAGTTGCCATAATACTGTCGTGTAGCGTGGCCCCAAGTCCCTTTGCTACTAGTGGGGTTTTGGAGGATTGGGGATGCCTGGGGGGTTGGGTCAATACTTTTACAGCACACACAACCCACCATTGTGTGCCATGACATATATTCGTTTTGACGTGGGTAATGGGGGCTGTCGGACAGTGAGAAGGAGTCCATCATTGCATATGTTGGAAGGATAAGTGGCACACAGGTGGATGATTATATAGGTAACCATGCATTCAGCCCTTGCTTGCAATAACCACGTTGTGGCCGTACAGTAAGGGGCGGAATGCTCTATGAGGGGGTTGTGTTTGATGGCCGGTTTTTTTGTTTATTTTTTACGGCCTAGGCAATGCCTCGAGGATTGGGCATACGTTCTTAAGTGGCTGTTGCAAGCCAGACGTTGCACACTTTGTTCACATCTATCAGATGGTGGACCTCACATTCACAGCCACCCAGTCATTCACCAATTTTTTGTTTTCCCATTTTGTGAAGAGACCTGGGACTAGCTACTGACTAATTTAATACCGGATATTGCCACATCCAGCTGGAGCACCGTAACTCTTTACACCACCACGTGACTGTCTAGTTGTATATTACCACCAAGTGTAGTAACTTATATCCTGGGTAGCCAGAAGCCACTTGGCTTGTCACTCATGATAGTCACGAGATGTCCACTTTGATTAGTAATCGTATCAAACAACCAGTTTCTTTACTTGCTGCCGTCAGCTCTGAAAGAAGACATCTTCTCCAGATTCAAGTAAAGCGACTAAGGTTATAGACAACTGGCCAGCCGTACACAACCATTGGCTATGAAATGTTTTGTATAAATCCTGTCCTGAGCATGAGCAAAATATGTAGACACTTCTCTGCCAGCTGTAGGAATGGAAGGTGTTGTTTGAAATATTTTATGTGGTAAGGACTGCACATCAACGTTACTATTCTTTCCTAGTCCACCATTCTCCTGTATGGGGATAGTAAAGGAACTGAAGGTTGTTATTTTAATCTGACATTCAATATCTGATCATTGCCATATGAAGGTGTCTGTTCCAGGCATCAGGAAAACAGGCAACAGAAGGAATGTTACCCTCTAGTCATTTGGGGAAGAGTGGTAAATATGAAATACAAGTTAGTGCTGGCAGAGTATTGTTGGCATACTTTTGCACATGCCTGTACATCACAAACAGATGCAGTTAAGTCCTGGTTATGTGCCACAGATGCTAAAAAATACAGGGTGGTTCATATATAACATGTCTGATCGATGTGTTTTGTTGTTGCATTTTGAACCATACCTTACCCCATCCTTAGGTGGGAAGAAGAGGCTGGGATGATGATGATGACGATTACAGTGATGATTTTAATAATAATGAATGATGATTATTATATTGATTTTGATTATTTGATGATTGATATGGTGGAGGCTTAGTCGGTTTTACCATCACTACCCTGCATCATTTTCTGTTTCCCATAACCCTTTCTTACTTGATAGTGATCGCTTGTTTGCATCCATTGGTTGCATTTTTTTTATCAAGTAATTTAATATCTCCTCTTGCATTTTCTTCAGTAATTGCTTAAAGTTCACTCATTTTGGTAAGTAGAGATTTTTACCCTCCACTGACTTTTATCTATTGCCAGACATCTCAGTCACATAAGGGGAGGCCACAAACAAAATAACTCCATGTCATTCTGTTATCTGCTATTTGACTGCCCTCTCTCCAACTCACACCTCCCTCCCTTGTATCTCTCCACTCCAGTCTTCCGTCTCTGCCATGGTCTGTCCTCCTCTTCACATCATACACATACCTTCTAGTCATTCTCTCATTCCCCATCCTCTACATGGCCAAACTATCTCAAAGTATTTCTCCTAATAGCGCCACAGCACTTTTCCACTTCCTCATTTGTATATCTGTTTGTCCATAAAACTCCACACATTCCTCAGGTCATTTCCACTGCTCTCACTCTTGTGCCCTTCCAAGAGGATCTAAGCCTCATTCCTCAACGTCTTATCACAGCTTTCAGTGATCCAGCAACCTTTCTACCCTGCTGTACCATTCAAGCACATCCTTCCATCCTCACTCATCACTCTAAAGTACTTGGATGCACCTTCATTATCTATTTCCTCACCATCCAGTCTCACTCTGTATGCTGTGATTTCCCTCAAGACCATAACTTTACCCATACGTATATTCTTTTTAGGATTCTGTTTCTTACATCCTCAGACTCATGCACCAAGCCTTGCAGTTCACATTCATCACAATACAGTATCATCAGCAAAGCAACAGCTCAGGAAGTTTCCACATCTTACCCTTCCTCACTAGATACCAATATATTCACATTCCTTCCTATTACCTTTCTTATAGCTTCATCCATATACAAATTGAACAGCCACTGAGACATGACATGCAGAAACATGACACACACAGACATGACACACAAAAGCATGGCACAAGGTATGACACAAACATGACACAAAGAGACAAGATTTTTGTCCTTATGCAGATTTATTTCCCTCACGTCACTGGCAGAATAAGATAGCACTGTGGCCCAACATCCTTTCCATAGCACTTCTTCATGACTAGCACCGTATTAGTCATATTTCAACTAGCATTTACAAAGGAATGATGGTAATTTAATACCCAGTTAAACGGAGCATAATTAAGTAGTCAAAATACGTGCTCCCCCATACCTGCAGACTGAGCCGACAACACCAGATATATATGGGCAGCCCTGTATTTTGGTTTAGTAAATTGTGGGCTGCTGTTGCTGTGATCCTGTATTCCTGGCTAAGTAGGACAGTGGCAGGTGTTTGGATATGCCTGTGTAGTAGTGCTGTAATCAAACCACTTCTCTGAACCAACATAGCATCAATTTCAGCATTTTTGCCAGTACAGTATTTGCTGCCTAAGTAAAACAGTGTCAGTTGGTTGTATCTTATCTGTGTGTGCTGATCATCTACCTTCTTGAATGAGATGTGGCTAAATGAGCTCTGAAACTTTGCTAAGGATATATGCATGTCATTTTCCAGAGTAAACTCCTGAAAGATGCACACACACGTCTGAAGAATATTAGCGGATAATCTTGGTTGTAAGAATTTTGGAGCTCCTATTGACTCTTTTCTTTGATTAAATTCCAGTATTTAGGTTCTCCAGCATTGACTCTGATTCTTAGTAATTAAAATGAGCCAGGGAGCACCACAACAGCAGGTATTATCAGCCCAAAAGATCGTAAATAACTGTGGCAAATAAAAGGACTCTGCAAAAAAGCCATAGTGCTTGTTTACCTAGCAATAAAAATTGGTGTTTTGTATATATTATCCCTCCTGAACTGTTGATGTTGGCTATTGTATTTGTACGCCAATTGTTATGCCCATTTTCTTGTTATATTTGCATTATTATTATTACCATGTCATTGTGATGTACTGCACAGTCAGCCACAGGAAAAAATATGCTGAAAAAAATATGTACGCTTGTCCTTCTTTGGTTGATTGTAATTGGCAACAGGTCAACTTGAATTTATTTTTCTCAATCTCTATTTCCCTCTGCCTGTGACCTCCAGTCTTGTAAATGCAATGTGTGCAGGAATTTCAGATGTAAGATATCTTGCATTTGGCTCTCTTTTGTGTATTATTTCTTGCACTCTTCAGTTCCTGCTTCTCTGCATTAAAAAGAAAAATGTATTGTCCTAAATAGCACTGAGATTTTAAAAGTAACTAGCATCTTTAGTTAAGGACCATTTATGTCAAAGGTTGATGAGCAACTTGAGTCGTTTCCCTTCATTTATATCCAAGAATAACAATCATTCTGAGTTTATTCCCCTCATTAAACATAGCAGTTGATTCCCTTCATTTAGGTGAGAGATTAACAAGATTTTTTCCCTGCATATATACGAACATTTATCGTTAATATGGTTTATGTTTTTTATATATTTTTTTCCTGTGGCTGACTATGTTTTATATATTGATGTGGGAGTGTTTTTTTTGGTGTCTTTATTTCTGTTGATTTATTCTATAGTCAGTTTGCTTCACCTGACAGAGATAACCGTTAGCTTTATGGCCAAGTGTAGTCAGACTGGAGAGTTAATTTGACTAGTAACCAAGGAGACTCATCCGTACCCCATCACTAAGGCATACTGAATTTTATACTTGAATGATTTAGTACTGAAGTGATAAAAGTTGCCTTGTTTTGTCAGATGGAAATAAACTGACTATAGTTATATGTTGAATTGGAATATGTTATACTCGTATCGGTATGGTGGAAAATGTGCCACGTGTTTGAAATGTTATAACTATATGGATTAGGGCGTCAGGCTATAGATAGATTGATAGATAGGTAGGGAGAGATCCTAGGGTGCCCATAGACTAAACTATTTTGATATATCTCTTCCTATCACACAGTCATTTGCCATATTTTCCTAAGCATGAGCAAGAACCAATTCGCCTGTCAGGTCTCTATCGTCTTTCAACCCAGGGCATCTCAGAAATCAGCAGTATTATGTGTTGAGCAGATAATTTTGTGCAGTATGCCTAACCTTGGCTTCCTACGCTCCTTATGGGGTGACATAGGATTGGATGATGGCAGACGATGTTGTATAAAGTTGCAAGGTCTCCAACATCACAGCCAATGGTTGATACGTTTTTAGAATTACTATCGTTATGCCGATTCTTAGGGTATGCTGTTGATATTTTTCCTTCATTGTTGTGTTTTCTTGGACTGTGTATCGTTTGGGTGTTTGTGATGGTGTTGATGTCTGTTGGGTTGGGTTGTCGTGGTTTATGATTAGAGAGAGCAAGGATGTGTGATGTCCCCATGGTCTTGTGTGTGTGTGTGTGTAAGATACTAGGATTTGAATGGTAAGTGAATGAGTGTATGAGCCATTTCATTGGGCTTGCAGTTAGTTTCACTCTTTCTTGGGTTTCCTCTTCGCTTTATGGGCCCTATGCATTTTATCCATGTGTAAAAAAAATAAATAAGGAGGTTAGGAGTGACTGCTTGAAAAAGAAAAAAAAAAAATGGTTACGATGATTGAAAAATAATTGGTTACGAAGATGATGATGATGATGATTAGTCCACTTCACTAAGCATGGTACTGATAGTTGGCCCCCTTAATGCTTGTTTATTCTTTGTTCTTTGCTCCCACCTCAAATATTTCTGTCATGAGAGATAGAGAGACCCTGTTGTTGTAGTGCTAAAATCATTACATCCCTCTGACCCTCCTATCACCTGTATTGGCTGTCATAACCTTCCCTTCCAGCAAATTAATTCTCATGATAAATTGAATTCCTTTGTCTGTGGATGATAAACCTATTATATCAAAATTATGCTGTTTTGAAGAATATTTGCTATGTATTAGTAAATGTTGGCTTGTAATCAATCCCACTTGACTGACTACAGAAACCCTGGCAGCCCCAAAGGTATATGTTGAAGGATTGTCTGTTGTGGTAGTGTGGTGTGGTGTGTGGGAGGAGGCCTACACTGTGGTACATGTGGTGAGTGTTTGTAGTTGTGTGTTGTGGTGAGGGGGGGGGAGGCCTTACACTGTGGTAAATGTGAGTGTGGTGTGGTGTGGCAGGAAGCATTACACTGTGGGCATAGTGCATTGTGTGTGAGTTGTGTATTGTGTTGGCCTTGAAGTAGAGAAAGATGATGATTGTGTTGAAGTCTGGTTATACTCATTTCACTCAAACTTGGCACAAATTTTCATGTTTTTTTTTTTTTTCTTTTAACGTGTCCCACTGGCAGAAACAAAACATTAGACCTGCATTCACTCCATAGCTTTTCATTGTGACAGGCATCCTATTTTAATGCCTGTTTACTGTATTCTTACAACTCAGCATTCATGAGAGAGCATAAGCCATTTTTAGACCAAGTTAGAGTTGTGTTTCTCTGGGTATGGTTGAGTCTGAAGGGTGGGTGTCTGGTTATGGTTTTTGAAGGTTTCTGTTGTATATCTAGGTAGTAGCTATGTACCGTCTGAAATAGTAGAAATAAAGTTTAAAAAGAAAGAGAAAAAAAAAAGTGGATGACGGCCACAGCCACTTGGCGGACTACACTTGGGCTACTGGACTGCACTTAGGCCTCCGGTATTGCAGATGGTCGGAGCCAGTGACCTGTACTGTGAAATTCCATATGCTTTTCACAGCACAGTTCCTTTGGAATGGGGGCCGTTTTAAGAGGGTAGGAAAAAATGTGTATCCTTCTGAAAAATAGTGTTGGGTATAGGATGAGAATAGGTTGTAAGTACTCTTTGTAATGTAAGTTCTTATTACATGCTTTCCATAGCTGTTCTTCAAAACCAGCATCATATTTTAGTGCTTATATACTGTATTCTTACAGTACAGCATCCATGAGAGAGAGCACATGGCATTTTTAGACCAAGTTAGAGTAAAGAGAGAGAGAGAGTTTAGGTTGTGTTTTTCTGGATGTGGTTGTGTCCGAAGGGTGGGTGTCTCATGATGGTTTTTGAAGGCTTCTGTTTGGCTGTAGTGGCCATGTATATCTAGGTAGTTGCTATGTACCGTCTGAAGTAGTAGAAATAAAGTTAGAAAAGAGAAGAAAAAAAAGTCGATGACGGCCACAGCCACTGGTGGATCTGCACTTCAGCTACAGGTATTGCAGGTGGACGGAGCCGGTGACCTGTACTGTGAAATTCCATATGTTTTTCACAGTATGGCTCTGTTGGAATGGGGGCCGTTTTAAAGGGGTAGGAAAGCAAATATGTATCCTTGTGAATTTTAGTGTTGGGTATAGGATGAGAATATCTATCTATCTGTCTGCCTACTGCCAGCTGCCATCATCCCGTAAGGGGGGGCCATTTGACTTTTATTTATGGGGAGGGGCACTAACCCTTCACAAATCCACTTGTTGACACATAGGGAGCACATATGGTTTGATTATATGGTTACCACCCAGCATTGTAAACAGTTTCTTGGCTTATAGATTTTTTTAAAGTACTTTTTGTAATGCAAGTTTTTATTGCATGCCTTCCATAGCTCTTCTTCATAACCAGCATCGTATTTTAGTGTTTATATACTATGCTTACAACCCAGCTTCCATGAGAGAGGCGATACGTTTGTGGCCATCCCGTACGGGATTAAGGTGTCTGGCAATAGATAGATAGATAGATCCATGAGAGAGAGCACAAGGCATTTTTAGACAAAGTTAGAGTAAAGAGAGGGTGAGAGAGAGTAGGTGTATTCATGTTTCTCTGGGTAGGGTTGTTTGTGAAGGGTGGGTGTCTGGTGATGGTTTTTGAAGGGTCCTGTTTGGCTGCAGATTTGTGGATGTCTGTAGTGGCCTTGTGTGTATAGGTAGCTAGGTACAGTGTGAAATAATAAAAATAAGGTACTGTATATATATATATATATATATATATATATATATATAAAAAGCTGTGTACACTCTGAAATAATAAAGTACTGGGGGGGGGGGGGAGAAAGAAAGAAAGAGGTTGACGGCCACAGCCATCGGCGGACTGCGACAAGTGCAGGTGGTCGGAGCCGATGACCTATACTGTGAAATTCCATGTATTTTCACAGCACAGTTCCTTCTGAATGGGGGCCGTTTTAGGGGCGAGGAAAAAAATATTGACTATATCTTGTGAAATTTAGTGCTGGCGTGCAGTGTTACAGGCTTTGAATGGCTGTAGTGGCTAGGTAGGCAGTATGTACAGGATAAATTATTAACAGAAAAAAAGGAAATAAGAAAAAAAGGAGGAAAAATAAAAATGGTTGCACATTTTATTTGGATTTAGGTAACTTTCTAATGTGGGGCAGTGGTCAAGTAATAGGTCTAGTACAACTTCCTTGGTGGTTTGAATGGCCGTAATGCTTTTATGTTCCTCTGACAAAGTGGGGCCAGACTGGAGGGTCAGTTGAACTAGTAATCAAGGAAACTCTTTCCTGTCTCAGTACTAAAAATTTCACTGTTTCATGGGATTAGTTATTATGAAGAGGTACATAGCGAGGTTGGGGGAAGGAGGCAGCCTTATAACTTTGTGTGGAGGTCTTGTTGGGTTGTGGTGGTGGTTTACGTGTTCGTGTTTTTCTGCATTGAGAGTCCTCTTGTTGTCCTGTGTCTGTTTGTTTAGCCACGAGGGATTTTTGGCACTGAGAACACCAGCTGGTATTGTAGTGGTGTTGGTCTGGAATAGGAAAGTCCTGGAGTTGATAATTTTGAAGCACTTATGTAGGGAGAAATATGTGAGGTAGTCAGGATTCCAGGGGCTTAAATGGTCAGTGAGTGAACATCTGGCCCTTTTCACTGGCCATGGCCTGGTTATATCAGTGCCACCACCTGAAGGTGTCTTCCCTGCACCGCAGTTAAATAACAATTGGGTGCGTAAGGTGAGAAGTGTGAATTTCGTGGGTAGCGTTGTGAGGCAGACTGGAAGAAAAATACGAGACAAGGTCGTAGGGTGGCTGCCAGAGATTGAGCAGCATAGACAGCCACCATTAGGTGACTGGCCAATGAATGCATGTTGGAGCCTTCATGAATGGTACAATACAAATGATATAAAAATACTGAACTGTTTCTACAGGGCCATCATGTACACCTCAGTATATATATGCATAGCTTTGAAGTACTGTATATATAAACACATCATCTGAGATCTAGTGGCACATTTTCCACACAGTTTAAAACAGAATATGTGTAAATTGTGAGTTTTGTTTGTGTATAATGCCAGCAGTAAGTAATTCCTCATTTAATAATTGATATATATTCCCGTAAATTGCTGATTGCCTGAAGTTAGGGTCGGGTCCCAGCAAGAGGGACTTTTTCTCCAGCATTTAAGGATCATATGCAAGACAGAACTAACTAGCAAGATTTATTTGTGTTAAATAAAAAATAATAATATTCTTAGATGAATTAACATTGATCTTTCACAGCACACATTTGAGATTAATTAAGAAGTTTGTGAAAAGTGTATTTTTGATTGACATTAAGAGAGAGACTGTGCTTAGTGAAAGTATCTTAAATGAGGAATTACTGATAGGGGTTTGCCAGTAAATTATTATTATTATTTGACCCACAAGCAGTTTTTGAAGCATAAACTAATGATACCCCTTGCTGGCATTAATATTACAAAGGAAAACAAAGTTGAGTGTTTATTCTTTGTGTGTTTTAGTACTTCATATAGTTAAGTATTGTATTAGGCTTCCTCTTCTCCTCCTCGTTGTTCTTCTCTTCCTTCTTCTTCCTCCCCGTATTGTATTAGGCTTCCTCTTCTCCTCCTTGTTGTTCCTTTCCTCTTCTTCCTTCCTCTTCTCCTCCTTGTTGTTCTTTTCCTCTTCTTCCTTCCTCTTCTCCTCATTCTTTTCTTCCTTCCTCCTCCTCTTCATTCTTTTCTTCCTTCCTCCTCCTCCTCCTCATTCTTTTCTTCCTTCCTCCTCCTCCTCCTCATTCTTTTCTTCCTTCCTCCTCCTCCTCCTCCTCATTCTTTTCTTCCTTCCTCCTCCTCCTCCTCATTCTTTTCTTCCTTCCTCCTCCTCCTCCTCATTCTTTTCTTCCTTCCTCCTCCTCCCCTTTTTGTATTAGGCTTCCTCTCCTCCTCTTATTGTATTAGGCCTCCTCTTCTCGTTCTTCTCTCCCTTTTCTTCTTTCCTCTTCCTCCCCTCTTTCTTCCTCTTCCTAACCTTACCAGGTGTCCCTTGCTATTCCTGTCATCCTTGTCCTGTTGTTCCATCCCTGTTCTGTCAACCATGTCCTGTCCTTCCACCCCTGTCCTGCCATCACTGACCTGCCCTGCACCCTTGCACTTTCCTTCCCTCCCCTACAGCCATGCCCTCCCCTACACCCTTGCAATATGCAGCCATGCCCTCCCTTACACCCTTGCAATATGCAGCCATGCCCTCCCCTACACCCTTGCAATATGCAGCCATGCTCTGCCCTACACCCTTGCTATTCCCTCCCCTTCCCTGCCCTGCCCTACACCCATTCACTGTCATCTGCACTCTTGCCGTGCCCTGCCATCCTTGGCCTGTCCTCCCCTCCTTGGCCTGTCCTCCCCTCCTTGCTATTCTTACCCTGTGTCCTGCCGTTCCATCTCTTGCTGTATCCTGCTTGTCTTGCTTTGCTATGACCTGCTCTGTTGTGCCCTTCCATCATCTGTGCACAAAGCCCTGCCACCCCTGTCCTGCCCTACACCCATGCACTGTCATCTGCACTCTTGCCATGCCCTGCCAGCCTTGGCCTGTCCTCCCCTCCTTGCTATTCTTACCCTGTGTCCTGCTGTTCTTGCCTAGGGTGTCCTGCCCTTCCATATCTGCTATTTTTTCCATTGTGTGTCCTGCCCTTCCATCTCTTGCTGTATCCTGCTTGTCTTGCCTTGCTATGACCTGCCCTGTTGTACCCTTCCATCATCTGTGCTATGTCCTGCTGTTCTTGCCTAGGGTGTCCTGCCCTTCCATATCTGCTATTTTTTCCTGTGTGTGTCCTGCCCTTCCATCTCTTACTGTATCCTGCTTGTCTTGCCTTGCTATGACCTGCCCTGTTGTACCCTTCCATCATCTGTGCTATGTCCTGCTGTTCTTGCCTAGGGTGTCCTGCCCTTCCATATCTGCTATTTTTTCCTGTGTGTGTCCTGCCCTTCCATCTCTTACTGTATCCTGCTTGTCTTGCCTTGCTATGACCTCCCTTGTTGTGTCCTTCCACCATCTCATATCCTGCTGTTCTTGCCCTGTCATCTGTGCTGTGTCCTTCCCTGTCATGTTCTATGTCCTGCTGTGTCCTTCCCTGTCATCTCTGCTATGTCCTGCTGTCCTTCCTCTGTCTGCTCCATGTCTTGTTTTGTTTGTTTTTAATGTTTCTTTTCTTCTTTAATGTCTTTGTATATTGTCCTTTTAAATTCATAATATATGTTTCTTTTCTTCTTTAATGTCTTTGTAGATTGTCCTTTTAAGTTCTTTTAAGTTCATAATTTTTTCTAAGTGCTAAATTTTGAATATAAGTTACTTATATATGTATAGCACTTATATATGTATAGCACATATATATATGTATAGCACATATATATATGTATAGCACATATATATATGTATAGCACTTATATATATATATATGTATAGCACTTATATATATATATATGTATAGCACTTATATATATATATGTATAGCACTTATATATATATATATATGTATAGCACTTATATATATATATATGTATAGCACTTATATATATATATGTATAGCACTTATATATATATATATATGTATAGCACATATATATATGTATAGCACATATATATATGTATAGCACTTATATATATGTATAGCACTTATATATATGTATAGCACTTATATATATGTATAGCACTTATATAAGTGCTAAACATATATAAGTGATATATAAGTGCTATACATATATATGTGCTATACATATATATGTGCTATACATATATATGTGCTATACATATATATGTGCTATACATATATATGTGCTATACATATATATGTGCTATACATATATAAGTACTATACAAAAAAGGTATATGTATATAATAAAGACATGGTAATAATACATTGGTTTTATTTCCACTAAGATACATTCAAGTGAAGAAGGTGAAAAAAACAACTATCTCGATAAATCGGCCAGAGAAATAAGGACTAGCAACCCAAGGGAGGGTTGCCAGTCCGTATTTTCGTGGCCGATTTATCGAGATAGGTTCTGTGCCCTACCCCAAGATGCTTCCAAGACCGTGCCCTTCAAATCACTGTGTAGATGCCATGTCTTGTATTGCTCTGCCCAGCTAATGCCAGGCAGAGCTATACAAGAACACATGGCATACAACAGAGTGATCAAAAGGGCTACTTAACATGCATTGCTAAACACGGTGTGCACCACGCAACGTGTGTTTGCTAAGGCATGTTAAAGCGGAAGCAATGCACCATTAATCAACATGGCATACAGTATACCAAAGACATGAACCAATTAACCCCTTCAGTATGAGGACATTTTATTCCTGCTGATGCCACACGATTTTATTCAGCTTGGAGTGCGATCTCATACTGGAGGAGACATAGCCTCCCTTCAGTATGAGACCCCCTTCCTAAGCTGGGTAAAATCGTCTGGCAGCAGCAAGAATAAAATCATCTGGAACACAGCAACAATACACTGAGAAAAGATGTAACAGTACTGAAGAGGTTCAAAAATACCAACATGGACTGGTTGTGATGCATGTTAAATATCAACAAAATCACATTCCACTGAACAATATTTACTCTTCACTAACTTGGCCCAATTTTTTAGTCTTTTCCAGCTGTGTCACATAAGAGTAACTCGAGGCACAGAAAGGCAATGCTATTACTCATAATCCTTTTCACACTGTGCCTACTATCCTGTTTTACGAAAGTTACAACTCATAATTCAGGCTGGAAAGATTTAAATTTAGGCCAAGCTAAAGTTCAGAGTATAATCTCAAGCAAACAAATAAAACTGTAAAAATATAATGGCCATATTACTATAACAATGTGAAAGTGTGGACATGCTATATCTACCTATAGCCAGACACCTTGATCCTGAGAGGGTACATATCTCCTCCCTGTCCACTGCCATCTACCTGCCCTCCCCCCAGATTACACCCCCTGCCTCTCCCTCCACCTCACTCACATACACCCTCCTGATGAAGTTTCCTACTCTCCATTCCACCAACTTACACCCCCTCCCCTATCCCTCCATTTTGTTCACATACACTCGCCTAGTTAGTCTTTCACACCCCAACTTAAACACACCTCTCCATCTCTATCTCATCCTCAGCTCCTCCCACCTCACTCACATACACTCTCCTGATTATGTTTCCTACTCTCCATTCCCCCAACTTACACCCCCCTCTCATATATCTCTCCACTCCATCCCTCCATCTCATCCTCAGTCTCCACCTCACTCACATACACACTCAGAATTAATCTTACTACACCCTCCTCTCTCATGCACCTCTCCACTCCATCCCTCCATCTCATCCTCAGTCTCCCCCTGCCACTTTCCCCACCTCCACCTCACTCTCACAAACCCCTACTTAGTCTCACTGTCCATCCCCCCCCCCCACTTACACCTCCCTCTCATACCTCTATTCCATCCCTCCATCTCACTCTCATACTCCACCCCCGACTTACACCCTCCTCTCCTATATACCTCCACTCATCCCTCCATCTCATCCTCAGTCTCCCCCTCCCTCTTACCCCACATCCACCTTACTCACATACACTCCTAGTTAGTTTCCCTCTCCATCCCATTGAAATTTACAACATCCTCTACTCAATCCCTCAGTTTCCCCCCCCCCCCTCCACCTCACACATTAGGGTCGATTCACACTACACGGTTCGTCTCCGTACAGCTTTCGTACGTTAATTATTTTATCGAAATCAATGGGGCTGTTTACACTATATTTTCCGTTTATTGTTCAACTTTCGTGCGCCTTTCACCCGTACGGATCACCTACGTTTGGAAGAAATCTCTAACGAACGAAACGTATATGTATGGAAACGCTCCGTACCTCCACCGATCAGTGTGAACATCGATACGTATCAGTCACGGTGTGTTTACAGACGACAGAGGACAACTTTAGCCTGTCACTGCTTTTGGCCGTGAACAGTACTATAAGCAGTCACGAGTGACGAGAAGTTATTAGAAGTGGTCAGAGGCTACGAGGAACTATATGACATGGGCAACAGAAAATACAACGATAACCATGTGAAAGAAAAAATATGGAAATTTAATAGGAGAGGGACTGGAAAAATTGGGTAAGATATTTAACTATTTCACTATTTTATTATAACTGTAACAAATACCATTTTATCCTTCATCCTATTCATTACCATTCATAGGGTATCTCTTAACACCCTATCCATTACCATTCACAGGTTCTCCAAACATCCTGTTCATAACCACTGGTAGGTTCTCTCTCAACCCTCTTTATGCCCATGGAAGAGAACCAGTGGGACTTCAAGAATCTTTTAAATTTCTTTTACAATGAATGCACCTTGTGGAGCATTTCCTCCCTGTCTAGTTATGTCTACTAAAGAGCTTGCATTGTTCGTGACATTCATGGTTGTAACATCAGTGGCATTGTCACCTAAGTAGCTGTGCAAAAATGAAAGTTGCAGCAAGCTGCTTTACACTAATTTCTGAGGCTTCTTGTCGGAGCCACAGCTGCACGCAGACTGACGAGATCATGGACATAAAGTGTGAACAGTGACATAGCAAATGAACCATAACCCTACAAAGACGAACCGTATAGTGTGAATTGGCCCTTAGTCTCTCACTCCAGCCCTCCATCTCATCCTTGCTCTCCCCTCCTACCTCACTCACATACACTCCTAGTTAATTCTCTCCCACTCCACTCCATCCCTCAGTCTCCCAATTCTAATTTATGGAGCACAGACAACCAAATGACATATGATTTCTTACTAAACTCGTGGAATGTTGCCATAACCTACCTACCAATAACAGATCTTTGAAAAAACAAAAAAAGGTGATATGGCCACATATTTTTACAAGTAATGAAGTAATATTTCTCGCCTTTTAAGACTTCGTTCCCTTAAAAAACCTTGGAATAGCACTTCTAAAAAATTACAAGGTTACTTATGAACTGGCTGCTACAGTTTATATAACCCTTGTTAATTTCTTGGTCATAAACAGACACACATCTTAACCAAGACTGGCTGAAGTTTAAATCTATTGCTCATGGTCTGGTGCAAGTAGGCAACTAATAAAGTACTGTATGTATAAAATCAGTAATGCTGTTCCTGGCCTACCAAGCCATTCATACCCAGGCAACAGGTCTTTTAGTCTAACATGACAGATGAACACTACGGCAGGTAATTTTTAGGCAATGTTGTTCCCACAACAATTTAAATCAATATTTTATGCAAGGAAGAAGGAACCAAATGCTAGAAAATCTGAACGACTGTTCCCTCCAACAAAAAACTAAGTTAAGTGCCAAATTCAAGATCGTTCATCTTGAGAAGCCTCGACACAGCATTAAAGAGACTTGAGGGTCATAGGCAGTAGGAAGAGTGAAAAGCAGTTCCAGAGTTGACCTATTGCGTACATGAAGGTTAACTCCTGCATTTGATAGCTGGACAGAAATGGGATGAGAGTTTGCTGCTAGACAGGTGCTACGCACCTGCCAGGGTAGTGGAGGGATGCAAGCAGACGTTTCGGAGGGGCAGTGACCATTGACACAGCAGTACAAATGAGATAAACATGCAACAGATGTAGTCAGATGGAATAAAAATTGGCAAGCTGCAACACTATGTGCCACTGATGCAATATGTCGAGATGTTTCAAATAATTTTTGGCCTGCACCAGGAGCATGCATCTATTTTTTTTTTAGCTGCAGTTCTTTGGTTGTGTTTAGTATTTGGATTAAAAGTTGCAGCAATACTTCACTCATTGGCAAAGCAACTGACGTTAGATTTAAAAAGCACAATTAATTTTACTACCTCTCAAATATCGGAAATTATAAGACTGCCTTGTCAAAATCAAGCTGTTTTTCATTAGTCTTAAAAGGCGATAAACTCTACTCCACTACACAAAATATTGAAACATTTATATTAAAGAAGTACATTAAAGATGCATTTATTGGAATAATGAAAATATGGTCAGCACATATAAATATATAAGTAATGGATGTGGGATCATGAAGGGCCGCAATATATTAAAATCTACACGGGTGAAGTTCTGCTGAAAAATCATATGGTCTGACTGACTGGCCAAGAGATGCTCCCACATCCACAAATACTGTACAATGCATATACAGATGTCCTCGTTTAGCCACAGGTATGGCCTAAACTAACAGTATTCCCACCATACAACTGGTAATGGCAAATTCTGCACCCTGACTAAGCTTTACAGAAACACTTATCAACTGAAAAAAAAAAAAAAAAAAAAAAAAAAAAAAAAAAAAAAAAGGCACTGGGGTTGGTGGGGGGTGCATTAAAAAAAAAAAAGAAAAAAAAAAAATGATAGGGGGGATAGGGGTTCCATTGTTTGAAAAAATAAATAGATAGAGGGGTTGCACTGATTAAAAAAAAAAAAAAAAAATAGAGAGGGGCGGGAGAGGGGTTGCATTGTTTGATGGTCCTTAACTATGAGGTATGACAGTCTCCTTAGTTACTTCGTTTATTTTCCTATCGCTTACAAAGGCTTCAACATGCCTGCATAAGTTAGTCTTGGTCACCTAATGGCAACTCTCCATACTACTTGATCTCTGGCAGTCTCCCTGTCCAGTCCCGTATCCCTGAGGTCTCACTCTGACTTCATCCCAGGTCCTTTTTTTTTAGTCTGCCTCTCACAACTCGACCCTAAACAATCACAGCTCTCACCCTCCATCCTCTCCACATGTCCATACCATCTCAACCTACCCCTCCTCATCACTACATCAATACATTCATGTCCCATTCTTCTTCTCAACTCTTCAACTGCAGTCCTAACACCCTTCCCAAGGCCTGTCATTCAAGGATGCACTACAAACAAATCTAATCATTGTCATTACTGTATGTTTAAGCCTATGAACATCCTCATCCTTCACTGCCCAGGTCTCACGTGCCACATACAATGATCCCTTAGCACTGAGGGAGAGCCCTCTCAATGTCAGGAGGCAACAGCTCCCTGAACTTCCTCCAGCCACTCCTTATCCTAGCCACACAGCTAACACCAGCTCCACCTCCGCACATAGCATGTCCTCAAAAAAAAAAAAAAAAAAAAAAAAAAAAAAAAAAAAAAATCCTCTACATACTCAACAGCAAGACTAATCCTTTCATGCCTGAAATCTCCATATGCTCCCCCCCCACACACTGCACACACCATGTCAGCATTTTTCACAGTCTACCTCTAACACCACATACACAGCCTCTCACCAACACTGAACAAGTTGTAATTCCTTCCCACACCCTAGTGGTAATCCACACATGGCCACACTCCCTCAGCCTTGACAGTACCACCACCAGCCATAGATACCATCACCCTTGGTTACTAGTTGTATCGACCCTCCAATCACAGTACACACTGCCATCAACTGAGACAAAAGGGAACAGGGATCTGTCAGGTTTGATAACATGCTATAACAAATTTAACAGACAATGGAGAACGTTGCCTTCATGAGGTGGCAGTCTCCTTGGTTATGGCTACTAGTCATATCAATGTGCTATAGCAACACACTTTACAAGTACAGGAGGCTTGCTTTCATGTGTCTCCTTGGTTACTAGTCCTGCAGGTGGTAGGTGACTGTGATCATCCACTCACTTGATATACAGTGCAACCTCTTAAACTCGAAGTTCTTGTGTCCTTTGGATACTTTTGAAAAATTTGAACTTTTAATAAAGCATTTCTGTGGCTGTCTTAATTCTCATGGTTTAGACATGCTTTTGACACAAGCTTTGTTGTCTGGGCTAACTAGCTGGCTTCAGGCATCCTATTTTCCATTGTTAACTACCATTTATCTCATCTCTTAACTCAAGGATCAGTACAATAATCGCTACAAACCATGAAGTGTTTCTTTCACATTTCCTTTCTTCATCTTGTGTATGTCCCCTTGTTCTAAAACACTTTGCAGTTGTATTCATATTTAACATCAATCAGTAAGTTGTAAGGGACAGTAATTATGCATTCATTTATTTACGTAAAAACTACAGTACTGAACATGAATATTTACGTCTTTCAGCAACCACCATCCACTCCTTGATGTAGCACTACCCACTATCTCCATTATTTTTGTTTCTGTCCTCCTCTCTCCCTATTTCTCACATCTTTCCTGTCAATTTTTGTTACTCCTTCCTTTTCAGGTGGCTTTACATTGAGTAAATGCCTAATGGCTTTCTGTAAGCCAGAAAACCATTTACAATGCTGGGTGGTAACCATATAACCAACCCATACGTGATGCTACACTTCACATATTGTGCACTGATTACAGTTTATTTTATGACATTTTATGATATGTACAATTACTGCCAGTCTGCATTACTATAATCTTGCAGAAATACATCTCAGTGATGAAATACATAAGTACATTGTGTGTGTGTGTGTGAAAAAAAAATGGAAAATGGTGGTGGTTCATATCTACTCACAAATAAATTGCGCAGTGGTTTAACTGTGATGCAAATGATCTATTAGAATTACACTAAGACTGCTGCCTACCAACAATCATGCTTCAGTCAAAAGTGAATAAAATCAGTTGACGTCTGACAAGTGGTGTTGCATGGTGTTGTGATAAAATAATATTTACCATAATTCCACTCAAAAACTTAAAAACCTTATCACTATCTATCTATCTATCTATCTATAGCCCGACGCCCTAATCCCGCAAAGGGTGGCCACAGACAAAACGCCTCCAAGTCACTCTGTCACCCACCATTTGACTCCCCTCCCCCCAACTCACCCCTCCCCTCCCTCATATACCTCTCAACTCCATCCCTCCACCTCATCCTCGGTCTACCCCTCCCTCTCCCTCCCTCCACCTCACCTACATACACCCTCTTAGTCAGTCTTTCACACTGCTTTGTAATGTCATACACTGTCAGGTTTAACACCACCGCTATCTTTGACAACACCTGCAATGAGTTATTTACTCTAGTTTCAGTTGGTACAGCACTGAACTGTCAAATTTGTCATACATGGTAGTTTCCATCACCAATCATTTCACAACACACACTAAGTACTTGTGGCTGCATTCTTATACTGCATCATTTTTGTTCCCAGCACTGCACTAATTGGTAAAGCCAGGAACCTCTTTGAAGCCACAATTATGGTCAAATTTGGATATAATAAAACTGACTCAAATAAGAAAGAGCTTACCCAAGAGGAGGAAAGGAAATTATTATTATTATGGGTGACCACACACTTTATGGTGAGGTCATCAGTACCAGATGGGTGTAGCTAGGATTTTTTTTTTTTTTTTTACTAGTCTCTGGTTATTTCTGAGCTAAGTTTGGGAAATAAAAATGACATTTTTCATAAATTATGGCAATTGAACTTTAGAGGTTTGCAAACTTTTGAGGTTGCACTGTAGTACTACCTATTCTTCCTTCAACTTTATCATTCTGTTTGTCCTCACTCCATACATCTCCCTTTCCTTCCTGTCACTTTTTCTCTTTCCACTTCATGTGGTTTTACACCAGGTGACAGGCCTAATGGTTTCCTGCAGCCCAGGAAACCATTTACAATGTTGGGTGGTAACCATATCACCAAATAATGGGGTGATGTGGGGCCTGCTATGGTGCCCATGTTAACTGGATTATGCAAATGCAGCATCCATCCAGGATCCGAACCTCCACACTATTCAACGCACCTTGCCGTTGCAGGGCTCTGTCTGCCACAGGGGAACACTGATTCACTAAATGAGGTGGCAAGGCTGTTGCTTGCCTGTGGTTGATGGGTCTGCTTGGCCAGGCAGACTGGAGTTGATCAACAACGTACTTCAATTCACAATGCCATCAAGCAAAACATGCCCCAATTCCCTCTCTTATCCTCCAAGGATGGTGGAGTATGCGAGTCTCCTTGGTTACAAGTCTAATACCTCCCTATCATCCCATAAAGGAAAATGGTGGACTACAGGATACGGGCCAATGCAGCCAGCAGACCAACATGTTCCTGTTCAGATAAGCCTGGCCACAAAATACATCACTTCAGCACTACCATATAAACCTGCCAGGGAACACAATGACAATTACTTGGATTTAACGTACATGTAAACAGCACTTCATGACTAGCATAAACGAGGACTTTCTGTACACACAACTACAGTTCTTTCACTTAAACTTGGCCAAGACACAATCACTGGCTCTACAACCTTTCCACCACACTGCATGACTAAGATCACTAATTTTGATCTAATACACTATAGCTAAACACAATTCAAAGATGGTAATTTTAGGTCGCTGAAACCTTTCCACAGCACTTCTTCGTGACTAGCAAGGTATTTTAAGGCCAAGTTAAAGCAAAATGATTGAGATGCAGTTTTAACACATTACCAATCTTCAAACATACAGCATATTCCTCTACCCAGCTGGCTTCATCTTGCCATCTTGATATCTTCATAGATCTTGTTGGACACCATCTGTTTCCTGCAAATACAACAACACATTAGCTGTGCTTTTATCTACACCAACACCCACTGACCTAACTTACAACACCCACTAACCTACTCTACACCTACACCCACTGACCTAATCACACACACACACACACACACACACACACACACACACACCTAACCTTCAAACACCAGCCAACTGGATTACCTAAACTCAAGATCACAAGTTGAAATTCTGTACCTAAACAACAAGAGCCTATCTGCACAGACTACAGTCAATATTTAAGTTTCTCTTTCAAACTCAGAATGTGAAACTTGTATTAAAATGCCTCCTTATGGCCAAAACTGACAACTGTTTAATAATCAGCTGATGCAACAGCTGACCTATCAAATCAAATCAAAATTTCAAGCTGAGCAACTTTGTATTTCATAAGCCACTACAATGCTTCCTTAAAGTCAAAATGAAATGCACCCAATAGTCAGCTTAGGCAATGGCTGACATGATAAATCAGCAAAAGTTCAGGCTGAGCAGCTTTGTATTTCATAAAATCACTCAAAGCTCTCCAAGAGCAGATATTTACACTTTCCTTGGAGAGAGAAAAAAAAAGTACCACTTCTAGACCTGTTAGCTTTGCCACAGGTGAACAGACCTATTAATATTCCAAAGCACATCTGGCTGGACCACCTTAACCCAATACACCACCAGGCACCTACAGTAAACACAGCAGCACAACCACCTGACACAAAGCATCAGCCAACACCACCTTAACCCACTACACCACCTTAACCCACTACACCACCAGGCACCTACAGTAAACACAGCAGCACAACCACCTGACACATTCAAGCATCTGCCAGCACCACCTTAACCCACTACACCACCAGGCACCTACAGTAAACACAGCAGCACAACCACCTGACACATTCAAAGCATCAGCCAACACCACCTTAACCCACTACACCACCAGGCACCTACAGTAAACACAGCAGCACAACCACCTGACACAAAGCATCAGCCAACACCACCTTAACCCACTACACCACCAGGCACCTACAGTAAACACAGCAGCACAACCACCTGACACATTCAAGCATCTGCCAGCACCACCTTAACCCACTACACCACCAGGCACCTACAGTAAACACAGCAGCACAACCACCTGACACATTCAAAGCATCAGCCAACACCACCTTAACCCACTACACCACCAGGCACCTACAGTAAACACAGCAACACAACCACCTGACACATTCAAAGCATCAGCCAACACCACCTTAACCCACTACACCACCAGGCACCTACAGTAAACACAGCAGCACAACCACCTGACACATTCAAAGCATCAGCCAACACCACCTTAACCCACTGAACGACTTAGACGATGGCCAGATTTAGAAAAATGGCAGAAACTGTAACCACTGCTAATACACCTAAAGATAATTCACCATACTCCCCGAGTGCTTTATCCATCTATATCTATTTATCTATATCTACTGAAGTAATTCTGGAGACTATTTCAAAGTCTGCATTACATGAGAAACTAATACAGTTCAAAAAAATCTTCCCAAACAAGAAATGAACAAAGTAAGGGAACCATTCAGTGCAAGATGCCTGGCCACTGCATTTAAGAGCATGTCACAGTAGGAAGCACCAATGAACCAGCACCAGGGAACCAGCACCAATGAACCAGCACCAGGGAACCAGCACCAATGAACCAGCACCAGGGAACCAGCACCAATGAACCAGCACCATGTCACACTGGCTACATGGCACCAAGACTGGCATGGGACCAGCTTTGGCCATTAAGACACTTGGTGATGAAACAGTTTGGTGTTAATGCACAAGGAGGAAGGCAGGATAGGGAGGAAGGGGAGGATAGGGAGGAAGGAAGGATGAGGCAGTGTTAATGGCAGGGCCTTAAACTATCCATGGCATAATACCAAATGTCTAGCCTGATAGTAGGGGGGAAATGTAGGGCCAAAAGAATTATGGAACTATCAAGAAAAGGTGGACCAGTAGAGAGAGGACAGGAAGGGGAGAGAAAGGAGATACAGTCACTGGTAAAAGGAGAAAGACACAGGCAGGAGGAGAAAGACACAGGCAGGAGGAGAAAGACACAGGCAGGAGGAGAAAGACGCAGGCAGGAGGAGAAAGACGCAGGCAGAAGGAGAAAGACGCAGGCAGAAGGAGAAAGACGCAGGCATTTTGTAAAAAAAAAAAAAAAGATTAATTCATTTAAACTTACACAGTACTTCCAATTCCCTGACTCCCCCAACATCTCTTCCTTAGTGATATATTTTTGGTTTTATTCTTGCTACTACTTGGCAATTTTTACAACTCAGGGGCTGGTACTCTTGAAGCACCTCCCCTAACACCTCTTCCTTATTGATTTATTGTTTTATTCTTGCCACCACCAGGCATTTTAAAACTCAGAGAGGACTTACAGCTCTGATGGGGTTAATAAGGCTACATCTTCAGTTAAAAAAATACAGGATTAATAGACTCTGGAAATATTGCTATCGTATTTATATAGACTCTGGAAATATTGCTATCGTATCGTTTATATAGACTCTGGAAATACAGCTATCGTATCGTTTATATAGACTCTGGAAATACAGCTATCGTATCGTTTACGTAGGCTCTGGAAATACAGCTATCGTATCGTTTATATAGACTCTGGAAATACAGCTATCATATCGTTTATATAGACTCTGGAAATACAGCTATCGTATTGTTTATATACACTCTGGAAATACAGCTATCGTATCGTTTATACAGACTCTGGAAAAACAGCTATCATATCGTTTATATAGACTCTGGAAATACAGGTATCATATCATTTATATAGACTCTGGAAATATTGCTATCTTATCATTTACACAGACTCTGAAAATATTGCTATCGTATCATTTATAATATAGACTCTGAAAATATTGCTATTGTATTGTTTATATAGACTAAAATATTGTTATCGTGTTGTTTATATACAGCAGACTCTGGAAATATTGCTATCGTATCGTTTATATTCTCTAGAAATATTGCTCTCGTATCATTTATATAGACTGGAAATACAGCTATCGTATCGTTTATATAGACTCTGGAAATATTGCTATCGTATAGTTTATAGAGACTCAGGAAATACATCTATTGTATCGTTTATATAGACTGGACATACAGCTATCGTATCATTTATATAGACTGGAAATACAGCTATCGTATCATTTATATAGACGAAATACAGCTATCGTATCATTTATATAGACTGGAAATACAGCTATCGTATCGTTTATATAGACTCAGGAAATACAGCTATCGTATCGTTTATATAGACTGGAAATAGTGCTCTTGTATCGTTTACATAGACTCTGGAAATATTGCTCTCGTATCATTTACAAAGACTCTGGAAATACTGCTATCATATCGTTTACAAAGGCTCCAACATGCTTGAATGCATCGGTTTTCATAACTTAATAGCAGCTCTCCACACTGCTCAATCTCTGGCAGCCTCCCTATTCAGTCCTAGCCATGAGGTCACACCCTATGGCCTCTTCCCAGATCTTTTTCAGTCTGCCTCTCACCCCTACCCTCAACCTTGCCACTTATCACCTTCCGCACCCAACTGTTACTCTCCATTAAAAATATAATCAAGGCATTTGAGAGAAGAACAAGTACCAATGGACCTTAGAAATCTGCATATAAGACAAGGCTTTACTATCACACCACTGATTTCCCTAGATAAATAGCTAAAGAGGTGTTAGGAAGCTTCCTTTTGAATGCAGGGGTCTCCAACTGACTTAAGTTTAACCCCTAAAATAAATCATTACAGAAGAGATGTCAGGGAGCTTCCTGTTGTGTGTTAATTCACTCCTGCCACAGCCAATGATTTTGTCCAGCTCTGGGGATATTTTATTTACTGATGGGGTAATAATGGCTGTCTGTCTTCCGTTGCAAGTCTCCAAAGACTTAAAATTATATGGAAAAGTTAAGAATGAAACCTAAGACACAAGGGGTGGCAGTGATCATTTCCTGGGATATGGTTGTTAGCACTGCCAATTTAACTGCAGCACACTTACTGCAAATAATTCCACTTAGCAAAATTGAGTTTTTAATGTTCTGCATGATTCTTGCAACTTTAGCTTCCTCAGCTATTTAAGCACAAGTTGCAGTGCATTTTGACTAACACCTACTGAGGCCAGTTCTGCAACCAACTGGCAATTAACAAAAGCAGCACCACAGCAAGATTTACAGAAAACTATACGTTATGTATGAAACACTCCACTGGCCCATCAATGGTTATTTCAACAGACTGGCACCTAAGTGAGTATGTATAACATTTTTAAATGTACTCATCTTGTAGTATCCAGCCAAGTTGCTCCCCTTCATCACTGGTGGTGGTGGTGGTGGTGGTGGTGGTGGATGTCTACCACCAGACACCCACCACAGTAGGGGCGGCCTCCTCTGCCATCAAGCTGCCCTCGTCATACTGCCCTAAAGTACAAACATGCTTTACAACTCCACCCTTGAACTACAATGCCAGTGCTACCTCAACCATCAACACTAGTTAAATCTAAGGCTGAAGGACATACTGTATCAAACCAGCCATTTCATGGAGTCTATCAGTTAATATTCTTGCCATACACATATGTACCTATCTCTCAGGAGGAGGATGGTGGACTGCAGAAGGGGAATTTTAGCATGAAGTCTCCTAGATTCATATCCAGATAAGCATGAACCTACAACTGAGTTAAGGGCTCTAGTAAGTAAGTTTCTCAGTGAAATATGTTAACACCCAAATATGCCTAGTAACCAATGCATTTATTCCTATACAGTATAATGCTACTTCCCTATTCAAGTTAGGCAAATGCAAACAGCAAACTAGCTAGGAACAATCTTCATTTTCCTTCATCCTGATCTTTTCCACCTAATGCTGAAGTGAAGGGTGCAGAAAGGAAGGACAGGGAAAGAAATAATAGAGGAAGCACTTACATTTATACCTAAACATCTTTACCCGCCTAATGGAGCGGGAAAAGGGAACTTATTTCCTTCATTCATTCATTTATAAAAACTCCAAGATGCTTCCATATATCAGCCTTGATCACCTAATGGCAGTTCTCCATGCTGCTTCATCTCTAGCAGCTTCTCTGTCCAGCCTTTTATCCCTGAGGACATTGACTTCATCCCAGGTCTTTCAGTCTGCCTCTCAACTTTACCCTCCATGCTCACACCTCTCGCCCTCCGCACCCAAATGTCATCCCCCATCCTCTCCACATGCCCAAACCATCTCACTCTACCCCTTCTAATCACAACACCACTACACTCCAGTCCCATCCTTCCTCCCAAACTATCTCAGTCTACCCCCTTCTCATCACACCAATACACTCCAGCCCCATCCTTCCTCCCAAAACCATCTCAATCTACCCCTTAACTCTACCCTCAACACTCACACCTCTCCCCCGCTGCATCCAGTTGCATCCTTCATTCGCTCCACATGCCCAATGCAATGGACAGTAAATTTCTATGACTGCACCTCTGTAGATATATACTTTACCAATGTCTTCACCCACACTGGATAAAACTTAGGTCATAACGTACCAACTGTTCTCTAATCTTTCTTGCATAGTCTACTGTATAGTCTGTTAACTGCTCTAACACCTGTATCTAAATGACTTGTTAATTATGCTAAAGAAGGGCTATGGCAGAGGTAGGCAACCCGCGGCTCAGAAGCCGCACGCGGTTCTTAGGACACTTTTGTGGCTCCAGGAGCTTCATAAATAAACATTTATTCTTTCAGAACAAAGGCATCATATTACACATGCAAGGCAACATTAGATTTTTCATTCAGCTTTGATAAGATCTATACTATAAGCAGATCAAACAATATCACCGTAATGTTTTGTTTCGATTTAGAATACTGCAGATTTCGGTTTATGAGAATTTTCTGTATTGCGGCTCCAAGAGTACTACATTTTTAAGAAACTTTGAAAAGATCTATATTATAAGTAGATCAAACAGTATCATTGTAATGTTTTGTTTAGAATACTGCAGATTTCAGTTTCAGAATTTTTTATATTGCGGCTCCAAGAGTACTACATTTTTATGAAACTTTAAAACAAATGGCTCTTGTAGCTTTAAGGGTTGCTGACCTCTGGGCTATGGGAAAGGTGTACAGGCAAGGTAATCTCAATCTGGCATTAAGCTGTATCCCTCCACAAACGGACAAAAAGCTATACCAATTTATGGGCTAAAATCGGTGCTTCCATCTCACTTAGATTTCTTAACCAAGGAAAAAATAATCTTGCCACTTAGCTATATTGTAGTCTGTCCTTCACCTGATGGAACTGGCCCATTCTCACAAATTTAGTACTTAATTGATTACAGTTTCATTAATTTTATAGTTATGGAGGTAGGAATGAGTCTCCTTGGTTACTATATGTTTTCACTGGACATTACCACTCCCACATTAATACAGTGTGCTTGATGGAAATTCAGTTATATATCTATCTAATCTATCTATTGCCAGACATCTTAATCCTGTAAGGTGTGGCCACAAATATCCTCCACACTGTCCTGTCCTGTGCCATCCCTTCACCTCACCCCCCCCTCTCATCTCCATCCCTCCAACTCACCCCCCCCTCTCATCTCCATCCCTCCAACTCACCCCCCCCTCTCATCTCCATCCCTTCAACTCACACCCTCCCTCCACCATATCTACCCACACTCCTCCCTCTTACACACATTCTCTCCCATATCTACTTGTATCTACTCTCCATCCCTCCAACTAACACCCCCTCCCATCTCTCCACTCCATCCCTCCATCTCATCCTTGACTATAATGTAAGAATGAGTGTCCTTGCTCAATTCAACCCTCCATAGTTACCTGCCTACACTAACAGACAAACAGGAGTGACAGGAGAGACAGAAAAGAGACAGATAAGACAGACAGATAAGAGACAGACATGAGAGAGAAAAAGACAAGAGAGACAGACAAGAGGGACGAAGACAGACAGGAAAAACAGACGGGAGAGACAGGAGACAGTACTATACCCATCACAACAGATTTCAACCTCTCCAAGCAGTCGTGGCCCCTCTGCTACTCAGTTCTCCAGGCAGTCTCCCTTCACTCCTCTTGAACCGCCATCACGCTGCCATCTCTCTGGATCCCTGCTTTCTTGTACTTCACTTACACCCACACAAACCCAAGGCCGCCACAGGAACACCACTGCAATGACTGTAGGAATATAATACAAATTATTCACATTTAGAGTAGACAGTTATACAGTATATAGCACTACTTCTTCTACTCGGCCTATATTTTGCCTTACGCACTCCATCTCACACAGTTCAGTGGCAGAACAAGGTAATGCTATAGAGTACCCTTTCCACAGCACTTCTCCATGACTACCAACATTCTACTCATCTACAGTTACAATTCAAAATTCATGATGCTATGATATTTTAAACCAAAAAAGAAGGGCATAGCATCATATTCTAATAAAATTTTGTTACAGCCAGGTATTCAAAGTGAAAGTTTTTATACCTATAGCCACTTCTGAATCAGTCACTCCTGCAAAAGAATACCAAGATGTGTTTGCTTTTGATGAGCTGTAGTTATGAGTTAGGAATGAGTCTCCTTGGTTACTATTCCAATTTACAACTACTAAAATCTGACTGGTCACTCCCACACAAAACACGAAGATGTGGGTGCATCTGACGAGCTGTAGTTATGAGTTAGGAATGAGTCTCCTTGGTTACTATTCCAATTTACAACTAAAATCTGACTGGTCACTCCCACAAAAAATACGAATATGTGGTTGCATCTGACGAGCTGTGGTTTTGAGTCAGCGATGAGTCTCCTTGGTTACTATTCCAATTTACAACTAAAATTTGATGCTAGTCCTGAACAAGTGCTATGAGTCTCCTTGGTTACTAGCTTGCTTTTACTCTACCTTGGCCTAAAATTGCCATCTCTCCATCCTGAATGCTGAATTGTTATCAGATAAACACTAGAACATGATGCTAGTCACAAAGAAGTGCTATGGGATGAATGTACAGCCATACCATTGCTTTTTTTCTGCCAATGCGCTATGTGAAAATATACAAAGGAATGAACATCTAGGCAAAGCTATTGTGACAGTCTCCTTGGTTATTAGTCAAAACTGCCCTCCCAATCTGACTACACCTGGCCATCAATTAACTGAAAAGGGGCTAGGGATCTTTACAAAGCCTTGGTCATGAGTCAAGAATGAGTCTCCTTGGTTACTAGCCAGAATTACCCCCCCCCAAATCTGACAGCTTTGCCATAAACTAACTGAAAATTATGAAGAGCCTCCTTGGTCATGAGTAAGGAATGAGTCTCCTTGGTTACTAGTCAAAATTACCATCAATCTGACTACTACTTGCCATCAGCTTATTGAAAAGGGGTGAGGGATCTTTACATAGTTCCTGTATGGAATACTAGCCTTAGTTAGGGAATGAGTCTCCCTGGTTACTAGTCAAAATTACCATTCCTATCCGCCTACACTTAGCCAAAAAGTAACTGAAATTAGGCTAACGATCAATACGTAGGGCCTTGGTTATGTCTCCTTGGTTAGTAGTCAAAATTACCCTCCCAATCTGACTACACTTGTCCATAAAGTAACTGAAATCAGGCTAGGGATCATTACACAGGGCCTTGGTCATGAGTCTCCTTGGTTACTAGTCAAAATTATCTTTCCAATCTAGCCACACCTGGCCAACCACTGACTGAAAAGGGGTTAGAGATCTCTGAATAGTTGCTGCATGGAATTTGAGCCTTGGTTACTAGTCAAAATATGCATCAAAAGCATCAATCTGACTACACCTGGCATTTACACCTGGCATTAACTGAAAAGGAGTTAGGAGTTAGGGATCTTTGAAAAGTTGTCGCATGAAATTTGAGTCTTAGGGAATGAGCCTCCTTGGTTACTAGTCAAAATTACCTTTCCAATCTGACAACACTTGGCCAAGAAGTAACTGAATAAAAGGGTCAGAAATACAGTATATAAAGAGCATTGGTCATGAGTCTCCTTGGTTAATAGTCAAAATTACTTTTCCAATCTCTACACTTGGCCATAAATTAACTGAAAAAAGGCATAAGGATCTTTTACATTATTCTAGCATGGATTTTTAGCCTTAGTTAAAGAATGAGTCTCCTTGGCTACTAGCCCAAATTACCATCTCAATCTGACTACACAGCCATAAAGTAACTAAAAGGGAGTTAGGAATCTTTACATGGTCTTTGCATGGAATTTTATGAACCTTAGTTATGGAATGATTTAATCTGACTACACCTGGCCAAAAAGTAACTGAAATGGGGTTAGGGATCTTTAAGAACAGCCTTGGTCATGAAGCTCCTTGGTTACTAGTCAAAATTACCCTTCCAATATGACTCCACTTGGCCATAAAGTAACTGAAAAGGGGTTAGGGATCTTTACAAACTGCCTTGGTCATGAGTTTCCTTGGTTACTAGTCAAAATTACCTTTCCAATCTCTACACTTGGCCATAAAGTAACCGAAAAGGGGTTAGGGATCTTTACGAACAGCTTTGGTCATGAGTCTCCTTGGTTACTAGTCAAAATCACCCTCCCAATCTGACTACACCTGGCCATTAACAGAAAAGGGGTTAGAGATTTTACAGAGAGCCCTGGTCATGAGTATGGAATAAGTCTCCTTGGTTACTAGTCAAAATTACCCTCCCAATCAGGCTACACTTGGCCATAAACTGTGAAGGCTGGGGGTCTGTCACTAAAAACTCAAATTATTTTTTAAAAATTAGCTGGGAAAGTTATATACCTAACCCCTCCAGGTAGCATGCATAAAATAATAATAATAACAATAATAATAAAATTGAGAAGGTTTTGGCATATTCACCTAGTAAGTATCCAATTACATGTCCCCCAAAGATGGTTGTGGTAGTTGTGGTAGGGGGTAGTTGTTGTGGTAGTGGTAGTTGTGGTAGCAGTCTCTCTACAGCTACATGGCCAATTACTGAACCCTCCAGATCTTTTTTTCTCTTCTTCTTCATTATCAGGCTGCCTTCTCCCCAACTCTCACTCCTGAAAAAGAATATTCCTTATAAGCCATCACAAGAAAATCACAAAAAATATCAAAATATCCATACACAAACAAAACCACAATTCCACACACACAGATACCCCAAACTCCACATAGTAACCCCCAAATCTACACACACACACTCAAAATCTCCACATACACCCCCAATCTAAACACACCCACCCAAATCCATACACATACACAATCCAAACTCCACACATACACACCCCAATCTACACATACACCCAAAATCTACACACATACACACCCAAAAAACTACACATACACACCCAAAATACACATACATACCCCAAGCTCCACATTCATACACCCCATCCCAGAGTTCACACCCAGCTCTGTCATGATACTTTCTTACCCTTTCAATCATGAGTATGCTTTAGAAACACTCAGGCCTGTTTACAATACACATTAAAATCATCATCATCACCACAAAAGCAATTAATGGAGAGAGAAAGGTAATTACTGGAAAAAGAAAGGAAAAATATCTTACCAAAATTGCAGCCCCTTCCCCTGTGACTGCTGGAGCCTGACTGACTGACCAAAAGCCGGCACATTCCATTCACCCCCACATTCCTTCTCTCCCTCCCTCCCCCCCACTAGTTTCCTCCCCACCTCCACCATCTCCTCCCTCCATTCACAGCCCCTCTTTCCTCCACCTCTCTCTCTCTCTCTCTCCTTCCTTCCTTCTCCTTGTCTTCCTTTTTCCTTCCACCTCTTCCTCCTCCCTGAAAAGCACTCTTCCTCCAATTCTCCTCCCTCCTGACATCCTCCCTTCCCTCCACCCCCACTAGTTCTCCCCCACCTCTTTCCTCCAACTCTCTCTCTCTCCTTTCTTCTCCTTTGTCTTACTTCTTCCTTCCACCTCTTCCTCCTCCCTGAAAAGCACTCTTCCTCCAATTCTCCTCCCTCCTGACATCCTCCCTTCCCTCCACTCCCACTAATTCTCCCCCCCCCTCTTTCCTCCAACTCTCTCTCTCCTTTCTTCTTTGTCTTCCTTCTTCCTTTCACCTCTTCCTCCTCCCTGAAAAGCACTCTTCCTCCTGTTCCTCTCCCTCTTTACATCCTCCCTTCCCTCCACCCCCACTAGTTCCCCCCCATCTTTCCTCCACCTCTCTCTCCTTTCTTTTTCTTTTTTTCTTTCCTTCCTCTCTCCTTCTCTCTCCATCTCTTGTCATCAATCTTCCTTCCCTCTTCCTCCTCCTTGAAAAACATTTTCCTCCATCCCCCCTTACCTCCTCTCTCCCCTCCATCCCTCCTTACCTCCTCTCTCCCCTCCACCCCCCCCTTTCCTCCTCCTCCTCTCTCATTAGACACACACACACACAAACGTTCTCGCTTGCCAACTGGTGGACAGGAGTTCGCGCCTCGCTCGGGTTGCGAAGTTTCACTGACGAAGTGGGTGGTTACTGTCCCCCTCGAGCAAGGGGACGGGTGTGTGCGTGTGTGAAGGTCACAGCCTTGCCCTTAGATCGGACTATATGAGCTCTCAGCTCCCTTCCGGGAGGGTAAAAAGCTGACGATCACGACCATCAAGTGATCCTGACCGACCCGGTGAATTACACAAAGTAAAAAATAAAATACAATCCATTACGGACAAGGGAATCACCTATACACAAGAACATACGAACATAAGAAGAGAGGATAACTGCAGTAGGCCTGTTGGCCCATGCTAGGCAGCTCCTAGAAAAGTAACTGAACTACTAGAATGAGATAAGGATAGCTAAGAAGAAGGCTCTCCCCCGCCCTCCAAACCCTCCAGCCGAAGCCGGCAGGAAAAAGTCAGAAAGAACACCACGCCGTATGAAAAAAAAAAAAACTGGCGTGGACATTTTACAGGAAAGTGTGAAAGGAGAGAAGGATATTTGTGAAGCACTAAAGAATTATACACTATATCAACCAACTCCAAGTCTCCATAAAGGCACCAGATACTAATAAATATACAGACATGATAATTACCATAAAAATAAGCGAAGAAACACCATTAATAAATAATAATAAATGCAACCATCGCTCACCTTCATCATCCCCAGCAGCTCCGTCTCATCTCCCACAATGCTCCTGTGACGTCACCCTCCACCCGTAAAATTATATACTTTTCAATGGCAAATTTTATGCACAGAAGCTCTTGAATATATTATCAGCTGTTCAAATAATAATTATTGTGCAAACTTTGTAATGAAGGAAATAGGAAGAGGTCTACAAAGCCTCCCAGGCCACGTAGATTCAGGTTCACCCGATGACGTAGCAATGTCTTCAGAAACGGAGGAATCAAGTCTTAATCCGGCCTGGGATCTGGAAGGCCTTACTACACAGTGTACACAGAAAAAAATAAATTGAAATTTTAAATGGGGAGCCAATAGGGGGCCAGTGGGGAGCTAAGGATCTGGGGCCGTACTTATAAAACCTGCATCATAGTTAGGTGAAAGTCAGAAAACATAAAAACAGCAAAGACGTGAGAGTCCCTGGTTCGATTCCCAGCATATTGGTAATTTTCCAGATTATTTTTCCTGTGTATAGTACAGGTTTCTCTCTTCATTCTGTCTTGCCGTAAGTGCTTGGGATAGATTAAAAGCATCTACTTGCCCGAGTGCCAGGGGGTTAACTCATCCTCTTGATGCCCACAGTGGGGGCGGGGGGACGTTGGTTACAAGATTGTGACAACGTGAGTTAACTTTTACCTGGTCGTGGTGTTGTGGTATGCTGCCTGGCTCTCACCTGAGAGTCCCTGGTTCGATTCCCAGCATATTGGTAATTTGCCAGATTTGTTTACGGTACATATGACGTCACACTCCCGGGCTCGAGCTACCTCAAGCCAGCTCCAGGGGTGGATCGACTTGGCTTGAGTCTGGCTCAAGCGCGACTCGAGTCCGGCTTGAGCCTGGGCACCGCAAAAACGGGAATGGACGTTTGGCTTAAGTCTGGCTCGAGCAAGGCTCAAGCCTGGGCCTCACAAAAACGCGCCTTTACTTACCTTGAGATCGTTTGTTATAGGTGGAATCGCGGCGTTTGGTAAAGAAATACCCCACATTTATCTGATCCTAATTTTATTAATCTTACCAGAGCAAGATTTCTCTGATGCAGTGCGCTCAAATAAATGCGTTCATCTCGTACTACAAATATAAAATATACCGATGCCGGCTTAAGGGACCCCCAACAGACTCTGGATTGGGAGATACGGTTTACTTCCAGCCATTCTCAGTCACATATAATCACAATACATGACCTACCTTTTTAATGGTAACTTCGTCTTCCACAAGACGAAAATGCAGTATCCACATGTGACATGTCGCCGTCCTTACTGTTTATGTTAAGTATCTATAATTCCACTGAAAAGACGATCACACTTGAGTCTCACAAAGGATCGGAATCTCTTCTCTAATCCCTCCGTTAATACATTATTTTATTCCTTCGTAAGTGTATGAAAACTTTCAAAACCAATGTTGGAATTTGTTTTACAATAAAGGGCTATGAGCCAATTAGGCACCATCATTTTTATAGCTCATATAATAAAACAAAAAAACTAGTATACTTACAAAATAAACTTATATGAAAATAAATGACGGGGAATCTTCCACTCCACTTGTTTTTGTTGTCAGTTGTCACGAATCGTCCTAGGCTGACGGCAAATTGTCATGGAATCATGATCGCAATCGGGCTTCTTTCCCCTATTTCTGGTGTCTCTTCATGATTTTCAAATTACGTCGTCAACCACAAGCACATAAGAATATTGGGAACCTTCAGGGCAATTGGATATTTTGCACACTGCCCGGAGTAATGAGTGCAAAGACGTTTGATTTTGGCAGCCGCATCGACGAGATTTTAAGAGTAGGAGAGGACCTGGGTTTGTCAAGTTCAGAGGTTCATTATGTCTTCACAGCCGTCCTTGCTGACGAAGGAAAGGAAGGTGAACTGCAACTCAGCCAAGTACCGGTATGTGTAAAAGGAGCCGAATCCAGCAAAGTAAGGATTATGGGTAAAATTTCAAGCGCTTTGAAAACTATCATGAAGGTTCTGACTTGTGTGGTAATTGTTGGTGTTGTGTCTTGCAGTGTTATTTCTTTTCACAATCCAACCAAGAAGTTTGTGACTCGTAATATTCAAGATTTAATATATCCTGTTATGACAACACTGAGACAGTTTACCTTACCAGTTCTGAAAAAATATCCACATTTAAGTCTGTGGTATTCTGAAGAGTGTTTAGTGCCAAATATACTGTTTAATCATGGAAACATTGATTGTTCTACATGCCCTGAAAATGTTGACTTTATCGAGATATCAACCTTGCAGAATTTTACAAGTTCATATTATAATACGGGAAAATACCTTGTTGTAACTGATGCAGTGCACAAAATAGTTTCAAGGACAGTTTTCCTGGAGAATGTTGATATTCGTCAAGAAATAAAAACTGGCACATGGAAGCAAGTTTCCAAGTATAGTCCATTATCTAATACATTAAAAGAGTATATTGGTAAGCAGCTTACTGGTGATATTCACATAGAATGGAAAATAAATAAACTAGAAACTCTACACCTAATTCGACAAGTTTTTCCAAGGCCTTACTTTATTCCTCAGGAGACTGAAGTTGCTCTGCATAGATATGTGTTCATTGATGGCCCAGACTCAGAGCCTTACCCACTTCCTCTACCAGAATTTGCAAATACTGTGATAATACAAGGTGAAGGAGAGAGTGTATTTTTTATGCTGCCTTCTCGTCAGTGTAAAGGAGACTGTAACCCTACCAGTATTACTCTAAAAGCCACTCAGGTTTTGTTTTATAACTGGATGTATTGGAGACCAGAAAGAATAAAAAGTGGATATTCATCCACTTTTGCAATGAGTTCATTTTATTGATTACTGCTATGTTGTATTTTTGTTATTATATTGATGGAGGGATGGAGAAGAGAGGTATATGAGAGAGGGCGTGTAAGTTGGGGAGAAGGCAATGAAATGGGAGGGGACAGGGTGACATGGAGGAGATTCGTTTGTGGCCACCCCATATGGGATTAAGGCATCTGGCAGATAGAAGTTATGGGACCTCATTATATGGTACTTTTAGCCATTTCACTTTGAGGATATAGAAATTTTTTTGTTCTGCTTGACTAACAGAGTACCAGATTATTCAGTATTGGGGAGATGAAACTGTTCAGGTTGAAATGGTTAGAAAGACTACTGGTACCCTTTACCCTTAAAATGTTAAGTAAATATAGATATGGTACTGTATATTTGTAACTCATTTTTTGCTGATGCTAAGTATTGAATTGTGCTTAGGAGAGACCCATCAGATTGAAGAGGTTAGAGATGGGTTGCTTCCACCAGATTAATGAAATGGTCTGACAAGTTGAAATTTAACCCTGAAAGTGCTCTGGTTGCCCTTAGAGATTAGCTAACAGTAATATGGTACTGCAGATGGGTTTCAAGCCGTTCAGGTCAGGATGCTTTTCTTCGCTAAACAAAATGGTTTTGTGGCAACCAGAATAAATTAAGTTTCTCAGTTGACCTTTAGAATAAAGGTCAAAGGTTTGGTGCTCCCTTCAGCTGCATATGAGTGAATATAATCCAAAAGTGTCCCTGCCATCCTTTTGGACAAATAACCTGTTGGCACAGGTAGCTACTTCTTTCCTACATTATTTGTCTGTTGCTAGATTATCTTTATTTCATTTATGTAACACAATAGTTTAAAACATTTTCTATAAACCCTTCAGTTTGGGTAGTTTTTTTTTTTTTTTTTTTAATAAGTTTTTCTGGCTAATGCGAGATGATATTCAACTTGGGTAAGACATCCCTTCCCTTTAGGGATTAAGAGCAGGTTAATTCCCTTACCCTAAATTGTCCCAGCCATCCTTTATGGATGAAGTCATACAAGACAGGAGATTACCATACCTTTGATAAGGATATATTTTTATCTTGTTTACAATACAGTGTTATAATCCTAAGTATTATCTTTAGCCTATGTTTTAATACATCAGACATATATATTATAGCTAGTCCTACCATAGTTACTGTGGTATATATTTGTTCACACAACTGGAATACCATGGTGTTTTCATGATAGTATGTATCCTTAGTACCTGCACAGCAGATTTACTGCTCTGTCTTTACAATACCAGTACTCTAATGCGACTGTCATTATATACCAGTATTTCAAAGAGCACTTTCACTAGTCACACAAGTATCAGCTGTCACTAGTCACCATTAGTTTCTTCATGCATCTGCTTTTGGGTGGTTAGATTAAGTTAAAGTCTAGTAAGCAAGGAATTTCTGTGATTTTCAGTTGCAGTAAGAATGTATATGTGAATTATATAACTTTGCAATAAATTTGGAAACATGGAATGTTTTTTATTAATTTATATACCTTTATTTGTGTAATACCATTGCCACAACCATAATACATGTAATTTGTAGTGCAGTGTGTTCATTTTACTATGTTCGTTAAGGACAAATACCATAGAAGAGCATAGCATCATGCCAGGGTGAATCCAGAAAAATGTGAGATGGGGTGATGGAAGTAGTGCTTTATACATATTTACCAGTGCATATATATATATATATATATATATATATATATATATATATATATATATACAGCTACTGCAAATTGACTTAGGACCTCCCCCCACAAGGTATAAAAAAACACAGAAATCATAGTATATCACAATGTTTGTTCATGAAATGCCATTCATTAACATGAAATTATGTTTCTTTCGTTTTTCAGGATCAGTTGGATGCTTTTTGGCATAGAATCACTTAGATCTCGAAAGTACTGTAATATAAGGACACTTCTTTGCACCAAACATTTGTCAATTCAGTCTTGAAGTTGTCCAGATTGGGTGGCTTTTTCTCTGCCATGATTTTCTTCATCTTTGCCCAGCAGTTTTCTATTGGATTTAGATCCGGACTGTTGCCAGGCCAGTCAAGGACCTCAATCCGATTATCCTGAAGCTATTTTTTTCCCCTTTCTTGACTTGTGACATGGAGCTGAATCGTGCATGGAAAAGTCGCACCCGTGACTAGCAAAAAAGTTTAACAAATGATCTTTCAGAACTTGAATTTACCTGCCACCATTCATCATCAAGTTCGTAGAAAGAAAGTAGAGGCCTCCCCTTCCCATTTCACCCGAGAAACACCCCCATACCATTACTGATTGTGGGTGCTTAACAGTCGGCACCATGTAAACAGGGTCATATCGACTATGGACGGCACGGTGACGAACCTTGGCAGAACGCACCTGGAACACTTGAAATGTGCTTTCATCGGAAAACATAACTTTTCTCCACTTATCTGATGTCCAGTGTGCATACTTCTTGGCAAACTTAATGTGCTGCTTCTTCATGCGGTCAGTGAGAAGCGGTTTCTTGGCTGTGGTGCGGCATGGCAAACCCAGCTCCTTATGCAAGCAGTGTTGGATAGTTCGAATTGAGATGTCTTGTAACAGCTGGGGATGCATTCTCTCCAATTCTTCTGCTGTCAGTTGAGGATTCTTGATTACATCCCTCTTCAGAAGCATAGCTGTACCTCTGGAAGTCGTCCTTTCCACGGCCATGCTTCTGCTCTGGTACATCAGGTGGCAGGCCAGACGCTGCAACAAGAATCTTCATGACAGTCGACTTTACGTTCACAAATCACGTTGATAGGGTTATTATCCAGCCTCCATGCAATGATACGGACCCTCTCATCCCTTGAGCAGTACTTTCCAGGCATGACAACTCGACTTAAGGAAAACAACAGGGCGAACAGTAATGCATACAAAAAAAGAGGGAGGTCCAAGCTCGAAGCGACGGGAACGTATACTCCCACTCTCACTTCTGGGCAAGCACTGACGTGCTGAGTGTTTCACCACCTCCTGCCAACACCAGAGGAGTTGCCAGTTACTTCTTGCCCCCAAAATTCACTTGCGTTTCATACACGGGTGAACTAGGGTTTGCGCCCCGCCAGGGTAATAAACTTTGGGAGTGTTCACCCGCCCACGTACTGCATTGGCGGACACAAGGAGTGCTGTAGTTGAACCAGTGTCGCCTATTATAAAGTATGCTTGCACCCAGTCGGCTTGCACGGGCCGATTACACTTGGCTCACAGACTACACACACATCCAAAGCCACTCCAACACTACAATTACACTTACAAGCACTTCTCAACCTACATACAATCTCTGCCAGACAGCCTAAGCCACTTGGTAGAGATTCATTGGCTGTATCATCCTGACTTCAGTCGGGATAGGCCGGTCCTGCAGTGGATACTTAAACGGCTGATGATGATGATCATGATGATGATGATATATACTGTATATATATATATATATATATATATATATGTCATGGGAGGAAGGGTGATAAATGAAGTGAGCCTATACATGTTGGAATTAGAAGGAAGGGGGCTTCTCTTATACAGTAGCATGTTTATGTTTGGCAGCACATGAGTTGATACTGCTGGTACACAAACTGTGCTAGAAGTAACTTTCTCATTGAAATATCAGTTACCAGCATGTTATTGGTACTGGTAGATGATATGGACAGTTTGATTTTATTGGGTAGCTATTCAGAATTTATGAGGCTGTTTTTAATTACAAATTTGATCAAGTAGCTACTGTAATAGGAAAGTAACTTCTGTGTTAAAAGTCTGTGGTACCAGTATTGTATTGTTTCAAGACTGGAAATGGCAGTGCAAAGCCAGTATAAAATGTGCTGATGTAGAGAAGGTAAATCTGTGAATTGCTTTACTGAAAACTTCAGTTCAGTTTTTCCTTTACCCTAGAATGCTTACGTCGGGTAAATTTCCCTGTTCGGCGATTTATTTATTTGCTATTTTGTTATGATAAGAGCTTTGGAGCTGTCCTTCCCTATACCTTCAATCCACCCTACCCCCTACCTACATAGGTAGTGGTGTGGTTTCATCTAGCATTTATCACCATGATATTTGGGTTTAAAGTGTTTTTTACCCGACATTGCCCCTTTTTTCGTTTCCCCCATTTCAGGCCAGGGTGATATGTGAGGGAAGCCACCTACCTAGTCTTAAGCTTTTAACGTCCCAAGGAGGGGGCCACCAAGCCCAGTGGCAATTAAGCCCATAGTTAGTGTTTTTTATTTTAATGTTCATGTTATAAAAAAAAAAGCATTTTTTTTAGTACCTCCTAAATAAATTCAGGTAAAATTTATTTTCTTACCCTGATGGTTATTACTATGTAAGAAGGAAGTATATGAGTTACTTTTGATATCTGCATTGTCAAATTTTGTAAAAATTGTGTCTAAGTATTTTTTATTAATTTTCCAAAATTGGGTAAAATTCTCCCGGCAAAAGCAGTACTGTGAGGATAATAACGTAAGCATTCCAGGGTTAAGCACTGTTTTCCCATCAGATCCTATTTTATCCTGTGAAGTTAGTGATATCTGTATTTTCCTCGAATAGAATATAAGTAGACCTAACTGACACCAGAGCTAAATCACTTTTTTTTTTTCCCCTCCCAGCTATATTGCCTGAACAGATTGTGGAATGACAGTCATAGCACTTGTACCACTTATTGTACTTACTAGTACATTTTTGAAGACCTTGGCCAGGCATGCATGTGGAAGCCTTTCTGCACCTGTTTATGGCACTAAGCAGTGTTAGTGGATGCTGTGTAGCTCCATTACCACTGTGTGCCGCCATCATTAAGCATAAGTTAAGTACCTCAATTGTCGGATGCCCGTAGTGACATACCAGAGGAATTATGTAAGTTCAACATACTGAACAGTACTATCATAAATCATTATGTAGGTGAAACTGTTATCACTGGAGCGCACAGTACTGTTAAATTCTGGAATATGATGAGTTGTCAACCTCATCAACTGCAGACAAGCAACTACCCCTGCAGAGTTGTCCTGTGCAGCAAATTGATGTTCCCTTGCAGCTGGCAGTGCCTCACCACAGTAAGGCATGGTGAATAGTGTAGAGGTTTGGTTCCTGGATGGATGCCACATGTACATCTCTTCACCAAGTTAACAGTGCACCATCATAGATTCCACATCACCCCATATTTTGGCCATATAGTTAAATGGTTTCCAGGGTTGCAGGAAACCATTAGGCTTGTCACTCAGTATAGAGCCACCTGAAGTGGAAAGAAGAGTAATTAAAAGTGACAAAAAAGGAAGGATATGATGAGTAATGCAGTAGATCAGTGAGTATTGCAAATGTTCAGGGAACTGGGCTTTCCAAAAAAGCAAAGTTTCCTCAAGCTTTCTAAAATATATTTTAGCATAGCACATTGTTTAAATTAATGAAAAAATTTCATGGAGTTGGCTGTTGGTGTTATTTCATAATAGAGTACATCTTAGCAAAAATGAAACTACATTACAGTACAAAAGTACACTGCAATACACCTGTAAAGTGTTTGTTTACCAAAAATCCAGTTGTGGAGTGATTTTACCTGAATAGAAAGATGTTGATCTGCATCACTTGGTTTTAGCATGTTTTAAAATCTGTTTGACCTCTAGGGAAAATGTTTGGAGACACCTGAATAAGATGTTGTCTAACACATTGTGATATTGTATCTATCATTTAGGATTATTCAGAATTTAGAACTTAGGGGAATAAAAATGTTGAATGTTAAGGTATGGTATATGATATGTCTGTCTACCTGTCTGTTGACAGATGCCTCAATCCCATAAGGGGTGGCCGGCCACAAACAAATCGCCTCCATGTCGTCCTGTCCAATGCCATTTCACTGCCTTGCTCCCAGCTTACATCCCCCTTTCTCATATGCATCTCCACTCCATCCCTTCATCTCATCCTTGGCCTCCCCATCTCTCTCCCTCTCACCACCTCACTCGCATACACACTCCTCGATAGTCTTTCACTCTCCAGCCTCTCCACATAGCCAAACCACTTCAATGTATTTCTCCTAACGCATTCTATCACATCTACATCCACAACACAACGCTTCTGCACTTCCTCATTTGTCAGTCTGTCTCCCCACGTAACTCCACATGCTCCAATTAAAATACAGTAACTCATTTCCACTGCTCTCACCCCTGACTTGTGTCCTTCCAACAATGTCCAAGTTTCACTTCCATACATTAGGGTTGGTATCACAATACTATCATGCAGTGACTTTTTTACTTCCATGCCCACTTCCCTGTTCCTTATCATTGTTTTCAAAGAACCAGCAATCTTTCTTCCCTGTTGTATCCTTTCAAGCAGTTCACCCTCTAAGCTTCCATCCTTAGTCATCACACTACCCAAGTACTTAAATGCACTCACATTTTCCTTTCCCTCCTCATCCAGCCTCACTGTACATTCAGTGGCTTCATTTCTCAGGAAAACCATAACTTTACCCTACATTCACCTTTAGATTCCATTTCATACATACTCTCCCAAACTCATTCACAAATCCTTGCAGCTTCCCTTCGTCTTCACTTAACAATACAGCATCATTTGCAAACAACAGTACAGGGAGTTTAAACACTGCCCCCTCTCATTAGGGTTGCTGCAACGTCCATTGCCCTACTTTGTACCTCTTTTATAACCCCATCCATATACAGATTGAATAGCCATGGGGACATGACTCATCCCTGTTTCAATCCAACATTCAAACAAAATTCACTCAGTTCACTATCCACATGCACTGCAGCCTTAGTGCCCTCACACGTACTCTTCACGGCATTCAACAACTTCCCATTTACTCCATATATTCTTAATACTTTCTACATTCCATGTCTATCCACCCTATCATATGCTTTCTCCAAAATCCATAAAGGCCATATACAACTTCTTTTCCTTCTCTAGAAACTTTTCCATTACAGACCTGAAAATGAATATCTGATCAACACAACCTCTTCTCTTTCTAAAACCTCCCTGTTCTTCTGCAGTTAATTCCTCTGCTATATCCCTAACTGTCAATAGGTATCGTGCCATATACTTCTCCTATTACGCAAAGAAGACTTATGCTCCTATGATTACCACACACTTCTTTCTCCCCTTTTCCTTTGTACAAGGGAATAATTATACCTTACTTTCAATCCTCTGGGACTCTACTTTCCTTCCAGGCCATTCTGCACATCTTCCATATCCATTCTACTACTGTCTCCTTGTTGTGTATATATAATACACAGTACTGTATCTGTATTTTGTTTTTGGCAGTTCTGACTTAAATCATTATAGCAGCCATAATGTATGTATTGTACTGTAGTAACTTATTTAAAGGCAACCTTTTTTAGCCATAGACAGTAATTGGAGGTCACTGTAAGACCTGCCTTTCCACATTGCTGAGCTGAGTCACACTGGTTCATGAGGGGGTAACATGGGTGCATTTAAACAGTTGAGCAGAATGCAAGCTTTGATAGTTCAGTTAATATGATCTTGATTTTGGAACCAAAATAGGCTCTGTACACAATCAGCATAGTACAGTATACAGGGGTCATATGAGTATTAATAATTGAGGATAGAAATATAATGACTGGTAACTGTAATTTTAAAGTGTCTAGAGTGAGACTGTTAACATGAGATAGGTGATTCTGTTCTTGGTTGAATAGGGGAAAGAAATGAATGTTTGAAGGTGGTGGTTGCCTCATATGTTTGATAATTTAGGTAGCTGCTGCCTCTGATGGAACATATTTTTCATCCATCCAGCCATCATTCAATCCTATCGTCCCATGAGGAGCATAGGAACCTAGGGCTATGCAAATTGGTCCTGGCGTGTAAGATGAGAGTGACCAGCCTCACTCATCCCTGAGTGGCATTACATGAGCAATAAACCCCAACAACCCCTTGGATATAGATCTGCACAGGCTCATCCGATTGGAGCACCTTAATTACCCACTAAACCACCAGGTGCCATAATTTGGTGCTATGGTTACCACCCAGTGTAGAAAATGGTTTCCTGGTGTACAGGAAATCATTTGGCTTGTCACTCAGTGTAGAATCACCCATAGGCAGAAGGAAGAGGAAAAAATGAAGGAAAGTAAGACAAAACATATTTTTCTATTTATCTATCTATCTATAGCCCGACACCCTAATCCCGCAAAGGGTGGCCGCAGACAAAACGCTTCCAAGTCGCTCTGTCACCCATCATTTGCCTGTTGTAAATAAATGTCCTTGTCTAAATTGACTTCTGTGAATTCTTCCAGGAGGAAGATATGGAAGTTGAAAACCCAAGCAGTATGGGATGCCTTCTATAGTAAGATTAATAGAGCGGTGGCTGAACAGGGAGCTGTTGACAGAAGTGCTATGAACAGTACAGAGATCTCAAGAGCAATTTCATGAAAGTCACTGATTCAGTGTGTAGATGGGCAAAGGGCCCTCCAAGACGTAAGGTAATATGGTAGTGGGATGAGGATGTAGAAGCCACAGTTAAGAGAAAAGAAACCTTTCTTGGGAATGGAAAATAAGTGGTAACAGAGAGGACTACTTGGCTACCAAGTGTAGGGCTAGAAAGGAGGTATACAGGACAAAATCTGAGTCTCAGAGACTTTTATTGGATTTTCTAAACAGTGTTGAAAGGAAGAATATGGTATTTAAGGTGGGATATCAGAAGAAGAGGGAAAACAAGTATACCATAGATGAGCAGTGCATGAAGAATGATGAAGGAAAGGTAGTGGTGGTGTAATGGGGTCTTTAAAAATCTGCATTGCCTAGAAGTAAAGCAGGGATCCTCTCTTTGGCTCAGTGGTAACATGCTTTCATAATGAGGACGAAGGCCTGAGACTGAATCTCATTCAGACCAGTGATTAAGCACCATGACAAACAACAAAGGTCTCAAGATTAACCCCTGATGCACACCAACATCCATAGAAAACCTGCCACTCAAATGTCCATTTACTCTCATCTGGTGTGGACACCCATAAACACAGCCAAAACTACTCCAGCCATGCCTCAATCCCAAGCTTTCTCATTGCCCACTTCACCACCTCCCTAGTGACTATGTCAAAGGCCTTCTTCAAATCAAAGTACAGGTCCCTCTTCTTTCCCATTTATTTTTCCTCAAGCTGTCAGACAATGAATGTGGCATCAGTGGTCCCTTTGCATAAACCAAAACTGCATCTCATCAATATTCACTCTTTCCCTCATCATACCTTCCAGGACTCTCTCTATTACTTTCATTATCTGGTCCAAAAGTTTTATACCTCAATAATTTCCTCTTTCCAGGGCATCACCCTTCCCCTTGTACACATTTCCAATCACACTCCTCAGCCAGTTATCTGGGACAACATATTTACATACAGTATATAGACTTATATCAAATCAGTAACTAAACCCACTCCCATATCTCCTGAGGCATTCAGCATTGCAACAGTCAACCCAGACACACCCACTGCCTTCCCCAACTGCATCCTGCCTATTGCCCTGCTCACAGTAGCAGCATCAAAGGCCATGGACCAAATTTTGGATCTATCTATCTATCTATTGCCAGATGTCTCAATCTGCTGGCTCCAAATCTTCCCAGTTCCAGTCAAACACCTCATTCAGCAACTGGTTATAATGCTCTCTCCTGGCATCTTTAATATCGTCACTGTCGACTGTAATAACTGAAATGAAACTTAACAACTTAAAGCAATCTCACGTGACTTCAGAAATGGACTCCCAAGGGAGATGTATCCTGATGACTTGGTGCTGTTTGCAAAGGAGGTGGAGGAAAATTTTTAGGAAACAAATGGGTCTCAAAGGTTTGAGGATAAATGTGGATAAACCAAAGTGATGATATCTAGGGCTGGTGGTAATACAATCAAAGCAGAGGGAGTGTGGCCATGTGTGGGTTGCCACAAGGGTGTGGAAAGTAATTCCATCTTGAGCAATGTTTGTGATAAGTGGGCGCATAAGAGATGTGGTATTAGAGGTAGACCGCAAATTAATGCTAATTTTTTGTATTCATTGTGTAAGGGAGAGCATGAAGTAATTGTCAGGTGTGAAGGATTGATCTTGCTGGTGAGTCTCTTGAGTGTGTGGATAAATTTTGTTATTTGGGAGATGTATTGGAGGTAGCTCTGTGGCTAGGGTAAGGAGTGGTTGGGGGAAGGTTTGGGAGCTGTTGCCTCTCTTGACATAGAGAGGGTCTCTCCTTCCATGCTGAGGGATCTTTGTATGTGGCATGTGTTAGGAGTGTAATCCTGTATGGTAGTGAGACCTGAGCAGTAGAGGAAGAGGATATTCATAGGCTTAGTCATACAGAAATGAGGATATTTAGATGGATATGTAGTGCATCCATGAATGAAAAGCCTGGGGGAGTTAGGATGCCAATTGAGGAGTTGAGAGGAAGGATGGGACTTGAATGTATTGGTGTTGTGATAAGGATGGGTAGATTGAGATGATCTGAGCATGTTGAGAGGATGGAAGATGACAACTTTTGCAGAGGGTGAGAGGTATGACTGTCGAGGGTAGGCTTTGCAAGGGGCTAATCATAAGACCTAGGACAAGATCATGGAGTGTGACCTCAGGGATAAGAGACTGAATGGGGAAGATGCAGATCAAGTGGGATAGAGAGTCTCCATTAGATGACCAAGGCCAATGAATGCATGCATGTTGGAGCCTTTGTAAAGAAATGAAATGTGGTGCAACATGAAGGATTTAATCCCTGAGAAAGGCAACTAAGGCCATATAGCCCTGCTAGGTTACAGGAACGTGTTACCACTCCCGGCACGGCAGTCACAGGCGAGGCTTGAACTCACGACCACCCCCCGGCCACGAACTCGATGCTCTGCCTCTGAGCCACCGTGCCCCCACGTGCAACATAAATTTCAAGGGTGGGACAGATCCTAAGCTGAAGCAATGAATTGTGTACCTCTTACATTCATGTGGTCCTTGATGAGGACTACTTTTGCATCATGGTGCAAATGACCTATATTTGTGGTCTTAGTACTTTATATTATTGTCCCTAAAGCCTTGTTTTCCACTAAGCTTTTACATGTTTGTGACGGCTGAGGTTGTGGTCCAGTGTTTGCTCACATGTTTATTTTTTTCTGGTGTAGCTTTTGTAGACTGTTGTCACTGATTCTTTCTGCTGTCTGAAGGTACTGATTGTGAGTGTCTTCAAGGCACTGAGTTTAGTTGAGAAAATTATGTGTGTATTTAGAGAAAGTCCAAGAATTTCTTAATGTCTGCCTGTGGGGAGTTGCTGAAAAAGATGGTGACTTGAGGGTGTGTTAAGTGTTTTTCTAGACTCATGTTTTTCTCGAGTGAATAGAGTGGTTAGTTTAAATACGTTGTATTAAATTAGATAAACTTGGAAATTATTAGACATTTTATGGAAAGCTTTGTCATCCAGATTTTCCACTTGTGTATACGTTTTCAAATTTACCGCCTCATCCCGGCAAGGATTTCACTGTGAAAACAATACATTGTAATGCACACGGTCATTGATATTAATAACACCTGTGAATTTTCAGCATATGTGATACTTCAAAAATCAATTAAATACTTTTCCAGCTGATGCATACTAGGGAAAACATACGGTACTGCACCTTGTACTCGGTCCAAATAACATGTAAACATGGCAGACGAAGTTTGCACAATGCACTGAATAACACCTGGACCAACGCTTTGCCTTTTACATGAGATGAAAACTGCTAGTCAGCTCCTAAGGTAAGTCTCATAAATTTATTATATTTATAATGAGAGTAGTGTAATTGCCTTCATTTTAGAACAGGTGTGTGTGAATAAACATGGCCACAGTGGCAGACACAAACAGTTCTTTATGGTATCTTTGATGTTAGAGACCTTTGTAATGAAAAGTTCTATAAAATTTACAGATCAAGCAATTATCCAGTTAATAAAGGATTGATATAATGAGGCATATGTCTCTGGCGTGAATAATGAAGAAGAGCCTACCCAGACCATCAGTATGAGAGATAAGGATGTCAAGTCATTGCTGGATTAATTCTGCGTATGTTATTAACTGATCAGTGTCAAAATTTGCATCCTGCAGAAATGTGTCAGATGTTCCCTTAGCTATTGTAGCACATCTCTGTCAATAACAGAGAGAATAGCTATCATGCTGTAGTATTTTTGGACTAGCATAAGCTTAGTATAAAGTTTTAACCCATAAATTAACAAAATTATGCCTTTATTGCTGCAGGTGCTCTGTTAAAAACTTTGTGAATAGTAAAGAGGGGTTTTTATCTATGTTAAACTTTGGTGAGATTCAGTTTGATAAAGTCATTTTACGTAAGGTTGACTTTACACTCCCTCTTCTGTCTTTCTGTCCTTCACTATTTCCTCTTTCTTATGCCTGTGGGTGACTCTGCACTGACTGACAAGCCAAATGGTTTCCTGTACACCAGGAAACCATTTACAATGCTGTATGATAACCATATAACCAATTATAGTTCCTGGTGGTTTAGTGGATAATTAAGGCGCTCCAGTCAGCTTCAGCCTGTGTAGTTCATATCCAAGGGGTGGCTTGAGTTTATTGTTTATGTAATGCTACTTATGAGATGAGTGAAGCTGGTTACTCTCATCTTAAATGTCAGGACCAACTTGCCTAGCCCCAGGCTCCTGTGCTTCTCATGGGATGGCATAGGATTGAATGGATAGGCAAGGTTAAGTTAGGTTTGCTCGGCTCATATTAACCTAGATGCAATATATATAAAGGATGAGTGGAAGACCCCCCCCCCCTACATTTACTGTACTGAACAAAGCATTTGCAGTGAAAAAGTTAGGGAGAAGGCTCCCCCAAACACCATTAGACAGTGTTAAAATTGCATCAAATATTCATTGCATCTTTTATGTCAGAAACTGAATACAGTATTAAATGTAGTATCTACCTTACTTGACCAAGTAGTGACAACATATTCATACAGTAATTAGCATGAAATTGATGGCTTATAATTAGTGCCAGTATAATCTGGTTAGTACTTGGATGGGTGACCGCCTGGGAACACCAGATGCTGTTGGCATCCCTACGTCAAGTGGGGTTGGTGGAGGATTAGTGCCCCTCCCTGTAAAACAATTAACTCTAAGCCCTTGGCCACCCTGTCTGGGATACATGGCGTCTGGCAATGAATGAATGAATGAATAATTAGTACCTAATTGATGTAGCCTAGGCATGACCAGAAGGAACTTGGGTGCATTATTTTCTTTTTTTTTTTCTTTTCTTTTAATCCATGCTTTAGAACAAACTTTGTTGATTATTGTGACAGTATTCTGTTTCTCACTAGGTACCATACAATGTTTATAAATAATTTTCGTATTGTCCAACTTGGCTGATATACAGATAGATTCCATTGGCCTGAACCATCTGTCTGTCTGTCTGTCTGTCTCTCTCTCTCTCTCTCTCTCTCTCTCAATCTTTTGTCAGTTGGTTGGTATTATATACAGTATACTGTATATTTAGATATCAAAATTAGTGGTTATTATAATTTTGTGAAAACCTAAGAAAAGTTCTTGTCCTGTAGTATATAATTATTATTTGATATTTATATTACAGCCTTAAAATCAAGATTTTAAGGCTGTAACTAGATAATTTGTTGATAATAAAAAAATGCACTTAAAAGTTTTATTTCAAAATATAAATGGCTACTGGTATTCTTTCAGAGGGCAGAACAAGTCAGGTACTGCATAAATAGATCAGCTTTACAGTAGCATAACTGTTTGAATAATTATATACCGTTTCATACCAGTACTGAAATGTATACACTCAGCATCATCAAAATCATAGCCTCACTCACCCTCGAACTCCATGCATGGGGGGGGGGGTCCCTTCATTCAGTCCTCCAGGCAGCAACTCTTCCTGGTCTAAGTATCTTGCAACCTGAATGATCAGCCTGCTCCAGCCATGAGTTTTGTGGCCCTAACCTGGGTCTCCTCTATTCTGGGTTCTCTGTCTTAGAGATCACCCTGTGGGCAGGGTCAGCTTCTGGAAAGCAAGCCACATGCCCATATAATTGGAGTTGGCACTGACATATTTTGTGGATAATAGGCCTTCACTCCGTCTCATGGAGTAGTTGCTCATTGTGTACCCAGATATACCAGCAATATCCCATGATCCTGCAAAGGCTGTTAACACTAAGTACCAAGAATCATCCCTGTTAACAGATGCAACTCAGGTTTGGTTCTGAAGAAATGAAGTGAAGAATTATTGTATCAGTGAATCTTGACTCAACAATCATCATCAAATATTTACCTTCTTTATTACAGGGAGGCTGAGGGTCTTAAGAGTCGTCTAAGCAACTTTAGTCCTTTAGTGGGGAATAATGAAGCGTGGGCTGTACAACACCAGCTTCAGGTGTGTGTGACTATTATTATTATTTTTTTTTATGTAGTGTACTGTGTATCCATTTTGACTTCTTAACCTTAATCATGTAGGCTAGATACTGTGCAGGCATATATTAAAGAGCTGTGTATATTATGTAATTCTCACTCAAGCACTGATATAGAACCACCCAACTCAAAGCATAACACATACACATGGTTTCCTTCGTCATAGATACAGTACCTGTTATAGTGTTCAGCAGATTTCCTCAACAATCAACTCCCAAAATTAATATGTCAAGTCCTGGAATGTGCTTTTCATTAATGTTTCAACTGCTGGATTGTTGAGCCATCAGAACTAAAGATTTCTACACAGGAAAAAAAAAAATATTGTGTGCAATGGGATGCTACCATCCCACTCAAAGGTTGTGTTTACAGTAACTGATGGGAATTTCATGGGAAGTATTGGTTTCCTCAGCTGGTGTGTGGGCAGTTGCTGGTACACTGGATTGAGGCTGCCCTGGATCGTGGGGTTGAGCGAGATCTATGGAACCTTGGCTTCAGGAACACCATAACACAACTTCAGGCTCAGGCCAAGGATAAGCAGCAGGTACCGTATGAAGAGCTGTAGAGTGTACAGTATACTTTCTTGCTAGTTGATCATCTTAATGTTACTGAAATTATGTATAACTGCAGTAATTAAATTAGTTCTTTCATAGTACAGTATTGTGCACCTTTAAGGTGTTGCTGTTCATTTGTGTGTGTGTGTGTGTGTGTGTGTGTGTGTGTGTGTGTGTGTGTGTGTGTGCTCATGCGTGTGTGCACGCAAGTGTGCTTGTGCATGTGTGTGCATGTGTATGTTGTATGCACATGCAGGCATTATCATGAATGTCTGTAGATATTGTAGTTTGAACAGTTTTATAAGCTTTACTAACGTGAGTGCATGTAAAGTAACCTGGAGAGAAATTGGGTGCATTGTATAATAGAAGAATGTTGTAAAAGGAGAAGGATTGTAATAATAATAATAGGAATGGTTGAGGAACACATGCACAGCTCCAAGGGTCATGATTTTATAATAATCTGGAGACACTGGAGCCTGAAAACATGGATACATGAATTAATAACACTAAGGAAATTAGGGTACAGTTAATATCACTAGCCAAAACAGGGTATGGTAAGCGGGCTGCTAGAGTTTATGCTCTTGGCCAGTTCCATCCAATCCATTGATAGAAATTATGAATCTTTACCAGTATTGTTAGAATATTGACAAGGTAATGGTATGTAGCAGTAAATGGAATACCGATTAACTGTAATAAAAACTGGCAGCGCAACTGCCAGGGTCATATAAATGGAATACAGTACAGGACACAGAAGGCTTTAGAACAACTGCAAATTCTCGCCCGGACAACTTACTTCAGCCAAAGTCCACTTAAGAGTGTTAAGAAATGTTCAGCTTGGGTTGTAAAAAAGTATCCTACACCATTTGGGGAGATTGCTGAATGCTACAATAGTACAGGTTGAGATGTAAATAAAAAAAAGTATCCCTCACCATTTGGGGATATCTGCATGCCATTATATAGTAGTACAGGTTGGGATGTAAGAAAAGTACCCCTCACCATTTGAGGAGATTCTGTAGGCTGCTGTAGTACAAGTTGGAGTGTAAAAAAGTATCCTTCACCATCTGGGGAGATCTGTGTGTGCTACTATAGTACTGGTTGGGGTGTAAAAAAGTATCCCTCACCATTTGGGGAGACCTCTGTGGGCTACTGTCGCCAATGGGGGAGGTGGTGGCTGAATCAGTAGAGAGGCGGCCTGCAGTCCTGATGGACCCAGGTTCGAATCCTGGCTGGGGCAGGGGACAGTTTAAGGATTTGAATTTCATAAAAAGCAGACTTTCCATATCTACCAGATGACCCGCCGACATGTCGTAAAAATACCCCCGCTGATACCAATACACCAGTCCTGTATGAGACAGCCCTAGCATGTATTCAATATGGACGGTGGGTGTTAGCGCCGAAGTGGTGACATGTGGAGGTGTAGGAGGACTACTGGGCCTTGGGATAGGCTACTGCCCCCAAGATATAGGCCCTGAAGCCTTTGCCCAGAGTCGGACACTTAAAAAAAAAAAAAAAAAAAAAAAAAAAAAAAAAAAAAAAAAATTGGGGAGATCTCTAACAGCATTAAGGTGTGAAATATTACTAGTATGTGTCAGAATTTGCACTGGATGAGCTCAGACACGTTCCACATCTTCAGTGTTAATGTCTATTTCTTAGTTTTCTAATTACAGTACTAGTATGTAAGCATTACCGGTATGTAATTTAAGTCATAACATTACTTTTCATGTGAACTTTTACAGGGCGTAGGAGCACATACAGTAGACATATTCAACCACCAGTGATGTTTGGCAGTGTAGTATTTTTTCATGGATATTTTTTTCTTATTCATAACACTGCATCCCAAAAGTTTGCCGTCATAAGAAGAGGATGATAGTTATTACTATATTAGTACTGTAATTGCAGCAGTTACAGGGCATAATGCATTAATAAAGAAGCATTGTCTCAAGTGTGAACTATACGATAAAGAAGAGGATTACTAGTCATTGTTTTTTAGTTGGTATGTGTAAACACTTTAGTCTGTCTTTTTTTGAAGGGTAACTAGTTTATTGGTACAATTTTTTTTTTTTCTTTTATCTTACATAAATAATGAGATAACATCACAACATTTCTGAGCCACAAAACTTGCATACAGTGCTTAGAAGTGTAGGATGAATGTGTGGTCATATTAATGAGTGGACTAAGTTTTCTAATGTTTTTGGCAAGTTGTTTGTGATTGGTGGGGGCGCTCACCATCCACTCAGTATAGTGCTACTCTTGGGTGCCTACCCTTTTCTCCCTTCCTTCTTTCCATCCATCCCCTTCTGTCTTTCTTTCCTTCATTTTATCTTCTTTTTTCCATCTATGGGTGACTACACTGAGTGACAAGCCAAGTGGTTTCCTGTACACCAGGAAACTATTTACTACTCTGGGTAGGTAACCTTATAACCAAATTATGGCACCTAGTGGTTTAGTGGGCAATTAAGGCGCGCCAATCGGATTGAGCTGGTGCAGGTATATATCAAAGGGGTTGTTGGGGCTTATTGTTCATGTAATGCCACTCAGGGATGAGTGAGGCTGGTCTCACTCATCATAAATGTCAAGACCAACTTGCCAAGCCCCAGGCTCCAATGCTTCTCATGGGGCAACACTGGATTTGATTATGAATGAATGTATGAAGTGAATGACTTAAGATACTGTAATTGGATTTTATCACGCTGCCCAAGATATGTGCCTCATTGCAAAGTATATAAAAGCAAGGGACACAAATATCAAACTTCTGGACATGAAGGAGGCTGTATTTTGGGGTGGTTTGGATATATGAGATGGCATACTTCATGTAAGCACATTTGTGTTACAGTACAATGAAGAATGGATTCATGAGTAAGTTGAGACAGTAATAATGAAATGCTTGTACTCTGCATTAGAGCTTTGAAATTTATATAATGCTGGAATAAGCACATTTGTTTATGTAGTAGTGTAATATGGTACCAGGGTAGAAGGGTTCCTGGTAAAAAAAATGTCATCATGACAGTATTGTGATCCTCACTCTGACACATGGAAGTGGAGCTTGGACCTTGTTGGAAGGACATAAATCAAGAGTGAGAGCAGTGGAAATGACATACTTGAGCAAAGCATGTGAGTTACACAGAGAGACAGACAGACAAGTGAGGAAATACAGTAAAGGAACATTGTGATGATTTGGATGTGATTGAAAGTGTCTAGAGGTATATGTGTACCTTGAGATGGTTAGGCTATGTGGAGAGGATAGAGAATAAGAGACTTATTAGAGGAGCATATGTGGGTGAGGTTGAGGGGCAGATCAAGGATGTGGTGAAAGGATGAAATGGAGAGAGAAGAAGGTGAGTTATGGGAGGGCAGCCAAATGACGGAGGACAGGTTGACCTGGAGGCAGTTTGTTTGGCTACCCCTTATGGGATTAGGTGTTTGGCAATAGATTGGTAGATAGACAGTAGAACAGTTGGACTATTTAATTACATGATGCAGATACTGCAGTTTTTGTAGCATAGTTACTGTTTGATATAGGTTTAGGTTTATGAGAAAGGGGTTAATATGAAACAAAATCTTGCTGCTGTGTGATGCCTAATGGATTTTATCAATTACCCAATCAGGGAGGCTCCAGCGAAGCACGTGATTCACTAGGTTGGTTTCTAAATTCAGCAAGTGGCTTTTACTTGCAACTCTTCAATCAAATATGCTCAGAATATGGCCTGGATCTGCCATTTAGAAGGTTGGTTCTCCATCTGTCCATTTTACCCTATAGTCTAATTACAATAAATTGCAATTTACTTTTAATTTTTTTTCTTACTACAGGTAGTCTTTAGCTCAGTCAGATACTGAATGTCCAGGGTGGTCAGAGCTGAGAAAATATAGTCACATGCTGTTGTATTGTACTTTGTATGTTTTTTGTACTGTAGAAAATGTTTATGGTGACAAAACTGTTCATTCCTCACAGGAAAATCTTTTCCTCTTGTCCTCACACTTGTGATGATCTGTCAGCAGTTTGGCTTACATTATTACTTTTTGCTGTTGCTCATTTCTCTGTGACTTCATATTGATGGGAGTTTTTAAAGCTATGTACTTCTTTACTGTTATGTTTGTGCATGTCAGTTATATCTCCATTAATATGATGTTTTTATACATTTTAGCCTATTCATATTATCGTCAGATAATTTGATTCAGCGTAGGAGAGAGTTTTGTAACTGTAGGGGTTATGTCTTGCATTCTTTAACATTTTCATTATTAGGAGAGCCTCCCAAGCTGAGTAAAATAGTCTGATGTTGGTTAAAATGGCTGAGGGTCTTAATTTATTTTCCCTTCAATATTTTTTGTTCATTTTACAGTGCATGTTGAGCACCATGCCATATTGTGGCAGATCTACTTTATTCAGTTTGCCTTTTTATCTTTCTCCACTCCCAGTTTTTTTTGGAAGAGCTACTGTAGCCAGGTTGTATTTACAGAAAAGACAGCATATATGGTGCAGTGGATCTGAACAGTTCTAGCTTAGCCCCTTCCAAAACCAGCAGCCAGAAGAATGCCTTGTACCTGTGCCAGTACTGCCTGGTTCATCTTGGAGACCTGGCGCGTTACCGACATCAGGCCAAGCAGGCAGAGACATACTACAGGTGAGCCTACAGATTGGTGGTTCATTAGGTATTGATAATCTGTAGCTTGGTCCTCTCAGTCCTTTTTGAAGAGCCTTAGGATACTGCAGTGCAGTCCCAAAAATCTGAATTCCAGATTTCTAAAAGTACTGTACCAGTTTTCCAGAAGAATTTTGAAAGAGTCAGTTTATATAAAAACTACTTTAAAGAATATAATTATTTGCAACCTAAAACTCCTGATTTAGTTTCCAAACTGTAATATTGAAAGTGCCTCAGTAGTCTACAGTCACCTAGCCTAGCTCATGCTGGACTCACATGAATCAAGAGATTTTTTAAAAATATATATATTTTTTTTTTGCATTTCTGGCACCATGAACTAAAAATCTCTTTGTTTGTTGCCAAATTTCACATCAGATCTATCAAAATCATGAATGGGAAATAATAAATTTGATTATGGATACAGTGCTTAACGAAGGGAGTGCCAAGTAGACGGGTGTCTATATAAATACAGTACCCTTGCGTCCAGCACGGTAATATTGTCATGCATGGGTCATGTGTTGGACCAAAAACGTGTTGGACTAACAATAGAGCTTATGGGGAAAAATGAATTATGTCAGCAACCCTAGGAAAAGTCACCCTAAATACCTACCATATACCTATACATATATTGGTACTATTGTAATTATAATAAATGGTACTGTGCTATGAATGATAACTAACCTTTTAGGATAGTGTTGGTGGGCTTGCTGGGAATGGAAGGTGGTATCCAAGGCTGTAGGTAGTCCTACTGGGTCCCCGGAGGATGGCTGCTGGCGTCACTAGCGGGTAATGGCTGTTGCTCCTCCTCAACCTCCCTCATAAATCCTTCAAAATCACACTCAGAATCACTATCTTCATCCACAGCCATGGAAGCTCCTGCTTCTGCCTGTCCTAGCACTCAGTAATCCTCGGCAAAGTGCATGCTTCTCACACTGTTGCCAGAGCCCCGTCTCGTGACTGTGGAAAGTGATCGCTGTCGCTGACTCGGTAGAGAATAAGGAGAAGCAACTTTGTTTATAAACTGGTATGCACGCCGATGAGAAGGGTTTCAAAACAATTGATATTTATTCTAAAATATTAATATGTATTCAGTGTCAGGCTAAATGTTCAATGCTGTAGTACGATACATTCTCTGTCGAGTCGCCTGGGTTTTGGTCACACTGTTTTGCCCGTCGTATCCTCGGCAGGAATCCATCCAGGTGAATTCAAAGTGCCCGTGGTATCGTCGGCAATTTTACCAAGTTACCGTTCCGATTTACCATCATATCCTCGGCAAACCTGGTATGAAGTGCCGTGTGATAGCCTTCGGCTGCCAGGATCTTGTCTTAGTTTTTTATTATGATCCTCACGTTGGCTTCATTCATGTCATAGGCCTTGGCAATGTCAACTTTCCTCTCCCCTTTCTTCTTCCTCTCGATGCTTTCTAGCTTGGTGGCCTGAGGGAGGTGCCGACGCTTCTTGGGGTTCTCAGAAGGCTTCCTAGGCATCGTGAGCAGGGTAAATTGCAGTAACAAGGGCAGAAAATGCAGCAAGAAAAAAGCATCTTCCAATGCAATTATGCAACTGAGTGGCGCTGTGGCGGGAGAAATTTTAACAAAACATCATGTGACACCAGAAGCGTTTTTAATTGGGCGGCATCACGATCACGTCACGATAGCGGGCGGGGAAGGCTACTTGATCAGAAGTTTTCAGTGGCTATCATCATCATGGGAATGTCCAGTATGACCGTGTTGGACCGGGGGTGATCGTGCTAGAGTGAACTCTGCGGATTTCGCCCACTTCTCGGAGCTCTGTGCGTGTTATGCTAACACACTCATGTTGCAGTAATTAAATCGTATTAAATAATACTAATTAATTGCTCTCCGTCCTGGACCCGAATCGTGCTGGACTAACGCGTGTTGGACGCGAGGGTACTGTATAACTGATGGTAATGATAGACAGTTTCAGTTTTCCAAAAGCCTCACAATCCCAATCATTTTGAATTTGGGGAATTATGCAACATAACATAATAATCAAAAGTTCTTAGTACGATCCAGTGAATAATGGAAAAGCCAGTGATGCAGCATGTAGCACAAATCAGTGCTAAAGCTCTGAAATTTTTAGAAAATTTTGATTTACGTCATCATTATGTAGGCACCTTACACTGTCCTGGGAACCCCTCAACAGGGATAGCCATGACAGAGCTGCCTCCAGGCTACTTTGTCCTTACATAACTTTTCTCTTTTTGAGTATTGTATAATAGGTGTCCTTCATGGTAAGTCCCTGAGCTATTGATTTCAATGTTTAGTGTCTTACGTTGTTTTAGTAGTGCGGCCTAGGGATACTGACAGCTTAGTTTAATTTTATACATAGTTTGTAATATATATTTGATATGTTGGTTTAGTTTCACACTGTAGTTTTCTTTGTGCTGCATTCAAAAAACCATTTGATTGTTTTTACATAGTCATTTGGATTCATCACTCACATACATTGCTGTACCTTATCAGGGCAACACTGCACACTTGCAGAAATTTTGACAGGTTGGTTCATCTGAATCCTTTGTTGTTTCAGCACTTCTCTCTCTTTCTCTCTCTCTCTCTCTCTCACATAATATAACAAATTCCTGTTTCCAACTAATATTATCATACTACTTGGAATATAATTAGCAGTGTCAGTGTAGTCTGTGCAAGAATTCTCTTCAGTATGAGTATATCTTATTGTCATTATGTTTCAGACATGCTGTGCTGGTTGCTCCAACAAGTGGTCATCCTTACAACCAATTAGCCCTTCTAGAGGCTGGTAGAGGCAATCGCCTGGCGGCCGTGGCACTTTACGTCCGGGCAATGTGTGTGCCTTGTCCTTTTCCTGGTGCCCCTGCCAACCTCACACAAACACTTTCTAAGTTATTGGCTTCCAGGTGAGTTTTCTTTATAAATGGGACCTACCAATTATTTTTACCTGATTGCTGAGGACTACAGTCCTCAAGATCTTCATAGATTTGGAATACTGTACTGTTGTACAGGTACTTTGCTTTGAAATTTTTTTGGTAGTGTACAGTCTTATTATTGTGCTTGGAAATTAACCTCCTTCATGCACACATTCATAGTAGATATAAGTTATAGTTTTACATATTATGACTGTACTTTGGGAACTTAGTCTCTCACGTTTTTAGCTGGAGTGACGATTGAAATAGTTCTGAAAAAGAGTACATGGAAGTTTAAAGGATTATGATACCAGTAATTTACCATTCCACTGATTATAATTTGTGTGATGATATTGGAAGGTGAGAATAGCTTATATTGGAATATTAATGAATGATTTCATTATAGGTCATGTTTATAAGCCCCCCTTAACTTGAGTCATGCCTGGGATTGGTTATATATACATTTCCCTTTACTCAAACAGCTACCAAATGTTTTACACTCAAACTAGAGTAAATGTTAAGGTGAAAATATTGGACAGCATGAAACTATTTGACACTAATTAAGTGCTATGAAGACTTTATTCATTAAAGTTTATTAGAAAATCAAAAATACAGTCACATAGTGTAATAGAAATGGAAAAATGATAACTTTTTCTCAAAATCAAACATCTGTTCTCATTCTCTGTTTTAGTTGACTTGTAGGGTGTATCTTTAAGTGACAAGTGATATGAGATGTTCAGTAGTTTTGTTTTTTTTGGCATTGTGGATGCTTGTGATAATGCAGTACATCCATTTGAGGATGGGTACATGTAAAGTAAATGTATCATATTGCTCACATTTGGTGGTGATCTCCTTTAGATTATAGCCTGTGAACTGTTCAGTTTAGTGGCACCTTATGCAAAAAAAAAAAAAAAAAATCTATGACACCATCATTTGATACCATAGAAGAATTCATGGAACCATGTTTTGATAAGAATTTGAAGGCTACAGTGTATGTTTTGATATAACTTGTGGAACTGCAAATAAGTATGCAAGCAGTTCTCATCAAATTTTTCATACTCAGTGGACATGATATGGGAGGATCAACACGTGTTACTGGTGATGAATACACCAGCTTATTCCTGCAGTGCCATGCCCGTCTTTATCTTCATGCTGATACCAATACTGCCCGACAAGCACTCCCCACCCTCGCCTCTGCCCTCTCTACTCTTGTTGCAACCAATGCCTTCACAAGGACCAGTCTCATCCAGGTATGTACCAAGTGTATTACTATTATATTATACTTTGTGTACCCTGTCAGTTGGAGATAGCTACTTTAATTTTTTTTTTTTTTTTTTTCCCCTACATGGAGCTATGTAATTGATTTCTTTAAGCCACAATTTTGGAGGCTGAATAAGGATTCGTTATATACTGTGTACTAGTATACAGTATCCATATTGTTATTCATGGTTTTCTTCCAACCCTATTTCTGTTGTAGTGTGTGGGAAGAAACCTGTTGCTTAAAACAGAAAATTGAAAAGTACAGTATGATTAACTCATAGCAAAATACCCAGGGCAATTATCACACATGCACTAATATCCCACTCAAGCCTTGGAATTTCTTGGCCCCATATTACAGGTTTTACCTTCCTGAGTGAACTTACTTCATGAACATCCATAGTGTAGACCATTTTGAAGACTTACCAAGTTAAGAAAGGGATGCAACCTTTAACCATTTGGCCAGAGTTACTAGTTTTTCTTCACCAGTTGACTTAGTCACATTTAAGGTGTAACTTGATTTTCATCAGGTTGACGCAGTCTAGCCCATAATGTGAAATGCTCTTACAGCGGGAAGAAAAAAAAAGTCAGAGTCTGGATTCTGCAGGGTTCAAGTGTTGAATGAATGAGTGTTTGGTCCATTCCTCAGGGCATAATATCGATAGTTTTCCCTCTTTATGTTTCTTTTTGGTTATTTTCAAGATCCAACCTTACTCTGACCCTATGTGGGAAGAGGTCAGGATTATGATCATTTAAGGTGAAAGTTTTTTTTTTTTTTTTCTCCCATAACTCTTCCTTTCATTAACAGCTACAATATGACTACCTCTAAAGTGGCATTTTGGTATCACCATTACATCATGTTAAAAAAATTTGTTATACAGTATTAGTAAAAGCACATACTGTAACTGAAAAATTACTTTTGCTCCAACTTTCTCTGTCATCATGCCAAATGACCCTCCTAAGCTTCCCCTAACCTTCTCCAGATTGGCTATAAAAGCATTAGGCATTCATAAGGAAGCTTAACATCACATTATAAGTACATTTGTTGCACCTACAATGAACTGTGCTGGCAGACAGGCTTAGTGTGAGGGAGAAGGTGTTCTGTGGTCCTTTATGCACTCGTGTTGTCAAAGTTCGTTCTTTGCAGAATAGAAAATGCCAGACTAGAGTTTTGGGCCTGTGTTTCATATTATGTGAGGTCTGTCCAAAAAGAAGCCAATCATTTTAAACAGAGCAACAATGAGCCAGTATAGTGTGGTCGCGATTGGAGTGCTGTGCAGCGGCAACTTTGAGCTTTAGTCTAACACTAGCTGCATCATGGCACATCACTTAGTAATCAAGGAACACGCACTTGAGTGGATGTGTGTTTAGTGCACTTGGCAATTTGTTGCAAGTTGTGAACAATGAAGTATCTTGAGCAATGTGTTTGCCTGAAATTCTGTTTCAGATTGGAAGAAAACTTTTATGGAGACTTCAAATGTTTCAACTGGCTTATGGGGAGAATTGTTTGAGCTGTATGCTAGTGGTTCAAATAGGTTAGAACATCCACAGAAAACATCCCAGATCTGGATGGCCTTCCACGTCAACAGACGATGATCATATTGAGAAAGTGCGTGCTGTGATCCGTGAAAATCATCACCTGATAGTCCATTGTGTTTCTGAAGAAGTAGGCATCTGTAAAAGTTTGTGCCACACAATTTTAATAAAAAACTGAAAGTGCATCGTGTTGTCACAAAATTTGTGCCACATCTGATGACAGATGAGCAAAAAAAAGAATTGTGTCACAGTCAATCAGGAGCTGTTTGATTGTTCGATTACTGATAATAACTTTATGAAAAATGTCATAACAGGTGATGATATGTGGGTGTACAGCTACAGTGTTGAAACTAAAAGGAAATCATCAAAGTGGATTGGAATGTCATCACTGCTGCCATAAAAAACAGTTCAGAGTCTCCCAAATATGAACGTGATGTTGATGGTCTGTTTTTATTGGAAGGCCTTCATTCATTATGAGTTTGTTTCTGTGTGGTCAGACAGTCAGTGAAGAGTTTTACTTGGATGTCCTGAAGCGTTTGAAGGGGGCAGTGCGAAGAAAGAGGCCTGAGACTTCTACGAACAAAACCTGGATGCTGCACCATAGCAATGCACCAACCCATGTGTCACTCCGTATCTGCGAGTCTTTGGTGAAGCATGAGACAGCTCTCATCCACCAGCCACCCTACTACAGATTTGGGCCCAGCTGACTTTTTTTTGCTTCCAAAGTTGAAATCCACCCTGAAAGGTTGCTGATTTCATACGATAGAAGAGATTGAAGTAAATTTGCTACGGGAACTAAGCACCATCCCAGAAAATGTGTTACAGGACACATTCCAGAACTGGAAAAAAAAATTGGTAATGTTTTATGAACAGTGGAGGGGAGTATTTTGAAGGAGGCAAGTCTGATTAAGTTGTAAGTAAAATAATAAGTTTGTTTTTAGAAAAGTTTTTCTTTTTGGACAGACCTCTTATAGGTTCCATTCATGTTATGCCAGTTTTTATTGACCTGACCATCAGCTCATTGCGTTATAGGAAAATTGCACAGTTGAAGCATGCATGTTTGTAATCGTACTTTAGGCTACAGGTATCTGCTTCTGTAGGGCATCAGTTTTTATTATTTGTAATATTGATGTATTGATATTGAATTTTGCCCCTAAAGCGTATGATAGTACTAAATAATTTCAATATTTTCCAGATGGTTGTGGTGAACTTGTTTGCATTAAGCTATTTTTCTGGAGAAGTGAAGATCAAAACAGGTGAAGAAGTTGGCAGCAAGAAGGATGAAGAGAAGCTAGAGAAACCAAAGGAACCAAAGGAGTAAGTTTAATCCACCTACAAAATAATGATGTCTTTTTTTTTTTTTCCCCCATAAGTATAAGTAGTTTTCAATAAACTTTAGAATAGTATTGCAGATAATATCATAGGTTTAAATCATCATGCAAAACCTTACTACCTATCGCATGTAGTTGTTTATGATTTGTACAGTTGTGAGGGGTGCTTGGAGGTGGTGGAAGAGGTGACTGTAGGGATGCTGGCGGCCTTGCTTTTGCCCGTCCATACTATCAGAGACCCAGATCAGCTCATCACGTATCCAGGACTTCCAGCCAGTGAGTTATGTGGTTAAATTCATTATGTGATCTACTGAATGCAATTCATTGCATAATATACCAAATGTAATTCATTGCTTATTATACCAGATATAATTCATTACATGATGTACTGAATGCCTCTCCCCTCCCTCCCCCCATTCACACACAAACATTTGCATGCACCTGCGCACAACCCGCACCTGCACACACTCTCACCTCACCCTCCTTTTCATTTGGCAGTTGTTGATTCACTACTACGGTATCTGACACACTAACCATCCATTCATGATCATGGTGGAAATGGTCATCACCTGCATCCCCTCAAGAAAATGTGATAATTTTCACTGAATTTCTGACAACCTAATGAGATTGAATGGATTGGCTTAGAGTTATTCCACCTCTTCCATCCAGCAACACCACATTCTGTGACTTAATCATGTCATGATTTTCACCAAATATCACAGTCTCATTGCTGGGTTGTCCACAAGCAAGGTCATTTCCAATACCACATCATTTGATGGGTGATAAATGATTTTAATACATGTGGTTTAAACATTGCCATAATTCTTTCCATTCACAAGACTCCCATCATTGGCAAAATTTTTTTTTGTAAATATCCACCTTGATATAGATATTCTTATATCACATATGGTGAAATCTGACTTTAATATTCTGCTTTTAAACAGTTCGGCTACTGTTTGAGTGGGTGCGGTGTGAGAATAGCATGTTGACATCTGATGCCATGAAGAAGAAACAGCAGATCTGGCCTGGACTTTGTACATTAGTTAACAACCTGCAGCAGCATCTGGGTTCTTTTAATGCTGACAAATGTAAGAACACTAAATAAGTTCTCTGTTGGTGGTATATCATAATGATAATCATATTTTCAAATATTTATATAAACTTCATATAGGCTAAGTATAGAACATGTTGAATTTAATGACATTATAATTTCTCTTGCAGATTCTGAAGTGCCATTAGCTGAAGACTGGGATCTGCAGGGTTTTGAACCCCTCCAAAAAATGCTGAATAAATTCAAGTTAGTTTTAGAACAGTTGTTTACTGCAGTATGCTAGGCCTGTATGTCCATGAAGGTATGGTAAGCAAGAGATGATGCTGTTGTTCTTGTTGTGGTTCCAGGTTCTTCTGAACATGAACACATTGAACTGCAGGAACTAACCACTTGTGCTGGGTGCTTCCAGGCAACATTACAAGCCTTTTCCCCATCAGCTAGATTGGTAGTATTCATATACAGTATAATCACTAGAGAACATACAGTAACATCAAATAAAGCAGGAAGCAGTATCCAAAAGCTCAGGCTATGAGTGAGTCTGCAAATACCTGGCTCTCCGGACCCTATCTCACTCCAACCTCGAGGCAGGAAAGGAGGGTTGGATGATGATGGTCATCTTTGGATGACACACAGAGTGACAAATCATAAGGGTTCTTTTAACCCAGGAAGCCATTTACTAAGTTGTATGGTAACCATATCATCAACAAATAGAAGCCTGGTGGGTTTAGTGGGTTAAGGCACTCCAATTGAATGCAGCTTGTAAAGGTTTAAGGGATAGTTTAGGTGCAGTATAGTGCTCACATGCAGTATTGTCACGTAAGGACAAGCAGCTCATCCCTAACTGTAAGTTGTTAAGCCCAGGGATTATCATTTTAATTTTATTCTTGCCATCTCATGATAAGTTCATTCTGTTTAGGATAGAATTTTGATTGAAGGGATTAGATATAACATTGATAAATCCCTTCAGTATGAAAGGCCTTTCATAAGTTGAATAAAGTCATCTGCAGCAGGAATAAACTATAAAGAATGTCTTGTGGATTCAGGTGGTTTATTATGCGGGCCGAGTAGCATAGGCTCAGACCTTCATGCTCTTGATTACAAGGAATAAAGGATTAGATAATAGATGAATTAAAAACTGTCCTTTGAGTATTTTGTAGTAGTATATAGTATGGTATTGTTCTTGTTTGATGATTAAGTGTAGTTGAGAGAGTTGAATGAAGTGCTTGTTGGAGATTTATAAGGAGGCATGGATGAGTGAAACTGTGCCAGCAGAGTAGAAAAAGGCTGTGATTGTACCCCTGTAGAAAAATAAAGGTGAGCGAAGTGAGTGCATGAATTATCATGGCGTAAGTTTATTGAGTGTGGGGTAGGGAAGGTATATATGGAAGAATTATTATGGAGAAAGTAAGAGAGATACCAGAAGTCCTAGTGAGTAATGAACAGGGTGGCTTTAGGAATGGCACAGGATGTGTGGATCAAATATTTGCAGTGAGACAGATAGTGGAGAAGGCTTGTGAGAAGGACTATAAGGTGTTTGTGGCATTCATGGATCTGGAAAAAGCATACGACATAGTACACAGAGAAGGATTGTGGAAGGTTTTGTTCATGTATGTTGTAGATGGTAAGCTGCTAGCATCAAGAGCTTTTATGATGGCAGTGAAGCATGTGTAAGGGTTAATGGGCATCTAAGAGAATGGTTCACGATTGGTGTGGGCATGCGACAAGGTTGTGTGATGTCCCCATGGTTGTTCAATATATATATGGATGGGGTGATGAGAGAAGTAAAAACATGAGTAATGGAGAGAGGGATGGCATTGGTAATGAATGGTGATGAATGAAATATCTCAAATTTGTTGTATGCTGATGATGCAGTACTACTTGCAAATACCAGACAAGAACTTGGTAAACTAGTACAGAGTTTTGCTGATGTCTGTGAGCGTCGTGCCTTGAGAGTAATTGTAGAAAAAAGTAAAATGATGGTTATTGAGAGAGAAGGTGACTCTCAGTGTGATGGAGCAGCGAATGGAGAGGGACTGGAATTGGTGAGAGAGTTCAAATACCTCGGTACAGTGATAGAAAAGAGAGGAAAATGTGCAAAAGAAGTGGAAAGTAGAGTGACACAAGGAAGGAAAGTAGCTGATGCAATGAAGGCCTTGATAAGAAACAGAGGCTTGAGTGTTGCAGCTGCACGTGGCTTACACGAAGAAGTGTTAGTGCCAGCTTTAACATATGAATGTGATACTGTGGTGTGGCATGAAAATGAAAAGTCAAGAGAGAGAGCAGTGGAGATAGGACTGTTGAGGAATGTATAATGTATGTGGAGTACAGAGAGTGGATAGGGTAAAAAATAATTTGATTCGTGAAAGATGTGGAGTGAGAAAGTCTTTGGACGCCAGAGTCGAAGAGAGTGTACTGAGATGGTATGATCATGTCGAGAGAATGGATAACATTAGTGGTGATAAAGGTATATCTGAGCAAATTTGAAGGAGGGAGGAGGCAAGGTAGGCCAAAGAGAAGGTGGAGGGATATGGTGGATGAGTGTGTGAGGAAGAGAGGTTTTCAAGTTGGTGAGGCTGGGGGACTGGCAAGATCGAGCTGGCTGGATGAATATTGTGAGGAGAAGCGCATGATCAGGGCTTTGGCACCCCATTTTAACATGGCAGCGTCTGGATTGACACTATCGGATACATTTATGTGAAGCTACAGGACGTGGTGAATGTTTATGATGTATCCGTTAGAGCCAGAATTCTGGGGGCTTGAATGGTGAACGAATGAAAGCGTGGCCCATTGAACTGGGCAAATTTGGGCTATCTGGACATTGCTACTCCTCACCCAGCCCTAGGGTGGGAAAGGATGTCTGGATGATGATGCTGATGATAATGATGATGTTTTTGTCTCTTAATATTTTATTATGGTGAAGCATTCTCTTCTCTATAAGGATTGTCTGGAGTAAAGTTAGCCAAATCACTCCTGTACTTTGCAGGTACCGTGAAGGCCTCTGTAAGCCAAGTCCTGAAGAGTACAATTGTATTCGTGCTTCAAGACTGACAGATGTTGCCAAGTGGTTCACTGAACAAGTTATTGATGGAAATTCTGTCATCAAGGTATGTCGGGTTTACACTTCATAGCAAAAGGAGGCACAGTATAGAAGAAGTCACAGTAGACTGTAGGTGAAAACTCTCGTACCTAGAGGAGGATACATAGTACAGTCAGCTGCATTTCTGAATGCTTCCTTGGCAGACACATGACATAGTTCCTAACAAAGCAAAGAAGGTGGCAGTTTGTACATTTACTAGTCATACAGTCTGTTTGTTATTAAATTTGATAGTGTTTAGCAAATGAAAGGTTTATCACATGCAGCTGTCATCTTTGGATTTTATTTATGTTTTAATAAATCAGCAAAGAATCCATAATGTCTTAAAAATAATTATATTTAGATATCTCTGGAGCATGTAGGAAATACCTGCAGTAGCAGGGGACAGTCCTCATGATTCGGTGAACCTACCACCTTTCCCTCTCGTCAGCCAAAGGATTTGCCTTCCTGTACCCAAAGACATCTTTACATCTCTCCACCCCATTGCTGTTCAGTCATGTTGCACCAAGTGGACTGAATTATGTCAGTTAGCTCTTGTCAGCCTTTAACCTCCCTCAGTGTGCTGTTAATGAAGTATCACACTATAAAGTCAGCCACCAATTGTGTTGCCAAATTCTATGAATGTTATGAACACAGCATGTAGCTAATAGAGGTAAAATAATTATGGTTATTAAAAATAAACTGTCATAATTGCTGTGAGTATGAAATTTTGGAGATGGTATATTGTAAGTAAATTTAAGTGTTTGACCAGGCCATTCAGCTTGATATAGAATCCTCAAAAACCTAACTGAAAAAAGTATACCCACTTCTTGAAATTGTATTCATTGTGAGGGTACAGCAGTTTCAGGTCAAATTGGATCCATATCTGCTATTAGAATTTTGTGTCTTGTGAGAAAAAAACAGTTTTGACCTGATTGAAGCCTCTATTAACCCCTAAAGACCGCAATTATTTCAGGCAGGATACCTCCCACAACTGCAATTCGGGAGTGTATTGGCGACTTTCACCAAGGGCAAAATGATTGTGTTCTGGCTAAAGACGAAGAATTTACACACCCGGCAATGCAGTCTGAACCTCTGTATGCTTAATGGTTACTGCACAATCGCGCATCAAAGTTAAAAATGGTTTATAATAGTTACCCCTCAAAAACAATCGAAACCTTGCAAATTGTGATAACTACCTTTTTTTTTTTTTTTTTTTTTTTTTTTTTAACAAGTCATTTCAAAGTGTTTTGTCACACCAATCATGAAAACAGGTGCATATAGGTGTGGGGAGATTACTAGGCTGTGGGGAGATAAAGTAGGCTGTGGAGAATAGGCCTATAGGTACAGGAGTTGGAAATAAGCAGCTTTTCACATGAAAAGAAAGCACTTCAGTGTTTTCTGTAACATCAATCGTGAAAACGTGTGTGTATGTAGGTGTGGGATGATAACAAGTGTGGAGAGTAGGCCTACAAGACCTTGGTGGTACTTGGGGAGAAAAATTTTGGCAACAACCAAATTCTCTTGTGGAAACCTCCATTTCAATGGGATTTGTCATACCAACCATGAAAACAAGAGTGTATGTAGGTGTGGGGAGATAAAACAGGTGTGGGGAGTAGCCCTGCAAGGTCTCATAGTCATTCAATAACTAACACAGACACACATAAATGTTTATAACCATCAAGGACATCAAAATATAGTTGAGTAATGCTATAAGTGCATGCATATGAAAGGGAAAAAAAAAAAGAAAGCAATAATTTGTTTCCGATTTCTATTTCCCCTGTACAAAGGAGAAGGGGAAAAATAAGAGTGTGGTAATCATAGGGGCATTTGTCTTCTTAGTATAAAAGGAAAAGTGTATGGTAGGATGCTTATTGACAGAGTTAGGGAAAAAACAGAGGAATAAGTTGGAGAAGAACAGGAAGGCTTTAGGAAGGGAAGAGGTTGTGTAGATTAGATATTCATTCTTAGATCTTTAGTGGAAAAGTTTCTAGAGAAGGGAAAGAAGTTGTATGCGGCTTTCATGGATTTGAAGAGAGCGTATGACAGGGTCGATAGACAAGGATTGTGGAAAGTATTAAGAATGTATGGAGTAGATGGGAAGATGTTGAATGCTGTGAAGAGTATGTATGATGGTGCCAAGGCTGCAGTGCATGTGTATGGTGAACTGACTGAATTTTTCTCTTTGAAGGTTGGGTTGAAACAGGGATATGTCATGTCTCCATGGTTGTTCAATCTGTACATGGATGGGGTAATAAAAGTGGTACAAGGTAGGGTAGTGGATGTTGGAGTGGCCCTGGTGAGAGAGAGTAGTGTTTGGAAACTCCCTGTACTGTTGTTTGCAGATGATACTGTGTTGTTGAGTGAAGAGGAAGGGGAGCTGCAAGGCTTAGTGGATGAGTTTGGGAGAGTGTGTAAGAAACAGAATCTAAAGGTGAATGTAGGGAAGAGTACAGTGATGGTCTTTGAGAGAGGTGAAGTCAGTGAATGTACAGCGAGGTTGGATGGTGAGGAATTGGAAAATGTGAGTACGTTTAAGTACTTGGGTAGTGTGATGAGTAAGGATGGAGGTTTGGAGCGTGAAGTGCTTGAAAGGGTACAGCAGGGAAGAAAGGTTGCTGGTTCCTTGAAAGCAGTGATAAGAAACAGGGAAGTGAGCATGAAAGTGAAAAAGTTACTGCATGACAGTATTGTGATACCAACTCTAACGTATGGAAGTGAAGCTTGGACATTGCTGGAAGGACACAAGTCAAGAGTGAGAGCAGTGGAAGTGAGTTATTTAAGAGGAGTCTGTGGAGACACATGGAGAGACAGGCTGACAAATCAGGATATAAAGGACCATTGTGGTGTGGATGTGGATGTGATAGGAAGCGTCAGGAGGAATACACTGCGGTGGTTTGGCCATGTGGAGAGGATGGAGGGTGAAAGACTGACGAAGAGAGTGTATGTGAGTGAGGTGGAGGGGGAAAGAGGGAGGGAGAGGCCGAGGATGAGATGGAGGGATGGGGTGGAGAGGTATATGAGAGAGGGGGGTGTGAGTTGGGAGCAGGGCAGTGGAATGGCGGGGGACAGGGCGACATGGAGGCGATTTGTTTGTGGTCACCCCGAACGGGATTGAGGCGTCTGGCAATAGATAGGTAGAGACTGTTCTTATTTATCACACTTATCACTACACATTTATCACTCTTATCATTACAATTATCACATTACACTCACAGTTATCATTACGATTTCAGCAACAACCTTGCACCTCTCGGGGGTCTGTAGGGGGTTAGAAGGGTAGTGAGGGACATGGTGGGAGGGATGCGATGGGGTTCAGGGGGGACACAAGGCTAGCAGGGTGGTAGGAGGGGCAAGAGTGGATGGGAAGGGACACAGGTGGTGGTGGGAGGAGAGATGCAGGTGCATGGAGGGGTGGGAGAGTGATGGGGGACAAGGAGGGAGTGAGGGAGTGGAGTAGAGCGTGGCACGGAGACAGCCCAGAGAGGGGGGGTGCCTCCCCACCGCCCGGGTTGGTTCGATCCCCCCTCGCGCCACCTCAGGGGTGAGATCTCATTGGCCTGACACCATGTACATCATAATCAGGGCGGAGGAAGCGCTCCACAGTTTTTTTTACAGGCTCCACTCAATTGATGCGATCAGGCATTTTGACATAAAACTCAAATCGCATCAATTGATGCGATTAGGCTTTTAGTGGTTAAGGTTCAAGTAGAACCAAAATTGTTGCATCCTCACAATCAAAAGTAATTTTACTTAAATGTAATTTTTCCATTTGAGCACTTCACAGTACTGTGATACAAGACACAAGCACACACCAGCCTCATCATACAAAACATGCTTCCCACACTAGCTACCAGTGTTGTAGTCAAGACCAGGCACCTCAAGACCAAGACCAGATCCTTCGAGACCAAGACCAGACCCTCCAAGACCAAGACCAAGACCAAGAATTTATGTGTCTACTGAATGAATGGAAAGTAGCTGCAGCCTGCAGGTGCTGCACTGCTGGTCAGTTTTCACGAGTGTCTGGGCCCCAGAGTGAGTGCACTAGTACCCCAATCACCCAGTTGCAGATTGTGTATTGATGCGATACTCAACACCTTTTAAACGAATTTAAGTTGATTATCGCACATGAGTTGAATGAGGTCGAGGAGTTTTTGGTAAGACATTTACTAAGAAGAATGAAAGGGAGAAGAGGACAATGGGGATAATTCCCAGGGCCAAAACTCAAGAGTATGGAGGGACCAGGGCCCACACCAGGACTGTGACAATTTTGCTTCTTTTTCTGGCCCGTGTCAAATGTTTTCCAGGCATCCCAGGGTGCGGTCATAGCTCTCTACGGCCCTGCACACCGATGTTACGGCTTTTGAAAGTTTTTTAAGTTTTTAAACTTTTGAAAGTACAGTTTTGAAGGTATAATGTATGGTGTTGCATACTTTGTCAGTGCCATTGTACTCATGGATAGCTGTATCTTCGTCGTGCTAAAGCTGGTTTTCGGAAGACTAATTTTCACACTTCTTTCCGAGCTTTACCCGTTCCCAAACGTTCCGTACACAACATATTCATCTTGCGTTTCTCTTGAACAGTCGAGGGGGACTACTTATTTTTCAGGATAATTACACAAGAGACCGAAGGGATTTCAGGATACAGAGGTGGGAAACAATTTTTGTAAATATAAAATGTATATTTTACTTCGATAAGTGCTCCAAATACTTCTTATGGTTGTACCCATTATTTTTTTAAGAGAACAGTTTTCACTAATTTTCCCCCTTGAAAGGGGCCCTCATTCGAGTCTGCTCACTGCCCTTCTTGCTACCACAGATGATTTATCGGCCCCCAGGTGGCCCCCCAACTTTAGTGGGGCGAGAAACACCACTGGACCACATGGCCATGGCCCCCGCTTATAGGTGAATAAGTTGTATGAAATACGAGGGTGGGCGTGAAACGCTAGAAAATATTCTGATTTCTTCTGAAAAAGGTCACATAAGCCACTGCAGGCCTCCGTGATAGCCATTTGGAAGCTCTGAAGGGTCATAACTCGAAAGGTTGGAAGCCACAGATGTCTGACTTGGCCCCCATTGCTCCAAAATCCTGGCTACGCCCCTGTAAGGGAGGAAATATACTTACAAAATTTAATATGTGTGAACAACTGAACATCTAGGTAAAATATTTCTGCTTTCATTGTTTCATTGGCATGAAGAAACAAACATAGGAAAATAGAAATTTTTGTGGTTACGTTTTCCGAGCGAACTAGCTAAACCTGTGGTGTATGTGTACGAAGGATGCAGGGACTGCATACACCATACATGTATATGAAGTACACAGAGGTGAACAGAGCTGCAAACATGCGTGCATGCAAACAGAGATTATCACTGCGAGAATGGCTACGTCATGCATGCTCTCTCAACTAGCACGTGCTCTATCGGCATTCACAGGGCTCAGCTCATGCATCATCACCATAGCACTAGCCAGGCAGTATCTATAGACAGTACAACGCTGTATGGCGCGCCGCGAATCGAATCAGCCATGATTTTTTTCCACGTATGATCATAAATTCCGACCTTGCCCACGCCACGATGCACTTTGTAATGCTGGTCTCGACCTGGTCTTGAGCCAAAACTCCGAGACCAGAAACTTCGAGATCAAGATCAAGACCAAGACCACGACCACGTCAAGCGAGACCAAGATCAAGATCGAGACCAAGACCGGTCTCGAGACCTACAACATCTAGCTACCTAGCAGAATATGGCCATCCATGAAATATGTTTAGCAACCAACTAGTTAATCCATTCTGTGCATGAGAAAACATTGCTAATCTGTATTATATTTTCATGACCCTAATTTTACAAATGCAGGCATACAGTATATGGTATCATTCCATGGGTTGAAGAAAGAATGAATATTGCCTGTGTCACACAAGAAACAAATGGTGGGAGCAGGACGATGATTATGTTTCCATTTTTGTGTGTGTATTTGTTCGCTGAATTATTTATTAAATTTCTTTTAGAGGCATAAGGAGGTGGTAGCCCCTTATTCCAACAAATGCATATGCTTTGTAAGCAGTCTTGTCCAGTACAGTCATCCATGCAAGTCGTGTTTCATCTCCTCCTCCTCCTCTTTCCATGTGCAGTACATTATCTCTCCATGTGCAATCATTCACACAAGTCAGGTTGCCTCTCCTGTTCTTCTTTCTCCATGGACTTTGAAAACCATTTTAGTTTGTCTGCAGAAACTGATACTGTTGACACTGCCAATTCATCCCACTGATTTTCAAAGTCCATGGAGAGAGATGTAGGAGTAATGACATGGCTGCTGAGGATGACCGTACAGTACCTTATGTAGCACAGGAGGAAGGTTGACTGTACCAGAAAGCTGTTTTTGTCTTTTGATTAATGACACAAAAAATGTAAAGTGAGGGAAGTTCTACATTGTGTGGAAGTAGCAGGATGATTACTAAACTTGAATTATTTTAAGTTACAAGTATTTAATCATTCATAATCACGTAATTTTTCATTCCCAATTTTCTACTATTGAATTTTATGACCAGTATGTTGTTAAGATTACCTGACTATCATTAGTAAATTTGAGTATCATCATCATCATTATCATCATCTACTTTGTGTTCTCTCCTGAAAACCACCAAACAGAGGATATCTGTGACCGAAATGCCTCCAGGCAACCTTATCTTAACACACCTCTCTCACTTTCTCACGTACCCATCCTTCTCTTCCTTGTGCTTCACCAGTAAACTGCCTTATGCTCATCTTTTAGACCATATAAACTCTTCCCCTACCAACGCTACTCTTGATCTCACTTTCACATCATTTTACCCTTAAAAGCACTTTCTTCCACATCATAACGCCCATAAATTTCATTGGTACACCCTTCATCCCAACACCTCCATTTTATTCAAGAATTTTTTCCAAATTAACATTTTGTACATGATTTGTACATATGTGTGCATGGTACTGTGATATGCATCCTTCTTTTATAAGGATACTGGGTAACTGTGAAATGCAAATACATTATCCATCAACATTGTCATATTGGTCAGTCCAAATTTTCATTTCTGGTAAGGAAAGCAGGAGTACATGGCTCTTTGATTTGAGATTTGAATAATAGGGGTTTGAGTGTCTTTTTCTCACTCCTGTGTTACTTGACGTATGAATGTAGTTGTAAATCAGGTGTTGAGTGATGGAATAGTCACAGCCAGAGACCAGAATTCATACTGTATCTTTGTTTACAAATCCATAGAGGATGGATGTATATATATATATATATATATATATATATATATATATATATATGTATATATATGTATGTCTATAATATATATATATATATATATATATATATATATATATATATCTGTGGAGGTCTGTCAGATCATATGATTGTGGTATGCAAGATGAGAGGAGTGAGGTGGACCAGGAGAGAGAGGAGCAGTCAAGGAGGAAGACAGAAAGTCGAGAAACTGAGGATCAAAGAAATGGCAGATGAAAACAGGACCAACGTAGGGGAGGGGTTAGAATCAGTGAATGGGAATGAAATGGATCTGGACAGCCTGTGGAATGCATATAGGGATTGCTTGGTTAGGAATGCTAAAGTGTGCGTGATGTGGCAAGAGTAACAACAAAGAAGAAAGGAACAGCATGGTGGGATGAAGAGGTTAAGAGAGCAGTGGAGGAAAAGAAGTAACTAGAGTGGTTACAGGACAGGGGTTCAATTGAAATAAGAACTGAATATATTGAGAGCAAGAAGCACGTAAAAGGACTAGTGAAGAGTAAAGAGAAGGAAGTAACTGATGATCTGGGAAGAAAAATGCATGCAAATTACTCTGAAAATAGGAAGTTATTCTGGAAAGAGGTGCAGAAAGGTAAAAGTGGCAGCAGAAGGAAATGTGAAAGTGTGAAGAATGTAAGTGGTAGACTCTGAAAACAGGAAGTTATTCTAGAAAGAGGTGTGGAAATGTAGAAGTGACAGCAAAAGGAAATGTGAAAGTGTGAAGGATGTAAGTGGTAGATTATTAGCCCATGAGGCTTAAGTAAGGACCAGATGGAAAGAATATTTTGAAAGCCTAATGAATGGGAATAGAGAGAGCAGGGCAGCTGTAAACATGATTGGTTTTGGGGGTGTGCAGAGAATGAATGCAGTGCCAGGAAACGTGACACCAGCACAGTGAAGAATGCTGTGAATCAGTGAAAAATGGGAAAGCAGCTGGGGTTGATGAGGTGTATGCAGAGATGATTAAGCCTAGTGGAGAGAGCAGAATGAAATGCTTGTTGGAGATATGTAAGAACGAATGGATGTGTGAAAATGTGCCAGCGGAGTGGAAAACAGCTGCTATTATACCCCTGTACAGAAATAAATGTGAGCGAAGTGAGTGCAAGAATTATCGTGGAATAAGTTTATTGAATGTGGTAGGGAAGGTACATGGAAGAATTGTTATACAGAATGTAAGAGAGATATCAGAAGTCTTAGTGAGTGATGAATTTGCAGTAAGACAGATAGTGGAGAAAGTTTGTGAGAAGGCTTGGACTTGTACTTATTCACACCAATAATGGACATAAAGCATAAAATAAATGAAAAGGAACCAGAGGATGAGGAATTAGAAGTGGTTATGGAAAACAGCAGTGTACAGGGTACTTACAGCTTGTCTGTGGCCGCCTTCTCTAAGGCTTTGGCGGTGGTGAAAATGCTCTTGAATCACGTACAGTAATCAAGTGTTGTGCTGCATTTACAGTAATTCTTTGCACTGTGAGTTATAATTGTTTAACACTGCACATTCTGCTCTTAATTGCACCACGCCAGTTTCAACCACCAGTTTCAGTTGCCAGTTTGCACTCCACAGTTAATCCTTGGCACTTTAAATTCTAATTTCTTAACACTTCACAACACTGTAGATTCCCGTGTGGTCTAGTTGCGAGGCATTGCAGTTTATTCACTGTTTATTCACAAAAACAAGCACGTGTGGCATCCATTGCGATAAGCATCTACTCATGATGACAGTTAGGCGGTAACTGGTGGTAAGGGAGGAGCAGGGTTGCCAGATCGAAATTCGGCCACATTACCAAACTCCTCAATTTTCATTACCAGATTTAATTTTTCATTACCAAATTCGTAAAGCAAGCATTTATTCTTCACTAATTATGTATACAAGTGGAATATTAATCACTCTCCTTATAATTAACAGCATGTTGATTATTTTCACGCAATGTAGGCTAGCAGATTAATCAGACAGAGCAGACAATCCACCATCTCAATCCTGTGTATCCTCATACCTGTGAAAAATCCGTTTGGTAATGCATTATTCTGATTTATTACCAAATGAATTTTTCACTACCAAATTGGCCCACATTTGGTAGTGAAAAATACCAAATGGCAACCCTGACAGGGGAGGGGGAGGGGGGATGAAGGAAGGGGTGAAGGGGCTGTGGTGTAAACAGCTGTTCGGCGCTGTGCAATAATTTCAAATTACAGGTGGGAAAACATTCAGTTTTTGGGGGGGATTTTTTTTGGGGAAGGGGTGGTTCCAAAGGTCCAGGCCCACAATGTCTGGAAAGTGGGCGTCCGGATAGTAGAGGGATTACTGTATCTACTGCAGGTGCGTGAAGGAAGTGCCGAAGATCCAGGTGGACTTACATTCGAGCCAATGCATCATTCCAGCCCTCCTGTGGATGAGGTGCGCGCATTAGAACAGCTTTCTCTCCAGCCCAGTGTGGAGGTAATACTAGAATCTTTTTACAGTACTTACTTGCTGTAACAGAAGTTGGTTCTCCAAAGTTGCCACTTTATGGTTCTAGACCCCATCTGTGAAAGTGGTAAAGATGCATGTTATGTAACAGTAATAGAGATCCCTTAGTTCCAGTCACTTATTCTCTAGTCTTTTATGCATGATAAAGAGCAACCAGATAGAGTATGTCCTGGTCAGGAATGCTGATAGGAGGTTAGTGAGGGATTTAAAGTTATAGGGAGCAAGGAGTGAATGTAGCTACACAGGTTATTGGTATATGACATAGTGCTTAAAGAGCAAGTGATGAAAAAGAGGACCAATGCACGTAGGAGGAAAATATGGAAGTTGATAAATCAGATAGTGAAGGATGCCTTCTATAGTGAAATGAGTAGAGTAGTGGCTGAACAGGGAGCTGTTGACAGAAGTGTTAACGAACAGCACAGAGTTGTCAAGAACATTCTCCTGAGAGTTACTGAGTCAGTATGTGGATGGGCAAGAGGTCCCCCAAGACATAAAGTAACTTGGTGATAGGATGAGAGTGTAGATTCTATAGTTAAGGAGAAAAGAAGGCTTTTCTGGGAATGGAAAAAGGGTTTTAATAAAGAGGAATACTTGGCTGCCAAGTGTAGGGCTAGAAAAGAAGTTTACAGGGCAAAATCTGAGTCCCAGAGACTTTTACTGGAAAACTTAAATGGTGTGGAAAGGAAGAATATTTAAGATGGCAAATCAGATGAAGAGGGAAAACAGGGATATCATAGGTGCACAGTGTGTGAAGAATGATGAAGGAAAGATGGTGGCGAACAGTGATGATATTAAAGATGTTTGGAGAGAGCATTGTAACTGGTTGTTGAATGAAGAGTTTGACTGGAACTGGGCAGGTTTGGAGCCAGCAGATCCAGTGTTTGGCCCTTGGCCTTTGATTAATGCTGCTACTGTGAGCAGGGCAATAGGCAGGATGCAGGTGAAGTAGGCAGTAGGTGTGTCTGGGTTGACATCTAAAATGCTGAAGGCCTCAGGAGACATATAGGAGTGGGGTTAGTTACTCGATAAATACGATTATAAATGAGTGTGTTGTCCCAGATGATTGGCTGCAGAGTGTGATTGTAAATGTGTACAAGGGGAAGGGTGATGCCCTGGTAAGACTAAATCAAAGAGAAATAAAGCTTTTGGACCAGATAATGAAGGTAATGGAGAGAGCTCTAGAAGGTATGATTAGAGAGTGTGAAGATTGCTGAGATGCAGTTTGGGTTTATACCAGGCAGAGAGACCACTGATGTCATAATCATTGTTCAGCAGTGTCAGGAAAAATAGTATTGGAAAGAAAATTGATCTGTACTTTGTTTTTGTTGACTTGGAGAAGGTCTTTAACAGAGTCCCTAGGGAGGTGGTAAAGTGGGGAGTGAGAAAGCTTGGGATCGATGAGTGGCTGGTTAGGGTGGTTATGGCTGCATATGTAGGTGCTCCCACCCGGGTAAGAGTGAATGGAGATTTTGAGTGATGAGTTTTCTGTGAATGTTGGTGTACATTGGGGGTCAGTCTTGAGCCCCCTGTCGTTTATCATGGTACTTGAAACCCTCCCGAGTGACTGTGGGAGATGTATGCCGATGACTTGATGTTGATTACGGAGAATAAAAGGGAGGTGGAGGAAGGATTTAGGAACTGGAGAGATGGTATGGAACTCAAGAGCTTAAGAGGAAATGCAGATAAAACAAAGGTGATGGTATCAAGGGTTGGTGGCAGTACTGTCAAAGAAGAGGGAGAATGGCCATGTGCGATTTGCCACAAAGGCATAGGAAGTTATTCCAACTTGTGCAGTGTTTGTGATATGTGGGTGCATAATAAATGTAGTGGTATTAGAAGTAGACTATGAGATAATGATAATTTCATGTGTGTAGTGTGTTGGGGAGAGCATGTGGAGATTTCCAGACGTGAAAGGATTGATCTTCCTTGTGAGTCTTTTGAGGGTGTGGAATAGTGTGTTTTACCTGGGAGACATGTTAAGTGCTGGAGGTGGGGCTAGTGCTAGCTCTGTGGCTAGAATGAAGAGTGGTTGGAAAAAGTTCAGGAAGCTGTTGCCTCTCCTGACACTGAGAAGGCTCTCCCTCTGTGGCAAAGGATCTTTGTATGTGGCATGTGTTAGGAGTGTAATGCTGTATGGTAATTAAACATGGACAGTAAAGGAAGAGGATATTCGCAGGCTCAAACATACAGAAATGACATTAATTAGGTGGATGTGCAGTGTGTCCTTGAGTGCGAAGCCTGTGGGGACTAGGTTTACAATTCAGTAGGTAAGACGTAGGATGGGACTGGATTGTATTGGTGTTGTGATGAGGAGGGCTAGATTGAGGTGGTTTTGGTATGTGGAGAGGGTGGGGAATGACAGTTGGGTGCAGAAAGTGATAGGTGTTAACGTTAGGGGTAGGGTTGCGAGAGGTAGACCAAAAAAGACTGGGATGAGGTCATTGAGTGTGACCTCAGGGATAAGGGACTGAGTAGGGAGGATGCTAGAGATTGAGCAGCATGGAGAGCGGCCATTAAGTGACCAAGGCCAACACATGCAAGCATGTTGGAGCCTTTAAAAACAAAACTGGGAGCCATGTGCACTGATGTGAGCCATGAGTCACTGATGTTTCTTTGAATGTGGCACACACAGGTGTTACATAACATGAATATAGAGAATCCACTGTTAATAGCTTAGCAAATTGTAACAAAAGCATATTCTGGTCCATGATCATGTTTGTCAAGACTTCCATTGAGTAACAAGACATTCTCAAGCATTATGATTTCATATCATGCAAACAGATTTACTAGTTGCTATGATGTGATAGTACTGTATTTATAGTGTGATAGAAAAGAAAAGACTAAATTCATGATAACAATTTACTCTTTGCTATGACATCATTTGCATAGGTTTGTCTTGCAGTATTAGCCCCTTTAATGTGAGTGTCAATCTTTTTAGTTTATTCTTGCTGCTCCTAGATTATAATATTCTGCATTAGGAGAAGCTCTTCAAATTGAAACAGTTTTTGTAAGGCTGTATCAGAGGCTATTTTCATCTTGAGATCTCAAGAATACAATGAAGATGGCATCCCCAGAAAACCAAAATATGCATGATGATGATGATGATGATGATGATGGTGATGATGACATCCTGTCCTGTAAAGGATGAAATGTGTTCTTTAGTCCTTTGTTGGACAGGCTTCTCCTTTATCTGCATGAAATCACTTTGTGGTAGCCAGAATTACCTAAGGTAGTGATGTCCTTCAGTGCATTGTTAGCTGTGCTGCTGTTGTTGGAGTTCAATTTATTATGATACTGTATTCCAAGTGGTAAAAACTTAATAGTTTCAAGCCATACAAAGTATTGTGCTGTGTGTGTGATCTTTACATTAACAAGTTGTTTATTATTATAGTCATACATTAGTTTTACATAACCTGACTACAATAACCCAACAGGATAAGTCTTCAAATAGACGTGGGAAAGTTGGAATTTTGAAACCCCAGGGCTCATTAGAGAGAGCACGGGAAACCAGGGAACAGCAGGATTCAGCAGAAAACATTGAGAAGTCACCAAGAACAGCAGGTGAAGAGACCATGAGGGAGCAAGGTACAGTATAGTTAATTCTTCAGGCTTTTTATATCATGAAGAATAACAAGTATATAGAGTTTAGAAGTCTTATAAATGCTTCTGACCTCAGATGCTTGTGAATTAGCTTTTTGTTAGGTTGGCTTGATGACGTACCTGGTGTAACAGTAGCACATGGGTATTAATGCATTTTCTGTGCTGGAAACTAGACAATAAACTTGTACAACACATTTACATTTTAAAAGCAGTTTGCATGTTTGTGAACAGGTGGGTGTTTGAGAATTATTATACATCCCTCCATCATTCTGATTTAATATACAATACTGTACTTGCACTTTTAGGAGTGCCCTTCAGCTGAGTAAGATTGTGAGGCACAAACTAAAATGAAATTCCCAAGTAGACAATGAAACAAATACTGTACATTATTAGGTCTGTCCAAAAAGAACCAAACTTTTTAGATGGAGTACATACATACATACAGTCATACCTCTAAGATGTGCATAATTGGTACCTTAAAAGTGCTCATCAAACAGAGTGCGCATCTTAAAAATAATGTAACTTATGAGAAATATTATAATTGGTTTTGGGCTCACCAGTCCTAGGCACCTCTTTTGTCCATACAGTACTTGTAAATTTTCACCTGCAAAATAAGCATGTAAAATTAAAATATGTATATCTATTACTTATTTAACGTTACATGCATGTTTTACATGCTTATTTAAAATGAAAATGAAACAAAATGGTGTTAATTTGTTCACCCAAAATAAATGGTTGAAAATAATTGGTCTCAAAGGCCATATGATGGCTGAGGAGGGTTCTAAACGTCACATGGTCACTCACTTCCACTACCGCTACCACCATCATCATTCAGGATTGCCTCAGCATCTAATCCATCAAAGTCCATAGCAGAAACAGTTGACATAACATCATCCACTTCGTCATCCATTTCACAGTCTGTCTCTGGCTGACGTCGAAAATAATTTAGCTTTTTTTTTTTTTTTTTTTTTTTTTTTTTTTTTTTTTTACAGTCAAGCCTGACGGGTGTTCCATCCATTTCTATGACATAAACATCACAAATTGGGGAGAGTCTTCTCTATGACATTTCCTTTGCAAATGTGTCTTAGGTTAGGGGTTAAGTTTGATTATGTTAGGACAGGTAAGGTTAGGTTTGGTTAATTTAATAACAAAGAAAATTTTTTTTTGGGGGGAGCAGATAGTAGGGGGGTTTTCAAGAATACTCCCCCAGTATCCCTGCTTGTCGTAAAAGGCGACTAAAAGGGTTGGCGGAGGGTTAGTGCCCCTCCCCGGAAAACAACTAACTAAAAAAAACAAACAAGAAGCCTCGGACAAGGACTGACCAAACGTTGACGACCCAGGACCGGACAAAGGACTTGGTAATGTGTACATGGAATGTAAGAGGAGCGAATGATGAGGTGAAAGAGAGAGAGATTGTCCAGGTGCTTGAGGATGCGAAAGTGGATGTATGTGGAATAACTGAAACAAAATGGAGAGGAGAAAGTGTGAGAGAATGGGAGTATGGATGGGGTATATGTGCAGGAGTAGATGAGAATGAGAGGGCAAAGGAAGGAGTGTGTATAGTTGTGAGTAAAAGATGGAAGAAGAGCATAAGACAGTATGGATCAGTTGGGTCAAGGATTGTGTGGGTAAAGTTGAAAGTTGGAATACAAATGTGGGCGATTGTGTGTGTGTGTATGCGCCAACGCAAGATCGTGCTAGAAGAGTGAGAGAAGAGTTCTGGACAAATGTGGAAGTGTGCATGGAAAAGTTTGGAAGGAATGAGAGAGTGTTTTTGATCGGTGATATGAATGGTAAAGTTGGTAATGTGAAGGTGGATGGAATAGTTGGTGAGTGGGGTGTGCCTGCTGAGATAGATGAGAATGGGAGTGCGTTAGTGGACATCTGTGCTGGGAGGGGTTGGTAATAGCCAATACCCTCTTCAGGCATAAAATGATCCACAGGTATACATGGCGAGTGATGAGAAGGGTGGGTGGTGAACTGAATGAAAGGAAGGCAATGATTGATTATGTGTGTGTGGATGAAAGGATGCGAAGATGTATATTGGATGCAAGAGTTTATAGAGGTTGGGGGAGTGGCCTTTCTGACCACTACTTGGTGGTGGCCAGAATTAGGATGCAAGTAAGATGGAGGAATAGAAGAAGGGAAAGACGAGAGGAAGGAGTAGTTGCAAGGAGAGTGGAAAGGTTACAAGAGGATGAGAAAAAGGCAGAGTATAAGAGAGAAGTGGAGGAACGATTGGGCAAATATGAATTGGAGCAGATGGGAGACGTGGAAGGTGTGTGTAAGATATTTACAGAAGAAATATGTGCAGCATGTGATGTGGTGTGTGGAAGGAAGAGAAGACGGAGGGGGGGGTGCAAGGAACAGCGTGGTGGACTGAAGAGGTGAAACAGGCTGTGGCACAAAAGAAGAAAGCATACAATGAATGGATGAGAAATAGGGGTGTGGAAGAAGTTGAGAGGCGGAAGAGTTATATGTGGAAAGGAAGAGAGAGGTGAAAAGATTAGTAAGAGAGAGTAAGAAGAGAGTGGATGAGGAATTTGGAAGGAATTTGAGTGTAAAGTGGAGGGACTGTAAGAAAATGTTTTGGAGAGAAGTGAAAAGAGTAAGACAGGGTGGAAGTGAAGTTAGCAGGGGAGTGAAAGATAAACATGGTAGATTACTAGTGGAGAAGGGAGAAAAAGTGAGCAGATGGAGAGAACACTTTAAGGAATTGTTGAACGTAGAGGATGGAAGTAATGCGAGTATAAGTGGCTGGGGAATGGCTGGGAGAAGGAGGGAGGTGAGAAGACAGGTAGAAATCAGTAGGATAGAGGTTGTGGAAGCAATGAAGAAAGTTAAATCGGGAAAGCCCCAGGAATTGATGGAGTGTGTGGTGAGATGCTGAAGCATGGGGGAGAGATAGTAGTAGAATGGATGTGGAAGATGTGCAGATTGGCCTGGGAGGAAGGTAGAGTCCCGGAGGATTGGAAGTCAGGTATAATTATTCCCTTGTACAAAGGAAAAGGGGAAAAAGAAGTGTGTGGTAATCATAGGGGCATTTGTCTTCTTAGTATAATAGGAAAAAGTGTATGGTAGGATACTTATAGACAGAGTTAGAGAAAGAACAGAGAAATTAGTTGGAGAAGAACAGGAGGCTTTAGGAAGGGAAGAGGTTGTGTAGATCAGATATTCATTCTTAGATCTTTAGTGGAAAAGTTTCTAGAGAAGGGAAAGAAGTTGTATGCGGCTTTCATGGATTTGGAGAAAGCATATGACAGGGTGGATAGACAAGGATTGTGGAAAGTGTTAAGAATATATGGAGTAGATGGGAAGTTGTTGAATGCTGTGAAGAGTATGTATGATGGTGCTAAGGCTGCAGTGCGTGTGGATGGTGAACTAAGTGAATTTTTCTCTTTGAAAGTTGGGTTGAAACAGGGATGTGTCATGTCTCCATGGTTGTTCAATCTGTACATGGATGGGGTAATAAAAGAGGTACAAGGTAGGGTAGTGGATGTTGGAGTGGCCCTGGTGAGAGATAGTGTTTGGAAACTCCCTGTACTGTTGTTTGCAGATGATACTGTGTTGTTGAGTGAAGATGAAGGGGAGCTGCAAGGCTTGGTGGATGAGTTTGAGAGAGTGTGTAAGAAACGGAACCTAAAGGTGAATGTAGGGAAGAGTAAAGTGATGGTCTTTGAGAGAGTGAAGTCAGTGAATGTATAGCGAGGTTGGATGGTGAGGAATTGGAAAATGTGAGTACGTTTAAGTATTTGGGTAGTGTGAGGAGTAAGGATGGAGGTTTGGAGGGTGAAGTGCTTGAAAAGGGTACAGCAGGGAAGAAAGGTTGCTGGTTCCTTGAAAGCAGTGATAAGAAAAACAGGAAGTGAGCATGGAAGTGAATAAGTTACTACATGACAGTATTGTGATACCAACTCTAACGTACGGAAGTGAAGCTTGACGTTGTTGGAAGGACACAAGTCAGAGTAGAGAGCAGTGGAAATGAGTTATTTAAGAGGAGCTTGTGGAGTCACGTGGAGAGACAGGCTGACGAATGAGGATATAAAGGAGCGTTGTGGTGTTGATGTGGATGTGATAGGAATCGTTGTGAGGAACACACTGAGGTGGTTTGGCCTGGGGGAGAGGATGGAGGGTGAAAGACTGATCTTGTGCAGAGATGGTATGTGAGGTGGAGGGTGGAAGAGGGAGGAGACCGGATGTGATGGAGGGATGGGGTGGAGAGGTATATGAGAGAGGGGGGTGTGAGTTGGGAGCAGGGTAGTGAAATGGCGGGGGACAGGGCGACTTGGAGGCGATTTGTTTGTGGCCACCCCAAACGGGATTGAGGCGTCTGGCAATAGATAGATAGATAGATAGACGTCTTTCAACCAATTTCGAGGATTTTATTTTGTATTTGACTTCAACCCCAAATAAGGGTTAGGGATCATTTGTGGTAGAAATTAATCTCTAAATCATTGAAAGTAGAGGTAAATCCTACCTGTAGTGAAAGAAAAAATTAAAATACACAGACTATAATATCTGTCTATCTATCTATCTATCTATTGCCAGATGCCTCAATCCCGTTCGGGGTGGCCACAAACAAATCGCCTCCACGTTGCCCTGTCCCCCACCGTTTCACTGCCCTGCTCCCAACTCACACCCCCCTCTCTCATATACCTCTCCACCTCATCCCTCCATCTCATCCTCGGCCTCCCCCTCCTCTTCCCCCCTCCACCTCACTCACATACACTCTCTTTGTCAGTCTTTCACCCTCCATCCTCTCCACATGGCCAAACCACCTCAGTGTATTCCTCTTAACGCTTCCTGTCACATCCACATCCACACCACAACACTTCTTTATATCCTGATTTGTCAGCCTGTCTCTCCATGTGACTCCACAGGCTCCTCTTAAGTAACTCATTTCCACTGCTCTCACTCTTGACTTGTGTCCTTCCAGCAATGTCCAAGCTTCACTTCCATACGTTAGAGTTGGTATCACAATACTGTCATGTAGTAACTTTTTCACTTCCATGCTCACTTCCCTGCTTCTTATCACTGCTTTCAAGGAACCAGCAACCTTTCTTCCCTGCTGTACCCTTTCAAGCACTTCACCCTCCAAACCTCCATCCTTACTCATCACACCACCCAAGTACTTAAACGTACTCACATTTTCCAATTCCTCACCATCCAACCTTGCTGTATATTGACTGACTTCACCTCTCTCAAAGACCATCACTTTACTCTTCCCTAGATTCACCTTTGGATTCTGTTTCTTACACACTCTCCCAAACTCATCCACTAAGCCTTGCAGGTCTCCTTCACCTTCACTCAACAACACAGTATCATCTGCAAACAACAGTACAGGGAGTTTCCAAACACTATCCTCTCTCACCAGGGCCACTGTAATAAATGACAAAAATTCCATTTTTTTTCCCCCCCTTCCTAGCTTTTGTGCAAATGTAAATGTATTCTTCTTGGCTTTCGCTCCTCCCTTTGGTCATGAGAGGTCTGTTGTAGAGCTTGTTGAGGGGCCTGGGGCAGCCATAGTGCCATGAAAAAAACACAGCCAATGTGTAAGGAGTGTGGTGCAAGACTGAGGGGTACCGTCGTAAAATGGGAATATGCTCCACCCATGAGAAACGAGCTCTAGTGCTCGACCAATGAGAAACGAGCTAACAAACAAGTTGTAATGCTCCCTCCACGAATGAGAAACAAGCAAACAAATGAGTTTTAATGCTCCACCAGTGAGGAATGAGCTAATAAGAAATGAGCTCTAGCACTCCATGAATGAGAAACGAGCTATTAAGAAACTAATTATGGTGCTCCACCAACGAGAAACGAGTTTTATCACATGGCCAGTGATGATGTCAAACAGTGAGGGACACGATGCGTATTTTTTTTCGGTGATGTTAGTGTGTGAATTACGATATTTGATGCGTGAAATACGATCTTGTCCGCCATTTTTTGCTACGTTTCTCAGAAATGCGCAGCATAGAATTGCATGTGTTAAAAGGTATGACTGCACATACACCATCTAATCCTGTGTTGTCCCATGAGGAGTGTAGGAACCCAGGGCTAGGCAAGTTGGTCCTGGCATTTAAGATGTGAGTGACCAGCCTCACTCATCGTTGAGTGGCATAAGTGAGCAATAAAAACCAACCACCCCTTGGACATAAACCTGCCCAGGTTGAAGTCAATTAGAGCGCCTTATTTACCCACTAAACCACCAGGCGCTATAATTTGGTTTTATGGTTACTACCTAGTGTAGTAAATGGTTTCTGGTGTACAGGAAACCACTTGGCTTGTCGCTTAGTGCAGAGTCACCCGTAGACAGAAGGAAGCAGAAAGAATGAAGGAAAGAAAGAAAGAAGAGGAAGGAAGAAAGAGAGGAAATGGCAGTCACCCAAGTGCAGCGCTATATCAAGTGAGTGGTTCGTGAGCACCTCCATCTACCACCCATATTTAGACAGGGTTAAATGGGGATAAATTCACTGTGAATGGTGGTTTTTGCAAAATTATCCTGCCACATATGGAGTATTGACATTTTTGTTGCTTTGTCTATACATTCAGCTCTTCTGCTTGAGATACCTATAATCATTTTGGTTAAAAAAAAAAAAAAAAGGCCCATGCCACAGATTTTTATTGAAAAAGTTTCTCGTGGCGAAATTACCCCACCTGATGGGGTACTTTCACCGCAACCTATTTAAAAAAAAAAAAAAAAAAAAAAATCCTGCCATTAAACTAAAAAAAGAAATGCTTAATGGCTTCTGTTGTTATAATACTACACTACATATCATACACAGTTGGTTATAACTTGGCTTAAGTAGCCAAGGCTACCATACAGTAGGGCCTATACCATGTATTGGGCAAACTTTACGTCGATGGCATCCATCACTGTTTCACTGATAACGAAGTGGTTGGCATGATTGGAAGTTGGTCGGGGGGGACTCCTTTAGGACACCAAGGATGTCTGATACTAGTACACAGCACTAATCCACTCGCGTTGGCCACTGGAACACTCTCCTCGGTCCTTCAGGAGCCTTGAAGCACAGGTCCACATCGCCCTTTTCAGTGTTCTGCTTCAACACAACTGCTGTGTGCCACTTTGAATCATACACAGCATCTACGAACTTCCCAACTTCGTCACGAAGACTGTCCGTATGCTATAGGGCATCTTGTAGGGAGTCTACATTGGAGTCTTCATCACTAGATATGTTGGTCCATGTTGTAAGTGGGTTGCCTGTCTGTTCTTCGTCATCTCCGCCAAAGGTTAGCTGTTGAGGTGTAGGTTTAGGCTTTTTCATCACCTGCACTCCTGCTGAAGCTTTCACACTGATGCCAGTTGCAGCCTTTCCCTTTCCAGTCACAGTCTTCTCCTCCTTCACATTCCTCTCCTCTTCTTTCATTCAAGAGTCGCTGCAGGGCCTCTGGCTCTATAAGGCATTCACCATTCTTCAGCTGAACGTGCCTCCTCTTTCGTTTCCCTGCAAGAAGTGCCTCCTTAGTCGAAGACAATTGTTGAGGGGGGATGACCCTAATTAGGGCAGATCGCATAGAGTTGTGGGGAGTAAGAGGGATGGAAGTGTGTTGCATACTAGAGGCCGAATTAGAAGGTCTAGCTGAGGACGTAGCCCTAGATGCTAAAGTGGATGCTGCAGTGGACACTGAAGGGACATAGGGAGTTGTAATCACCAACTGGTCATCTGCGATTGCATCTTTGTTGAGCGGGCAAAGGCCACATGCATGGAAAGCATTAGTGGCATTCCTTGGATTCATGGTCACACGGTCAAAGAGCTTCTTGAGAAAGAGAAAATAAACTTGCTCATATATTGCTGGTGGGACTTGCAATACCAGTCTTGCAGAATCTGCCTCCAGTAGGTCTTCAAGAGACCATAGACGCCTTCATCGAGTGGTTGGAGCCTGGAGGATGTATGTGGCAGAAGACAGTCATTCTTATGGAAAATTTTTGAGAAACACGTAGCCTACCCAACCCTACAAACCAAGAAATCCTCCCCTTCACAATTCACACAACATGTGAAAGAAAAACACTCCCAACCCAAGCATCTGAAAGGATAAAGGCACTCAAATACAAGTAGCTAAAATATGTAGGCTACCATTGTGCCAGCAGCAAGGCTGTCCTTGGTGTAGGGCTTCACTTTCATGCAAACATATTTATATGGCATTTTCTTCTGGATGCTGGGTGACTCATGGGGGTAGGTTACCATTCAGATTCACCTCAGATTTTCAAATTATTTTTCCATCCATCCATCCATCATCCAATCCTACGTTGCCCCATGAGGAGCTTAGGAGCATGGGGCTAGGCAAGTTGGTCCTGACAATTAAGATGAGAGTGACCAGCATCACTCATCCCTAAATGGCGTCACATGAGCAGTAAACCCGAACCACCCCTTGCATATAAACCTTCACCGACTCAATCCGATTTGAATGCCGTAATTACTCACTAAACCACCAGGCACCAAAATTTGGTTATACGGTTACCACCTAGCATAGTAAATGGTTTCCTGGTGTACAGGAAACCATTAGGTTTGTCACTTAGTGTAAATTGATGATCAAAAACAGAGAGGAGAATGTTAATACCTTAATATGGCCTGAAACATGTAAGTAATGGATAATTAGATTTTTTTTTTTTTTTCCAGTATTCATTGATGCAATGAATGCTGAAAATTTTCAGTAAACCAAAGTCAAATGCCACTTTTTTGCACAGTGGATCAAAACTTCACATGACCTTGTTAGGTCTGCATTCCTCTAAAACCTAAGCCCAACAGAAACCAAATCCATGCAATAGTTTCAAAGCTCTGGGCCTTTGAATTGGAATTATTGGCGTCACGGCAAAATTACCCCATTTTACCTTAGCGCACCAACAAGCTGGCATAGCATGATTGTGATGTGAGCACTGTGCAGCAGCGTCTTTGAGTTTTAGTCTAACACTAGTTGCATCATGCCTCATCACTTAGTTATCAAGGTACACACGCTTGAGTGAACATGCGTTTAATCCACTTGGCAATTTGTTGCAAGTTGAGCAGTGAAAGATCTTGAAGAACAATGTGTTTGCATGAAATTCTGTTTTAAATTGGAAAAAACTTTTACTTTCTGAAAAATGTCATAACAGGTGATGAAACATGGGTGTACGGCTACAGTGTTGAAACAAAAAGAGAGCCATCACAGTGAATTGGAACACCATCATCACAGTCGAAAAAAGGACGTCAGAGTCGCTCAAATGTAAAGGTTATGTTGATTGTCTTTTTTCATTGGAAGGGCATTGTTCATCATCCACTTGGTCAGACAGCCAATTTAGAGTTTTACTTGGATGTCTTGAAGCATTTGAGGAAGGCAGTGCAAAGGAAGAGGCCTGAGGCATAGCCAAACAAAACCTGGATGCTATATCATGACAATGCACCTGCTCGCACATCACTCCTTATCCATGACTTTTTGGTGAAACACAAGATGACTATCATCTCCCAGCCACCCTGCTAACCAGATCTGGCCCCAGAGGACCCCTCCTTCCCCTACCCCTCCAGTTGAAATCCATCCGGAAAGGTTGCTGATTTCAGACAATAGAAGAGATAGAAGAAAAACTAGAAAATTTGCCAAGTGCACTAAACACACATTCACTCAAACGTGTATCTCATTGACTAAGTGACAGGGCATGATGTGGCTAATGTTAGACTAAAGCTCATAGTCATCACTACACAGTGCTCTTGTTATGATCACACTATGCCAGTTAATTGGTACATTATTTAAAAAGGGCTCCTATGCTTGGACATTGATGTAGCATAGCACTAATTTCCTTTTGCAGCAGTTGTTAAAAGCTGAGATATAACTAACTAGTATATCATCTCCTTAGGTGGAAGTGGTGGTGGTCACACTGTTAGGGGGGTTCCTGGTCATTCACCGAACACTTCCTCAGGTCAGTCAGGAGCAGCACGACAGCAAGGTGCCTCAGCTGGCCAGAGTGTGGGGTCGGCTGAAGGCCAGCCACGGCCACCACGCACACGCACCAATGTTGCGCTTCAGGCAATTATGAAGAGAAATTCAGCCATGCAAGAGGCCAAGCAGGTATGAGTCTCATGGTATAATGTCGTGCCAGATGTGTATAGCAACTACCAGTTACATACTGCATTAATTTTCCACCGTTCTTGAAATTTATAACTATATTGCGACTAGTTTCACAGTAGCTGGGGGGTTTTCCATGCATTATTTTTCACTATGATTCTTAATGAGAAGTTCGAGCTCTGTGAGAGTGCTGCAGCTCCTGTCTCACTGTATGCTAGACTTTTATTTACCATTAGAGTTGGGTGTACTTTCCTGCTGCAACCAGAGTCTTGGCTATCCTTTCAGAGTGAATTAGGATAGAAATTGAAAGATTATGGCCAGGGTGCTTCACTCAGAGGAGTTCATTGCATGTAGACATACCAAAATAATAAAGTGTACCAGTTGTCTTTTGGGAGTAAATTAAAAACAAGGAAACAGAAAAGACATTTGTTGGCTGTAAATGATGAGGAAAGATTGACTGATGGGGTATAAATGTTTGAGAGGATAACATAAAGCTAACTGTTAGTCAGTAAGGTTTATTGAAGAGAGATGGGGAATATTTTTATCTTGTACAGAGGAGTGATTGATATAATGTGACTGATGTACAGTGCATATAGTTCTTATTGAAGACATATGGTTTTAATTCTGATTTAAGCATTTGGAGTGCACATTACAGCTCCAACTGTGTTTCTGGGAGTGCCCATGCCACAGGTCAGGCAAAGCTAACCTGACCTGCACTTCAAAACTGTACTGTGCGTAGGCTTGGAGGATGAGTAATTGCACACATCATGAGTTAAAGTTTCATGTAGAGATTTTATTTATTTTTCTGCTGAATGATTTTATTATGTTCAAGGAAACCCTGTGCTTTTCTTGTTTGGCCCTTTGTTAATATTGTATGTAAGGACAAGCAAACAACTAAATGCAAACAGATTGAGAGGAAAATATTAAAGATAAGATATTGTATGACCTCTATTTTCAAGGTTACTTTCAAGACACCTTCTCCAGCTATCTCACCAAATCCATCTGAAGCTTCTAGTGATAGCCACCGTAGTCAATTGTCCACACCTCCACTCATGCCTGGGACTTCTCAGCGTGACCCAATGTCCAGCTCTCCCATGCCTTACCATCAGGTGTACCAGATGGCTGCACATGCTCAGGGACAGGGATCATCATATTCAAGACAAAACCAAGGAAATGAAAACACTTTTCCACACCAGCAGTTTGGAGGACAAACTGCCTGGGGAGGAATGAGTGGTAATCATCCTTCACAGCAGAATATTAGTTTGTCTGTGCATCAGCAGAACCAGTCCATGGGTAGTGGGCCAAATTTCAGTGCTCAAAGAAGCAGCAATGTTAGTTCCCCCCAAAATGTTCTCCAGCAGATACAATCTCCTGCACCAAGCCAGGCAGACTTGTTAACTGCAGGTATCTTTAACCGACCACCTCTAGAGGGCTTCCATCAAATGGGTGGGCATATGCCACCCAGACCAGGGTTAGAATTACCACCAAGACCTGGCATAGATATGCCATCCAGACCTGGGGTAGATATGCCACCAAGACCTGGGGTAGATATGCCACCAAGACCTGGGGTAGATATGCCACCAAGACCTGGGGTAGATATGCCACCAAGACCTGGGGTAGACTTGTCACCAAGATCTGGGGTAGAGATGCCACCCAGACCTGGGGCTGATGTGCCACCCAGACCTGGGGTAGATATGCCTCCCAGACCAGGGGTAAATATGCCACCCAGACCAGGGATGGATTTGCCACCTAGACCTGGGGTAGATATGCCACCCAAATCAGGGTTAGATATGTTGAACAGAATGAGGGAACCAGCTCCTAGAATGCTGGAAATGATGGGTATGGCACGTGCACCTCCTTCTTTTGGACAGGTAGAAGGTTTGGCAAACCCAGTCAGAATGAGACCTCCTGGGAACGAGGTATCAGGGCTGGACACTCCACGTATGACCCAGGTGCCATACAGACCTACACAGTCGCAGCATGATGTGCTCTCTAGTCCATCACAAACAAATGCAAATCCAATGTTTTCTCCTGGTGCTGTGAGTCCCCACCAGTATGGCATGGATGGAAGACAGAATGTTGGTTGCTCTGGTGTCGCTGGAGTGCCTGGTGGGCTAAGAAATATGTTTGGAGAGAATAATATAGCAGAACCCAGGAGCCCAGGGTTCTCCCCACCCATTAGCATGTCTTGGGGGTCAGGCCAGGGTGAAGGTAAGAACTACCCCATAAATCACCCAACTACTCTAGCCAACCTTTTGCAGCAGCATGCACCAGTTGATATGAGGCTTAACCTCTCTATGGATAATGGATCAGAACAGCACAATTCTGGCATACCAAGGCTACCTGGTGGTCCCTCTGCTCACAACCCTGCCATGAGTCCTCGCAGCCCCCCTGGAGTGAGCCCACTTGGCAATGTACACTTAGGGATGCTCACCAGGCCTTCCACACAGCCCACTGGCCCAAGACCTCAGGCTCATCTTCCCCCACCTCACTCGCCATTCATGCATGAGGTCAGTGTCTGTTGAATCTGTAGCGAATTAATCTTTATGTCATGTATATGGTAGGTGAGGGCGCTTATCATCCACTCACTTGATGTAGTGCTGCTCTCGGGTTCCTGCCATTTCCTCTCTTCCTTCCTTCTTTCCTTCCTTCCTCTTCTGTCTTTCTTTCCTTCCTTCCACTTTTGTCTTTCTTTCCTTCCTTCCTCTTTTGTCTTTCTTTCCTTCATTCGTTCCTCTTCTGTCTGTGGGTGGCTGTACACTGAGTGACAATTCAGATGGTTTCCTGCACACCAGGAAACCAATTACTGCGCTGGGTGGTAACCATACAGCCAAATTATGGTGCCTAGTGGTTTAGAGGGTAATTAAGGTGCTCCAGTCGGATTGAGCTGGTGCGGGTTTATATCCAAGGGATGGTTGGGGTTTATTGCTCACATAATGCCACCCCGGGGTGCAGGAGGCTTGTCATTCACATCTCAAATGTCAGGACCAACTTGTCAAGCCCAGGGCTCCTATGCTTCTCATGGGGCAACGCAGGATTAGAAGGTGAATGAATGTCATGTTTTCTTTGCTCAGTTTTTAGAATAGGGAGTTATCATGACAAAATTCTCATAATGCTAGTTTTGCATTTCATTGTCTTTCATTACTCAGTTTTTTCTTTGGGGTATACGGCTGGAGTATGTGGATGCCCCTGCCCTACATAGTCTTGGGTCACCCTTGGGCAAGATGTAGGACCCATTAGTCCACCAAGATGGTAGTAGATGGGTAGTTAGCATCATCCCAGGAGGTTCTACCAAGGGGGTGTCAAGAGTCCAGGGTCTGGCAACTGGCCTTGCACAACACTCCCAGGCGAGGAACTCAACCACATTTACCAAGTAATCTATAAGTCTCCTCTGAGACTACTACCCATAAATATCTTCCATACACAGCTCATCTTCTTAGATGCTATGCTTCCTTCTTTTTCTGTGCACCTCACAGTGTGGAAGGACTCTGTTCCAACCCTGACAGTGTGCTGTCTGCCACAGGAAGGTGTCTGCTTGTATGTGATCAGTGGGTCTACTTGGCCACACAGACTAGGATAGAGCAACAACAACAACAGCAATAATTCTTCTTTGTCAGTATCATAATAGTAATAGTAATAGGTTGGGGCATCCACAGGCCTCTCACTCAGGTGACTACACTGAGTGACAAACCAAATGTTTACTGTAACCAAGGGAACCCTTTGTTGTAGTGGGAGATAACTTGGTAACAACTGGTGGTCTAGTGGGTCAAGGTGCTTCAACCAGCTGGGTTCCACAAGGGTTTGCATATGATGACATCATTGTGGTGGTTCGGCTTTATTGCTCACATAATGCCACTAAGGGCCAAGTGAGGCTGGTCACCAATTTACTGCACCAAATAACCAGGAAGTTTAAAAGTGAGTTTAATGTTCAGGTTTGTGATCTTGATGCATTTCATGTTGTTTAGTGGTTAGAATTCTCCAGCTGAAGTGATGACCTTTGATCATATCATTTATAAGGACTTTACTATGTTTGCTTGTTTCGGCACCGGCCACCTGATGGTGGTTCTCCCTGTCACTTGATCTCTGGCAGTTTCCCTGTTCAGTCCCATATCCCTAATGCCACACTATGACCATGTCCCAGGTAATTTTTGATCAGCCTCTCGTAACTCTACCTCTGACCTGCACACTTCTCACTGTCATCCTCCATCTTTTCAACATAGCCAGACCATCCCAATCTACTTCTCCTCATCACAGCAATAAATTCCACTCTCATCCTTTCTCATAAGTGTTAATCACAATCCTAGTCCCCCAGGCCTTGCATTCAAGGATGCAATATACCTCCATCTAATCATTGTAATTCCTGTACATTTGAACCTGTGAAAATCCTCTTCCTTTACTGCCCGGGTCTCACTATCATACAACATTACATTCCTAACACATGCCACATATAAAAATCCTTTGGCATGGAGGAAGAGCCCTCTCAGTGTTAGGAGAATTAACAGCTCCAGCCACTCCTTACCCTGGCCATATAGCTAGCTCCAGCCTCACCTCCAGCACATAGCATGTCCCCCAAATAACAAAACTCCACATACTCAAGAGACTCGCCAGCAAGATCAGTCCATTCACATCTGACAATCTATACATGCTCTTCCTGACTCACAGCACACACAAAATAAATATTATTTCGCAGCCTGCCTCCAGTACCACTACATCTCTTATGCACTCACTTATCACAAACATTGCAGCAGACAGTGTTACTTCCCACACCCTTGTGGCAAACCTCACATGGCCACATTCTGTCTCTGCTTTGACAGTACCACTATCAACCCTAGATATCATCACTTGTGTTTATATCTGCAGTTGCTCTCAAACCCTTATGCTCCATTCCATCTCTCCATTTTCAAAATCTTCCCTCCACCTCCTTTTCATTCTCTGCAATCTACACAAATTCATCAGCATGCCACATCTTTCATGGGAGTCCATTTCTGAAGTCATGTGACAGAGCTTCAAGCACCATGACAAACAAAAAAGGACTCAAGACTGACTCTTGATGCATGCCAACATTTGCAGAAAACACATCACTCAGATCTCCATTTACTCAAACCTGGTTGCAAGCACCCACATACAAGCCATAACCACTCTAACCAGTTATTCCTCGATCCCAGGCTTTCTCATTGCCCACTTCACTACCTCCCAAAGGACTCTGTCAGTAGCCTTCTCCAAATCCACAAAAACAGTGTACAACTTCCATTTCTTTCCTATATATTTTTTCTGAGGCTGTTGGACCAGGAAGATGGCAACAGTTGTCCTTTTGCCTGGCATAAACACAAACTGCATCTCTTCAGTATTCACTCTCTCCCATATTGTACCTTCTTGGACTCTCATTACCTTCATTATATGGTTCAGAAGTTTTATGCCTCTACAATCTCCTCTCTCCAGGGCATCACCCTTCCACTTAAAACACATTGACAATCCCACTCTTCAGCCAATCATATGGGACAGCACACTTATATATAATTGAATTTATCAAATCAGTAACTAAATCCACTCTTTTATCTCCTGAGGCCTTCAGCATATCAGCAGTCAGCCTAAACACACCTGCTACCCTTCCCAACATCATCCTGCCTATTGCCCTGCTCAGATTAGCACCATCAATCAAATGCCAAAGACCAGACATGATCCACGGACTTCAAATCTACATGTTCCAAACACCTCACTCAGCATCTAGTTATAATGTCCTCTCCAGGCATCTTTAATATCCTGACTATCCACCATGACCTTTCGTTCATCATTCTTCACACACTGGTCACCTATGATATCCCTGTTTTCCTTCATCTGATTTGTCACCTTAATTATCACATTCTTCCATTCAGCACTATTTTGGTTGCCCAGTATAAGTCTCTGAGACTCAGATTTTGTCTTGTATTCTTCCTTTTTAGTCCTGTGCTTGGCAGGCAAGTGTTCCTTTGTTACCACTCTCTCCATTCCTGGAAGTCTTCTTTTCTCCATAATTATGGCTTTCTAGCCCCCATCCCACCACCCTTGGAGGGCCCCTTGCTCATCCACACACTGAATCAGTAACTCTCAAGAGATTGTACTTGAGAGCTCTGTACTGCTCATTAACACTTACGTCAACAGCTCCCTGTTCAGCCACCACTTTACTCATCTCGCAATAGAGGGCATCTCTTACTGCTTGGTTTTTCCACTTCATACATTCCTCCTGGGTGCATAGGTCCTCTTCTTTACCACCTTCTCCTTCAGCACTGTGTCCCAAATCAGTAATTTGGGTTGCTGCACACACTCTACACTCCCTATATCTTCAGCCTCATTTACCAACCTCCTAGTAGCCCTCCTGTCCAGGAAATAATCAATCTACCCACTATTACCCCCAGATTCATATGTAGTAAGCCTACATTCTCTTTCTGCAAAATGTGTGTTGCATGCACTTATGTTCATTGTCTCCCCAAATTCAAATATCCTTTCCTCTTCTGAATTCCTCATACCATGTGCTCATCCCCCATGCACCTTTTCATATCCTTGAGCTACTTCACTCACATGACCATTTAAATCCCCACCCAAAACTACATACAGTATACAGTCTCATCATCCCCCATCCCACTTACCACACTTACCAAGTCATTCCAGAGTTTGTCTTTTTCTTCATTATCAAGCCAGCCTGTGGAGCATATGCCGATATAACTGAAAGCATGAGTTTACCAAACAGTATTTTCACTGCTGTAATCCTTTCATTAACTCATTAAATTCATGAAACATCCTATGCTTTTCACCTCAGCCAGCACACCCACATGACCATATCCATCTACACTTTCCAGCGAAAATAGCTTATTTGTACAATCCTTCCCAGAAATCATCTTTGCTAACCCTCTACTGAACCTGACTCCTGTAGGCAGCAAACATCCACCTATCTCCTACTCAGAGTCTTTATCACTGTGTCCTCACAACCTTTCAAACTACCCACATTCCACGGTGCCTCTCTGAACCCCTTATTATTACAGACTTGCCTTTAACTCTTTTGTTTCTCATTTTTGTCATAAGTCGGGTAAATAAAGGAGGAGACAGACCACAGAACATGTCCACTTGCTCATTCCTGAGTCCAGGGATGGGACCCAGGACTCATAGCCCACCAGCCATGGCGAGTGGCTTTGGCAATGGCCTCGGGGCACCCTGCCAACACAACTTCGGGAACACTCTCCAAGCACTCCTTGGCACTGTTACTACTCTGTTATTGTACACCCACTGTTAGGGCTGCCTCATAGGGGGGTTATTCCCAGGTTCGGGCCCCTCCCAATTGGGCAGAAGCAGCAGCCTGGGAACTGTAATGCCCTGTACCATCTGGCACAGATCTGAGCCACATCTCATCCCAGTCCTAGAGTTGCATTAGTGGTGTAATCTTCAAGAGGTGATTGGAGGTATTTTAATCATGTATTGTCACCAGGGGTAGTAGGCTGATCATTACCCTTAAATGTACTTTCGCTCAAAAAAGATATCCTTACTAAAGTGACATGAGTCATTTTGACACAACAGACATGGAAATAAGGAATACTGACATAGCTCAAACTGCTCTACTCATTGTGGAGTCCTGCTTCACTTGATTAAGGATACTTTTTTGAGTGATAGTACAATATGGCACTATGGTAATATATTCCCTGACCCATACACCTTGAAAGAGGTAAAATGGGATTGGCTGTTACCGTTACCACTATTGGTATGGTGAATGTGAGCTCTGCCATATTTTCTGCTATGCTGAAATTACCTTTTTCTCAGGGTGGTGAAGGTGATGGTTCTTCAGGCAACACGTATTCCCTCTTCAGCCCAATGAGCGGAGGGAGCCTGGGGACTGGCCCAAGTCGCACAGTTCCTCACCCTCTCTACCCTGCCACCTCTCAGCCCACTGGACAACAGGTGAGTTTTTAATTTTGTATTGATAGATATTGTGCTGATACTGTTTTACCTATTGAGTACTGTTTAATTATGCAGTAATAGATACCAAGATGGTAACATTCATTTCCATAATACCTGATGTGAGATGTAAGTACCTGAGGCTAGGTCGCTGTTGTCCAGAACATTTAAGGATATTTTGTTGTTGTTATTGGTGGTAGTGTTGTTGATCAATCAGTCTCAGTCTGTCTGGTCAAGCAGATCCATCAAGCACAGGCAAGCCCCTGTCCCTGCAGGGTCATCCCGTGCAGTGATGAACTTGTGTAAATGCGTGAGGAATGGAAATTGAGAGAGCAAAAGATATGATAAAGGTTGGAAAGGATGGATGAGGTATAGGCATGTGTGGAAATGCACATGATGAGGGTTATACTTTTATTTCATTTATTTCATTTATTTTTTTCATAAACATAACAGTTCCATAGGAAATGTGAAGTACATACACTATTTTGCTTGTCTCATACTAAGTGCTCTGTTGATGGTTCTCGTGCTTCCATGCTCTCCTGTTCTTGTTGGTAAAGGGTTCCTTCACAAGGTGGTACTGGTATTCTTTGCTGCCTTTTTGTAAAAATGTTCCTCATATCCCTTCCTATCCTCTGAAAAGAGGATGGTGGCTTGTAGGAGAAGGGCAACTTCAGCTACAGTCTACTAGGTAGATGCTGTTGTTGATGACAGGCTAACGATGGTGATGATGGTGACGATGATGAGCAACTCTTGCCTGTGGTGGCATTGCCTAATTGAAAACCCTCCAAACAATGCATTACACCAGATGCTGAGTTCAGTATGTTAGATGCCAGTGTTTTTTTTCACTGTTAGTGGCTGAAATTGCCATTATTCAAAATATAGCTTAACAACAACCCATGTGTGTATTTTGATGGGGAAAAAAAAAAAAGTTTGTGTTATTTTTTGGTTGTTCCCCCCCCCCCCACAAAAAAAAAATATATATATATGATGATCATCATCATTATCATTATTACTATATTCTTTCCCATTTATATAGAATAGGAAGGATCCAGAAACAAGAACAAGAAACAATAGTGCAAGAGTAAGAGAGAACTATTGACAGTGCCCAGTAAAATGAGCTAGTGTTTTTTTTTATACTTTTGGAGGTTCTCTTATTGAAATGTAGGATTTTATTGCTAAAGATCATACCATTGATAGTTTTTTAAGATTTTCAGATTGTAATTATTTTTGTTATAAAATTGACTGAGTTGAAAAGTAAGTAGCAATAAGAATAATTCACTTTGCATCAGTTTCCAAAAATGCAGTAGTTTCTAGTAGCATAGCTATAAAATGTATTATATACTCATAGAAGCTTAAATAGTATTTTATATGCAAATTATTGGAGAATGCATCAGTGCTACCATTACACCTGTTTTTGTAATCTGTGTATTATTCTTGCTACATTTTATGAAATGTGCATAATATTAATTCAGTATTGTACTGTAATTACAGATAGTACAGAAGTCTTGTAGGAGATGCTTTTGATATTAATGTTCTGTTCCAAACAAATAAAGCAGTACAAGTCAATGTGGATTATGAATTAATGAATACCCCTTCTTAAATGTTCTGGACTGGTAGCATAGCTTTAGGCCCTTACACCTTACAAAGGGAAGTGCAAGGACAGCTGTCTTTTTTGCTCTTGTTGTGTACAATAGTAAGACAGAATTCTGCTGTGCTGCATAATTTATTGAAATACTTCTCAGTAGTTTAAGAATAAAATTAGCTATAATAATTACAGCTTAGTATTGTACTGTAATTAAATGTCTGCATTAATATTCTTTGTGACATCAGTCACTGTGGTCTGGGCCGGGTCCCTCCCCACTGGAGCGCCTCCTGGAGCAAAAGAAGTACAGCAGTGTCCCCAAGTGAAGGGTAGGTTGTATTTCACTGGAGTCAGGTATATATATGTCGCTCAACTGCCCTTGATGGGTCCAAGGCTGAGAATGAAGCCATGCACCACTGAGCTTCCACTGGTATGGGGAGCCCACTGTGGCTTATATTAACCATTTAGTTGGTTAGGACTCTTGGGTTGAAGGTGTTGAGCAGCTGTAGAGCTACAATCGAATCCTGGTTGCTAGGGAAAATAAATGTAGAGCTCTATATTTGTAGTTGTGAGGAGATTGGCAAGAAATGCCTTGATCGCAGTTCATTGATGATGAATCATTTGCATTGTAGAAGTATATACAGTACTGTGACTGAGAAGCCAGTTTGACTTTCCCGTGTGTCTGTTACCTTTTCAGATATTCCGCACACACTTGATGTGGCTCATTCATATTATTTTTTACTTTCTCTGAACTCTTGTGGCTGAGGTAATTTCTGCATGTATTGACACTGACTACCTTGTGCAGTGGCCATTTTCAAGTTCCTTGTACTGGTAGGGGTACACATTAATACACCAGTACCATATTGTATTTAAAGGTGATATATATTAGACAGGTAGTAGCCACAGACAGTAGGTCTTGGTTCTTGACCTTTGTCTTATTATAATCTGTACACTATGTGATATGTTTCCTCAGCAAAGCAGAAACTAGAATATAATATCAATGTAATGACACATATTAAAGCTATTTCAGGCAAGTCTAAGTAGAGAATGCTACTGCTGCCAGAGTACTTAACCCCAGTTTATTAATTGGTTTCTCATTTAGTAGTTATTATCTATACAGATATAATGCAGTTCTATATTTTGTTTTGTATGTACATTAACTTGAGTGAAATAAACCTTCCACACTTAATGTTTGAGTTTCACCAGACCCTTTCATACTATTAAGTATGTAGTATTTACAGCCTCTTATAGTGCTTGGATCCTTAGACAGGTAATTTTTGGCATGAACTTTGCTTGTAGAAACAGACTTTAATTTCATTCTCCGTTCATGTATATTACAGTTTTTTTCTGCCTTAATAGAAAAAGAGATATGAGAACTACCAGCCCAACAAGCATATGGTTCTCTATTCCCCATGCACGTATCCCGTGTTTCACTGCCTGTGTGTACCTCCCCCCCTCCCTGTGCCAGTTTTGTGCCCTTGTCTTCTTTTATTAAGTTTTTGCTCTGTGTGTGTGTGTGTGTGTGTGTGTGTGTGTGGTTTGGGCATGTAGAGAGGATGGAGGATGACAGTTCTCTCGGGCATGGCAATAGATAGATAGATAAATGATAGATAAATGGATTGATACGGACAGATAGATATAGATTTATATTGACTGCATATAGATAGATAGATATAGATCCATATAGACATACAGATAGATAGATATAGATCCATATAGACATACAGATAGAGACAGACACATATGGACAGATATAATGATAGATCTATATAGAGGGATAGATGTAGATCTATGTAGACAGACAAATATATTGACATATGGATAGATGTATGGATTGATAGATACATATAGACAGGCTGATGGGTAATGACACATTTGATGTAATGTGCTTACATACTTTATGATGGCGAAATATACATTATTTTCATATACATTATGTGTTCTTTCCATAGACCTCAATTTTATTTTTATTATCATAATGAAGCAGGCTTTAGATTAAGGAGGTCATAAAGAAAAACGAAAAAGAAAAAAAGGTTTGAAGTTATGTTCTGCATTGAAGCAACCTATGACCTTGTTGTATTCATAATCTTGGCTAAATGTATCCCATATAATTCTTAGACCTAGGCAGAAAAAAAATCTTAATCTATACATATTTTTATATTATGATATATGAGTATACACAGAAGCAGCACTGAGACAGAAAGCAAAAACTATGGTGGAGGCGACGGGTGCTGATGTTTCAATATGGCGGCCGCAAGTCACACGTTCGGTGTGGAAACAGCCCCTCCATTTCATAGAGCTTAGTGGTAGGCAGTGGGTCAAATTCGTTCACAAATTATAAATCTTCTCATACATTATATCATTAATATATTGCATTACGAATTAGCTGAAAAAGTGAAAGAATTTTGCCTAACATTTTCCGAAATACATCTAATTATTAAGTTGCAGTTAAACAACCTCGCCTCCCGCACGCCGCAGCGGCGCAGCGCTGCATTTATAGGTAAACGATGTCTCGTAGTTACTGGCTCTTATTCCTGTTTCGTCCATATAAAGCGGGTGTGAATACTTAAAGCTGTTATAGGAAATCTGGGGAATATATTTCTGGTATTTTGTCTAGGATGTTTTGAGAACTGGATGATAGAAATGCTATAGGCGCGTTTTTGTGAGGCCTGGGTGCGGATGCTCAAAACTTTAGTCGTTGCTCGCCAGCGCGGGGCTAGAATATTTAGACATTGGAATGTAATGAATGTGATGAATAACATGGCTGGAACATCCACTTCACACAATTCTTACTAATATATTCAGGAGTGAAGATATTCTCAAGAATGCAGCAAAAATAACGAACAGGAAACGTCATCGGATTGAAGAGCTAACTAACGGCAACCTCACCACACTCCTACTTGAAATCGGAATTAAGCTGAATGCTGATGAATGATAAGTACTGTAAAAAAAAAGGCTTAAGAAAAAATAACCATGAAGTAACATGTTTAACGTCTAATGAGTGATGGTGTGGTTTATTAGCGGATACTATTAATACATGAACATTTTCTTTTCTAAACAGGGTGTTAGCTATATCAACTTTTACGTCGGGCAACATATATTAGAATTTTCATGAAAATATGCATTAGACGATCATTCTCGTATTTCTTTCGGGTCCGTTTAATGTGGAGCCTCCACCCGTCTGCGAAAGACTAGTATTCGGATACATAGTAGAAAGTCTCATAAAAATACACAAACATATTTTTTTTTTTTTTTTCAGTACCGGGTGTGTTTTTTACCCCAGAAATATTACATTGGGTATATAATATTGAATTAATAATGAAAATATGTTACATGTAGTTATTCTTTTACTTTTTTTTACTTTCGGGACTGTCTGTTGGGGAGGCTGCAGTTCCCCCAAGAATGTTCCAGTAATTTGTTCGGGCCGTCCCGAATGCCGTCCCCAACACAGGTCTCGGAAGGCTGGTTGGGGGCGACTGTGAAAACGAAAACGTGTGTTCGGAGGCAAGTAGGCCACTGGGGACTGCATTGGGGACGACTGTGAAAACGGCCCTACATATGGAAAGTGTTTTCGCCACCCAGAGCTACCAACCCTACCGCATCAACACAGGCAGATGTCCCCACGTTAGTAAGCTCCCGATTCCGAAAGCCATTCGGAGCGACTGTGAAATCCGGTGTTTTTGGTTCGGGCCCGACAAACGTTCGGGCCCAGAAGGTTAGGGACGACAGTGAAAATGACCCTAAGTCATCAGCTATGTTCACAATGGCTGCCGTCTGCGATGTTCAAAACAGTTTGGGCGCCATGTGGACGTCAGCGGGACTATCTCTGGTCGCAACTCCATGAAAATTTACGACTGGTACCTAGCAGTCCTAAAGCCCATTCAGCACGGTCGTAAGGAAGCTTTGAGCCTCTCATCAGCGTTATCTACCCCTCAAAACATTAGTTAAGGCAAGTGTTGGTAATACATACAAGCATATAGCGGTATTTTATTATGGCAAGGATCACAGGGAACTCTCTCATGCATGATTTGAGCTTGGTTATCGAGTTTTAAGTGACTAGCTATTGAGGCCTCTTATGAACTGTAGATGTGCAACATAATTTTATCTCATAAGACTGTAAAACTCCCTATGATGCCACATATTTGCTGTAATATGTAGGCTACTCATATATTTTCATTAGGTATGGCATGAGCTTTTTTGGTTCTACAAACCCTCGTTCTAAATTAGATGTGGGCAGAATTGGTATTTTTTCCGGTATATTACAGTTTAGGACACTACTGGAATTTCACATTTTAACCTCCATTCTCTAGAGTATGATTTTTGAATTCCAGATGTGTCCTTAACTGTTAATTTACTTTCTTTTTTTCCTTTAGGGACCTTTCATTAGCTCACAATTTTATTATGACCAGTATGGGCTGTGAAGTGATAGGTTAGGGTCTTTAGGTAAGGATAGGGTAAATGTTTACAAGTGCACCTGCCTTATGGTAATGAATTTGATGTAGCTCATTGGGTACATCTTGATGTCTGCATCAAAATATTCTAATTAATCCATGGCAAAATAATAGTCTTTGAGATATTAACAAAAACCCACCACCACTTTGCACTCAGCTTAAAACCTAACCTAACCTACCCTAGTCTAATCAGAAGCCTAACCTAACATTACTTAACTGCACCCCACTGACATAAAAACAACTTATCATCGTAATCATGGTGCCTTGGCTTGACAACCTCCAAGCAGGTTTGGGGTTTAGGTTAGGTTAGTTAATTTAGGTAGATTAGGTTAGATTGGGACTAAAAACATTGTTAGGTAGGCCTAATGGTTATTAAAAAATATAAAATGTCAAAGATAAATTAGAAAAGAAAAACATTGCAAAACAGGTCTTAAGGAAAAAATTTTCCAGTTTATTGACTAAACTGAAAGCTTGAATTTTGTTCGTACGTCCGAAACATCACATTGAATTCTACTGACAGCATTGACAGGATCAGTAACATACTGCCAAGCTGCCGCCTTCATCCTGACTTTATGTTGCGGCACTGTCAAATGAAAATTTTCCCAATATAATGTCTTGCTTCTCTGCAACACTTGTCATAGCCAGCAGCTTTGCATCAGTGAAGTTTGGGCGCCGAGGTCTCGGCTTTAGGTTCACCTTCCATTGTGCAGTAGGCTAGTATTAACAGACAGAGAGGCGTGTGGCGAGTATCTCTGGCAGTGATATTTGTTGTTACCAGCATGCACGTGTTATCTGTTTAGAAACAACATCCTTGATTCTCATTGGCTGCCTTTTTTGTTACATTGATTCTCATTGGTTGCTATCAGATCAGCTGGCGAACTGCCTGCCCTCTGCTGCATGATGGGACTAACACTTATACCCGCCCTACGACTGACCGCTTTTCGTTTGAACATCGGTGGAGGTGGTCAGTCATAAGGCGGGAATAACTTATGACGGGATTAGAGGAGCGACCACACACACACACACACACTTGATCTCCCTTTGGCCAGCAGAGACACGAACCAAGTCAGACAATAGGTGTGCCATAGCCTCATCCCTTGTTTGCTGAGATGGAAGTTGCACGAACCAAATGGAAAGGTGAAGGGTGGAATCATCAGCATATGAGTGGATAGGGTTAGATGTACAGCTTAGAAAGTCATTGATGAATAAAAGGAAGAGGGTTGGTGATAGGACGGAGCCCTGAGGAATACCACTTAATAGATCTAGGAGAACGATGGCTATCTACAACAGCGGCTATAGAACGACCAGAAAGGAAGCTAGAGATGAAGGCACAGATAGAAGGATAGAAACCGTAAGAAGACAGTTTGGAAATAAAAGATTTATGCCAGACTCGATCAAAAGCCTTTGAGATGTCAAGTGCAATGGCAAAGCTTTCGCCAAAGTCCCGAAAGGAGGATCACAGAGTCAATTTTCTTGAACGGAGTTTTGGCTGCAACACCACTTGCTGCCTCCTGAATTTCCAGGATCACCACTCAGAGAACAGCTAAGTTCTTTCTGGACTCTGAAGCAATGCTTTGTGTGGGTGAAGCAATGCTTAGTGTGGGCAGTGACCTGTATTTTCCGTTAATGGTGATACCCTGAACGGAAAATGACCCAGCACCCTGCATCTTTGAGCCATCATCAGAATAGGTCACCATGACTTGTTCATCAGAGTTTATGATCTTGACAGTCTAATCTAGTGTGCACACCTCAATGCTCTTGCCTCCTTCCCTGACTCTCTTGGATTCTGGCAGTGTCCAGATCAGTGACCTCTGGGTTATCGTGTGCCTTCCAGTTTGTGTCAAACATGCTATTTCCAACTGTGATGATGGCTGCCACAGCCTGTGCTTCACACATGTGGTAGCAGCTCTCCAGTTTATGAACGCTCATAATACAGTCATTACCGGTACTCGTTTTACAATGTTTCGGTTTACGATATTTCGCTACAACGATAATAGAAAAGTTCCACCCCAAAATTTGATTTACAATAAATTTTCTGCTATAACGATTTTGCCATCGGTTGTGGCAAACAGTTTTTCCACTTTTTATGCATTTCTGTAAGTCTGGGCACATTTTAACCGACATAGCTGAATTCCTGGACATCAGAAACATATATTTAGACACCAAAACAATATTTTCATGTGAATTAGAAGCGGAGATTGAGGCATATTGTCTTTGATTATACCTTCATTTTTGGTGAAAAAAGTTGCATGTATATGTTGAGTTCAAAGGCCATTTACTGGAAATTGACCACTTATCCAGATGTCTACCTAAGATTTTTCTGAACCTTAGATGGTATACTTGATTAATCTGAAGAGTAATTTTCTGCCTCTCCTATGCATGCAAACCACCCCCCAGCTCCAGTAGGGTGGTGTCAAAGGTTTTTCGTCTCTTTAACTCTCCTCTTACTGGCTCTCTTCAACCTGTGTCTCTTCGCCACATTGTTGCATCTTTATCTCTTTTCTGTTGCTACATCAGTGGTCACTGCTCCTCTGAACTGTCTGCTTGCATTCCCCCACCTCTACGACGGGTGCGTAGCACTCGTCTAGCAGCAAACTCTTATCCCATTTCTGTCCAGCTCTCTAATGCAAGAGTTAACTGTTACTCCCAGTCCTTCATTTATGCAACAGGTCAGCTCTGGAACTGTCTCCCTCTGTCTGTATTTCCTACTTACTATGATCTCCAGTCTTTCAAACACATTGTGTCCACGCATCACGAAATGAACGGATCTTGAATTTGGCTGTCTTTTGTATTGTTTTTGTTTTGTTTTTTTTCTTAGAAGGAATGGTTTGTGGGCTCCTGGCCTTTGGCTCCTTCTTCATTGCATTAAAAAAAAATAAAAAAAAATGAGGCACAGGGAGTATTATGGAGGCTTGGTTTCTGGATGGACTCCGGATATGCGTCAGTCCAAGCAGTTGACAGTCACCATAGAAGGCTGCACATCACCCCATCATCTGGTTATTGGTTACCACCTAGCATTGTAAAAAGTTTCCTCAGTTACAGGAAACCATTAGGCTTGCAACTCAGTGTAGAGCCACCTGCACTGGAAAAATAAAAAATGTGACAGGATGGCAAGGAAGAAGTAGGAAGAGAGGACACACAGAATGAGAAGGGGGAGGGAAGAAGTAGGTGGGTCTATATCAAGGGAATGAATGATGGTTGTGGATTTGGAGAAGGCATTTGATAGAGTTCCATGGGTGATAGTAAAAATGGGCTGTGAGAGAGCTGTGAGAGGCCAAAGATGAGATGGGGGAATGGAGTGGAGAGGTATATGAGAGAGGGGTGTGTGAGCTGCGAGCAGGGCAGTGAAATGGCGAGGGACAGGGCAACACGGAGACAATTTGTTTGTGGCCACTCCTTACGGGATTAAGGCGTCTGGCAGTAGATAGATAGATAGAGAAAACTGTATCTTAATGGATTGTCAGGTTGACGTGAAATTTTATGAATGGGCAGCTACTGTACATGTGAATGGAGAGTTACGGTATGTGCGGAATTATCAAGTTCATACAGGCATTCACACGAAGCAGGAATAACAGGGGGCCTATTGCCACATGTTAAGGTTACCTATTTATCTATTGCCATAAGGGGTGGCCTCAAACATATCGCCTCCATGTTGCCCTGTCCCCTGCCATTTCATTGCCCTGCTCCCAGCTCATACCCCCCTCTCTCATATACCTCTCCACTCCATCCCATCTCCTTGGCCTCCCTCTCCCTCTTCCCCCCCTCCACCTCACTCACATACACTCTCCTTGTCAGTCTTTCATTCTGGTGAGAAAAAAAGAGTGGATATGAGGCTACAAAGATTTAACAAACATGTGAGAAAAGAATAGACAGGATTATCTCCCACCCTCCACACCATCCAGGAAGAGAGGGAGGCAGGAAGAAAGGTAGGGAAGTGTTTATAAAATGATCAAGCATTAGAATTTTTATAGGAAAGGGAGAAGCTGTGCATTAAATAATCACTAATGTACACTTATAAATAAATAAATAAAGTTTCAATATGTAAGTGTCTGACCCATAGGGCATGATTTATTTATTTATTTTTTTATAGCCAAGATTGAGGTCATAGTAACAGACATTTACAGGAAGTCATGCATTACAGTGGGGCACCAATTTTCGCGCCTAATTGGGTCCAAAAATAATGCGCGAAAGTGGAATTAGCGCAAGTTGGGGCATTGTCTTTATGGCAAAAAGGCTAATTGGTTCCCGGTTATCTTAAAGTAACATCAGATTTTCATTTTCACTTGCAATACAGTACATCAAATCACTATTGTACATTGCATTGTGAGATACAAACAATAAAAACTGTACAGTACACATTATATGAGGAGAAACATACCACAGAGACCAGGTTGAGGTGTTTAATGGATGTTGGGGGCAAGTATCCGAGGCGCGTGGTGGGCTTATTTAGCCACGCCAGACGTATTGGCGCCACCTCTTGCTGCCTCGCTACCACTCTCTCTCTCTGCCTCCTCAGATGCAACCACCAGGCTCTCCCCCCACACCACCAGGCCCTTTCCCCACATTACCAGGTATAGTAGAGGCCATTGAACCGTGAGAATCCAACACAATGGAGGTAGCACGCTCGTACACAATGGCGGGAATGGGTGGACAGTGTTGACATGACGTCATTCAAGATGGCGGTGGGTTGCGGGCGAGCGGTGCAGGAAATTCAAAGTTCAAAATATTGTCCCAAACCCAAAATTTGTGCACGAAAATCTATTTTTTTTTTCAAGCGAAAGTGGAAGTTAGGGAATATTTGGTGCATGCCGCGAAAGTGGATTCCGCGAATCCTGCTGTAGCGAAAGTTGGTGCACTGCTGTACCAGCAGATTCCCTTTGACCTTGTCCGTTTATCTACTTGTATTTATCTGTATAACTTACCAGACACGTTAATCCTTCAAGGGGTGGCCACAGACAAAATCGCCTCCATGTCACTCTGTCTTCTGCCATTCACAACTCCTCTGATATCTCTCACCACTCCATCCCACCATCTTAGCCCTAGTTTCCCCTAATACCTCACTTATACAGTCTCCTGGTCAGTCTCATTCTCTGTTCTCCACATGACTGAACCATCACAGAGTATTTCTCGTAACATCCACATCACAGTGCTTGTCACCTTCATCATTTGTCGTTGTTTTTCCATATAATTCCACTTGCACCTCTCATATACCTCTTTTTCACTCCACATGCTACTCTCGGATAACATTTTTTCCCTCTTTGCCACTCTTCCACTGCTCTCACCCTTGACCTGTGTCCTTTCACCAGGGATGAGACCAGCATGTTAACCATGTGGAGGAGTCTGGTACTACCCAAGCTTGAATAAAAGTTCCGCAGCAAGAGGGGAAGATCCTGCCACGTCAAAGGATATTTCACAAACGTGTTAACCTGCACCGTAGAAGCCTTCAAGCCGAAATCAGATGCCTTCCTGCGAAAGATGGGAGACACACCACCTCTTGCCGCATATTGCGACAGGCTAGGGTATTTGCAAGAATATATTGATGCCACGGCACTGCGTAACTGAGGCTTAGTGACTGAGATCTCCATGGGGTGTCATAAGGTAAGGCTAAGTTTCACTTCCATATGATAGAATAGGGATCATTGTAATGTAATAAAGTTTCTCCCTCTTTCTATCTATCTCTATCTGTTTATCTATCTACTTGTCTTTTTCTCTCTCTCTTTGTCTTCCTAAGCTCACTTCCCTATTCCTTTTGACCTTCTACTATCTCATATTCTCCATCAGCTGTGCCTACACAGTGTCAGTCATCAGTAAACTCCATGTAGGGTTATTGCCTTGGGTGTGCTGTGTGGCAAATCATCTGTGCTGCACCATCTATCTATAGCCCGACGCCCTAATCCCGCAAAGGGTGGCCACAGACAAAACGCCTCCAAGTTGCTCTGTCACCCACCATTTTACTGCCCTCCCCTGAACTCACTCCCCCCTCCCTCGTATATCACTCAACTCCATCCCTCCACCTCATCCTTGGTCTCTGCACCATACTGTCACATATAAACAGAATGTCAGGATTATAAAACGAAAGCAAAAAAACTTATATTTATGGAGGGGTAAACAGCACCCTTAAAAACCAAACTGTTTGTGCAGGTACGTGGCTGAAAATTCTGGTCAGTACCTGGTGTGACTAGTTTCGTTTTTGAAGGCTCCAACGTGCATGTGTCAGCCTTGGCCACCTAATGGTGGCTATCCATGCTGCTCAGTCTCTGGCAGCGTCCCTGTTCAGTCCCTTAACCCTGAGGTCACACTTCATGACACTTAATGACCTTGTCCCAGGTCCTTTTTGCTGTACCCCTTGCAACCCCACCCCTAAAATTAACTCTTCTCACTTTCTGCACCCAGTTATCATCCTCCATCCTCTCCACATGCCCAGACCACCTCAATCTACCTCTCCTCATCACACCACCAATACACTCCAGTCCCACCCCACCTTTCAACTCTTCTGTCGTAAACCTAGCTCCCCCAGGCCTTGCACTCAGGAATGCACTGCACATCCACCTAATCATTGCCATTTCTGTACATTTAAGCCTGTGAATATCCTCTTCCTTTGCTGCACAGGTCTCACTACCATACAGCATTACACTCGTAGCACGTGTTGCGTACAAAGACCCCTTAGCTCATGTGAAATCTTTTGTGATTGAAAGTGTTTAGAGAAGTACTTTGATGTGGTTTGGCCAAGTGGAAAGGATGGAGAATGAGAGACTGGCTAGTAGAGTGTATGAAAGTTGGACTGGCTGAAAGTGTGTGTAAGAGTCTGAATAGCTGGAAGAGTTTTTTTTTTTTTTTTTTTTTTAATGCGAGGAAGAAGGAACCACAGTCTTAGCCCACATTAATGTTCCTTCCAAGAAACAAACAAAAGCAATACAAAAGAGAGCCAAATTCAAGATCCGTTCATTTCGAGGTGGAAGGGGAGACCAAGAATGAGATGGAGGGATGGAGTGGCGAGATGTGTGAGACAGAGGAGTGTGAGTTAGAGAAGGGTAAACCAAGTAGAAGAGGACAGGGCAACATGGAGATCTGTTTGAGTCAGGTGGAGGGGGAGACCAAGGATGAGATGGAGTGGAGAGAGATCGGAGAGCGGATGTTGAGTTGCAGGGAGGTCAGTGAAATAGCAGAGGACAGGGCAATATGGAGATTTGTTTGTGATCACCCCTAATGGGATTAAGGCGTCTTGCAACAGATAGACAGACATCAGATGAGTTAAAGCTAAGGACTACTGTAACCCTCCAGTGTTGCACAAATGAACCTGTGTGTGTGTGCAAATTTTAAGGGTACAAATAAATGAGAAAAATAATCTTGAAGTATAAACACACCCTCAGTAGTTTACTAAATTATACCCAGCAAGGAGATATGTAGATGGTTAGTTTTGCACTTTCTAAGGTAAAAATATAGAAGTGATCTTTTTTTTTTTTTTCTGTCTTTGTATGCCCACCATGTCATATATAAATAGGGATTTTTTAGTTTCATCATGTAAGTTGATTATTGTTGCAACAGGAGTTAGGGTATAAAAATGTACATGAAAACATTATTGTGGTGAGGATTGATAGATTGAGATGGTTTGGGCATGTGGAGAGGATGGAAGATGACAACTGATATGGTGAGAGATGTTGCTGAAGAGTTGAGAGGAAGGATGGAACTGGAGTGTATTGATGTGATGAGGAGGGGTAGCTTGAGACGGTTTGGGCATGTGGAGAGGATGAAAGATGACAACTGGGTGTGGAGGGTGAGAGGTGTGAACGTTGAGGGTAGAGTTAAGAGGAAGGATCGGACCGAAGTGTATTGGTGTTGTGATAAGGAGGGGTTGATTGAGATGGTTTGGGCATGTGGGGAGGATGGAGGATGGCAGTTGGGTGGGGAAAGTGAGAAGTATGAATGTCAGGTAGGGTTGTGAGAGGCAGACTGAAAAAGACCTGGGACGAGGTTATAGAGTGTGACCTCAGGGATAAGGGACAGAATAGGGAGGCTGCCAGAGATCAAGTAATGTGGAGAGTTGCCATTAGGTGACCAAGGCGAATGTATGCAATCAGGTTGGAGCCTTTATAAACAGTATGATATGACACAATCTTATTGCACTTGCACTTGCCAGTATGATGCTTTAAGTGTATTAAGGGGTAAATCTACCAGGCATCACCCCCTTTTGTGTGTGTGTGTGTGTGAGAGAGAGAGAGAGAAAGAGTGCTGAGTCTGTTCCTGAATGTTGTTAAGTCTGATTCCTTTATTAGTTTTGAAAGACATTAATTCAGTCTATGGTGACATTTTTTTTTTTCACTCTGTAATATGTAAACTCTCAAATGCAAGAGTTAACCATTACATTCAGTACTTCATGTATGCAACAGGTCAACTCTGGAACTGTCTTTGTATTTCCTTCTGTCTGTGATCTTTAGTGTTTTAAATACAGTGTGTCCAGGCATCTTGAAATGGTTGGGTCTTGAATATGGCTTCTGTTATCGTGTTTTTATTTTTTCTTGGAGGGAACAATCTTGTGGGCTTGTAGCCTTGTGTTCCTTCTGTGCATTTAAAAAAAAAAAAAAAAAAGTATCAATCTATTGCCAGACGCCTCCAGGGGTGGCCACAAACAAATTGCCTCCATGTCACCCTGTTGTTGTCCCCAAATGATGTTATTGATGCCAACAGATACGTTTCTTACCAGGTAAACTTAAGGTTCAGAAGGAAAGGACTAATTGTGTAATATATTTTTCAGGTGCGTGAGTTGATTGTCAGCCGTGGAAGCTGCCTAGAGAGAGGCGGAAAGAAGAAGAAGAAGAAGAGGAATCCCCAGCTAACTTGAAACTGTAATGGACGTTAACCCCAACACCTGCCTGTAGAATGTGGTAAGTGTGTGAATGTGATGCCTCTTTGTTCTTGTTATTGCTTCAGGCCCATCAGGATATGAATCTTTGTGTGTGTGTGTGTGTATGCATGTGCGTGTGTATGCATGTGCGCATGCTTATAGTGAAGGTATGTGTGGGATGTTACCATAGGGCACGTGTGGTTTTGTTGCTTTCATGTATCTCGGTTTGTTTATCTGTGGGTGAAGCAATGAAAGTGAATCAAAAGGTACATTCTGAAATATAGTGGACTGCAGACTGATGTTGCTGTTCTCCTGCAGTCCACCATCCTATCTCTCTGTCTATTACCAGACGCCTTAATCTCGTAATGGTTGTCCACAAACAAATCGCCTCCATGTAGCCCTGTCCCCCGCCATTTCACTGCCCTGGTCCCAGCTCACACCCCTCTCTCTCATGTACCTCTCCACTCCATTCCTCCATCTCATCCTTGGCCTCCCCCTCCCTCTCCTCCCCTCCACCTCACTCACATATGTTATCTTCATTAGCCTCTCACTCTCCATCCTCTCCACCATCCTCCTTATTTGAAATTGTGGGTTGAGGGAGGTTGTATATTAGTGTCACCAGGTGAAGGCATCCCTCTTTAGCGTCAGTTCTTTTTTTATTTTAATTTACACAGTTGGTGGATTTATACAAACCAAGGATGAACATATATATTTTTTTCCATCATCCTCCATGCAGAGATAGGGAAGGTGTTGAGGGATGTTTAAATACCTGGGCAGCTCCACTACTCACACACATCAGTGCCACCACATGAAGGCACCTTAGGCTAAGTAAAGGAAGTCTAGTATTGGACCTTATGTTGTATATGTGTTGGTCAGGAAATTATATTCATCTTGGACATGTGTTATGAGTGTAATGCTGGATGGTAGTGAGACATGGGCAGTAAAGGAAGAGGATATTCATTGGCTCAGACATACAGAGGACAGTGATTAGATGGATGTGTTGTGTGTTCTTGAATGCTACGCCTGGGAGGGCTAGGTTTACAATGGAAGAGTTGAGAGGAAGGAAGGGACTTGAATGTACTTTTGATTTCACTTCTGTAACCCAGGAACACACTTACACCTGTGAGTGGTAACCATTTTTGTGAGGTGAACCATTTTATGAGGTGAAGTGGAGCCAACTGTGGTGCCCCTGTTAACTGAGTGGAGAGATGTAAATGGGTCATTCCATCGTGAGAAATGTTATATTCAGAGATAAGTTACTGATCTGCTCTCACTTGTATTATGTAGGCAATATAAATAAATGCTGTTTTGCAAGGTATACTACCAACACCTCACAATACATTATGCCATGGTCAGATTATTCATATGTTTTTATTCTGATTTTATATAAATTTTTAAAAGTGGCGTGAGAAACGTTACCGCGATGCTACCCCACCTTTTACTTTGTGTGAGTATTTTCAATAACTCTGTGATTTTACTGGTTAGGTCAAGAAGTGCTTTATATCAGTCATATGTCAGTGTATGAGGATCATAATCATAGCCAGCAAATTCTATTTTCCCTAAGAATTTTGCTACTGTTAAGGAAAATGTGACCGTGAGACACGTAACAGTAAAAGTCAGAAACGTTACTTGTGCGATTTATATTTCTCATATAATTACAAAATCATCTTTTATGAAGGTTACAGTAATTGTATCACAAAACAATGTAAGTCATGTATTAACGAGAAACACGATAAATTAACCAAAACATGATTCTTGTAAAGCAGGGTTGGGGGTGATGCAGCGGAAAAGAACATTGTAATTTTGAATGTTATGAACAGAAATTACCTTATAACATGTAGGTAACCCTACAGCCAGTAAGAGATGTGGAAGTTACATGATAGGCTTACCTGTATATCACAACAGAGATATAAACAAGACAAAGATCAACTACTTGCTCATCGAAGATGGAAAATTCATCCTTTTAGACTAATTAATTGAGGAAGGAAAGTTCACCCCTTTGAATGTGCGTGTCATTCTTGACACATGAGGAGTTGGCAATACCTGCACAACCATATCCTCTGAGATCTCATCTCTGTCCAGGTTGTCAGGAAAATGAAACTGACTATCACCCATTTTGTCAGTGCCTCTCTTTCTTAAATAATTAACTTCAAACATGCCTGGCTCCGGAACTGATTCTACCACTGCAACATAATGTTTCGACAGCTTCTTGGTAGTGTAATGAACTAGTACATAGTTACCTGGGGATGGTTTTTGTGTTGCCTCAATATCAGTAATACTCTGTGGCTCAGGCTGGGACATGAATGACTCTGACATTTCTGCAAGAGATGGTGTACCTTCCCTATCACTGTTAGTACTGGAGTCAGATTATGGGTCATAGCCAGTCTCCTGAAGTTAGCACTGCTTAAAAGGTGATTGGTCTGCAGTCAAATGATACAATGCTACTTTACAGTGGCCAAGAGGTTTTACTGACCTGCACTGCTGAATGGATTTTGCTGCCTTACAGTTTTTCCAGATCTGTACATATCTTGACTTCTCAGTGTTTATATGTTCATTAGACACATACATTAGTTCAGTTTTATCTGTTATTTGTTCAGCCTCCTCATAAAATTCTACAGCAGACCTTACTGTACAGCGACCTTGCAAAACTTGCTTGTAGACATTCCATTTTAGTAAAGCCCCAATCCTATCATGAGGGCCCTTGCCATGATAACTTTCTTGAAAGTTCCATTTAGCAGTGCAGTTGTAGATGGCTTTGTAAGAGGTTAGAGCTGCCATAGAATACCTATTCTTGAAGTGGGCTGCTGCCCCATCAGTCCACAATGATACATGTGTAAAATGAATACCAGCAGAATTCAGATAATCAGCTGGAGTCATTGGAGACATGATGGTAAAGCACACTCACCAGGTACCAGGCAAAATCAATTTACTGTTTGGAAAGAATAAAAACTTAAAGATAACATACTAAATTACAAACACAGGGGTTTTATCATTGGACTTCAGTGCAGGTACTTTGATTTTTTGTTCAAAGGTGAGCGTGAGAAACTTTACATCATTTTCTGGTAACGTTCCTCACAGTGCGGATGTAACATGTGTGACAGACCATATGGCTTACCAGGGTTTATTTCAAAGTATCCCAGCATTACATTATTAAGGCCTTGGGATGCATGTTTATAATATAAAGTTATGTTGGTATTCTCCAGTTTGTTAGTTGTGTATGGGAAAAATGGGGGAAAAAACATGAGACACGTTACTCTTGAAATACTTCCATTTAAAGGTCATGCTACATTCTGATCACAACATACAGTATATGTAAACAACTGTAGTGTCAATCACAACTCAAATAGACACATTTTCAGTAAAACACAATGTCAGCATTCCAAACAATAACATACTCCGGTCAATGATGTTATGAAAGGTGCTATATTCAGCACTGGTTTTTCTTTGGTGACATAACGTGACAGTTTTTTATGCAGCTCCCCAAGGTGACAGTTTAGGCTCTCTTTCTCTTCAGATTCATAAAATTCAATGATTAAGCTTTAAAATGATGTATAATTTATATACTTTTAAGCAATTTTGATTTTGACACAGAAGGTTGACATCTTCGTGGAATTACCCAAATGTGACATCCATCCAGGAACTAAACTTTTACACTATTCCCCGCTGTTAGCCACAAGGGAATACAGGCTCAGTGCATGGGAAGGGCAGTTGCTTCCCTGCAGTTGATGAGTCTACTCATCTAGACAGACAAGGGTTGATCAACAGCAACAACTCCTAGAGTGTGATATAGGCAGATTTCTGTAATTCTTTGTATTGGAAGGCAGATTAATTCAGCATATGGTGACATTTTTTTTGTCCCTTCAATATGTAAACTGTAGCCAGCGTATACTACATGTGGACTGCAGACTGGGGTACTGCATATTTATTATTATTATTATTGACTCTCGGATACATTTATGTGAAGCTACAGAACGTGGTCAGTGTTTTTGACGTATCATACAGAGCCAGGATTCTGGGGGCTTGAATGGTGAGTGTCACGAATCAATTCGCGACATTTCCTTTTTGTGAGAAACCACGAACTATTAGTGGAAAACTCACTGTGTATCGCTCAGCTAACCGTTTCTCCCTCCATTATCGGAGTATACTTTTCAAATAATTCGTCACCGTTTTCAAAGAGTGACCGATTTAATGCACGTCACTAAGTGCTGTACTGAGCGATACTATTGTTTTTTTATTGTTCGCCTCTGCTTCCTCATTCGACCGTTAAAAAAATGCGGCCGAGTGCTCCGCTTTCCCACGACTTAGTCAGTCTTGTGATTGATGTGACGGAGGAAGGACCTGTGCCGCAGTGTGAGAGGTCAGCTAGTACCCAAACTCCACTTCACAGTTAGTCCAGTCTTCTCACCCATCTGGTGATACGCAGCATTCATCGACTATAGTATTTCTTTTGTGTATTTTCTAGTTATAAGAGTTTAATTAAGGTGTTTTTCCCTAGGCGTAAGTATTTAGCTATTGCGTGAGTGAGTGAGCGAGTGCGTCTCATTGATTTGAAATGTAACGTTAAATTTATTTTTTTGTAATTAATAAATTTAACAGTTCCTTTCTCGAGCTTAATGTAAAGTAAAAATCTTGTTTCATTTTTCCATAATTAAGCTTATTTTCCATATAGCTCCTAGCTTGCATAAACGTTTGCTTTCATAACTGGTACTTAGACCAGTCTTGTTGTATTAACGTAAAATCCGTTGTGCCATAGGAGTTAAGCATCAGCAAGAACCTGATGTTATTATTATTAGTATTAGTTATTTATTGTCAGGGGTGATATAACTTTCTCCAGAGGCTAACAGTACAGTAATTCAGCAATTGTGAGTAATTAGTCTCTGCTGCGTACTGTTGAGAAAGTTTATAAATTCTCGTTCTTGAGAATCTTAGCAAGTCAGCGTAAAGTAATCGTTGCTTGATGTAGCAAGACAATCATTGTCTTTGCTCTTCAATATTATTGAATATTATTATCAAATTAAATAATATTTAACCATTTATTTCAAAATTACTGCGATATTATAAGAACTCCGTGACAATTGGCGACCTCATTCCAGGATATTAACTCCTAGCTCTAAAGCTATTCACGAGATAGTGCTCACTCATTCATATTTAGGTATTTATCATTAAAGTTTATAGACACAAGTTTACTGGTGTTTACCGTTAATTTAGCAAGTGAGTTTTTGCTTTATTAATCAATAGAGTACTTAACTCTAGTTTATTCTTGGTAACGCCAGACGATTTTATTCGCTTCTGGGAAGTCAGCGTACCCATTGTGTTTATTATTGAGTCTTCCCAATCATTTGCATTTTTGCTTTAATTTTTGCCAGTTAACTAGATAAGACTGGTCACCACTAGCTTGTGTCTGTATTCTTTATTTGTTATTAGCATTCGTTTGCGAAGCAGCAATCAGTACTGAGTCGCTAGTTACTTAGTAAATTGAGCTAGCATCATGGCAGCCAGTGCTTATGTACAGGAAGCTAAAGATATTGGTCTCACAGACCCAGAGAAAATACAGAGTTACGTTCTCTCACGGTTCAATTACGAGCAAGAACGTGAGAAAGATGCTCGTGAAGAGCGTAGGATTCAGCGCGAGTACGAGCGAGAACAGCGCGAATACGAGCGAGAACAGCGCGAATACGAGCGAGAACAGCGTGAGGAACGCGAAAAACAGCGTGAACACGAACAAAAACAACGCGAGCTCGAGTTAGAAAAAGAGCGACAACAGCGCGAACACGAGCTAGTACACGAGCGAGAACAGCGTGAAAGAGAGCGTGCATATGAACAAGAGCAGCGTGAGAAAGAGCGCGAATACGAGCGTGAACAACGAGACAAAGAACGAGAACATGAACTTGAAGTGCTGAAGCTCAAGCGAGATTCCTTGGCTTCAGACACATCTGGTGCAGTTGGTTCAAGCTCCACGAGCGCTCTCCCTGCACATGTTATGGCGACCCCACACATCAAGCTTCCCCCATACAAAGATGGCGAGCGAATCGAGCCATACATAGCTCGATTTGAAGACATGGCTCAGCTTTACCAGCTCGATGATGCAGCTAAGCGGCTTCAGTTTCTTAGCCTGTTTGAGGGCCCTGCCCTCGATATTCTCCACAGAATTCGTGGAGACAATCTCACGTATGAAGTGATGAAAGCTGCACTCATTAAGGCGTATGGTCTCACAGTAGACGACGCCAAAGCTCAGTTCATGCGAGCTCGTCTCCAAGACAAGGAGACAGCTGTTCAGTTCCTCGACCGTCTCACTGCTTACCTAGGTGAGTGGATGGAAAAAGATGAAACTCCTTCCACGCGTGAGGGGATAATTGACCTTATGCTGCGTACACAGCTAGAGAGGTCGTGGCCTGCTGAGCTCATAGCACAGCTTAAGATCTGCCAGGTGAAAGATGCCAGCCAAATGGTAGAGAAGGCTGACGCATTCTTTACTGCATACGGGTATCAAGCTCGTAAGCAAAACACCTGGAGCAGAAAAGATACTGCCAAGTCTGGGAAGCCGTCTCAGACTGAATCCCAGCATCAAGGCCATTCTCAAAATAATGGCCAAGGTCCAAAACCGCAGTGGAAGGACCAGGGGCAAAACACTCAGAAACATGAGTGGAAGAGGTACAACAAGTACCCTAACCAGCAGCAGTATCAGCCACGCAATCGACCTTTGGGACAAACTTTTTCACCACCAGCTCAAAAGAGGCAGGAAGCGAATGCAGCCTTCATTCCTCAGCAGCAGCATGGTGGTCACGTCCCTACCAGTGTGGGTGCTTCCCCACAGTTCACTAGTCCCACAGTGACAGTGAACCCCCCTCCACAGATGGCCAATGTTCCATCTTCCCAATATAACCCTCAAGGCACAATGTTTGCCACATCAATTCAGCAGCCTCATGAGTGGCTAGCTGCTTCCTCCACAGACCCTCCCACAGGTGACAGTACCTTCCTCGTTCAGCCAGGGTTTGTGGGAGGCATTCCTGTGAAGGTCCTGAGAGACAATGGTTCCTCAGTTTGCTCTGTTAAGCAGAGTTTAGTTCGGCCTGAGCAGTATACAGGTCGACAGATCCATGCAAGCCTTATTGATGGATCAGTGAGATTGTTCCCTGAGGCATGTATCCAGGTGGCATCTCCATTTTATACTGGTACGACACTTGCGGTTGTCATGCCAGAGCCTCTATTTGACTTTATAGTAGGCAATATTAATGGAGTCAAGGATAGTTGCTCCGATGACGCTACTCAGACTTCGGCTGCTGCGGTAACACGAGCCATGACTGAGGCTCCAGACTGTGTCACCCCAGTGATCATTGAATCGCCGCAAGATCTGATGTGTAGTCAACTTGTTGTGCAAGAACAACATTCTGACCCGACACTTGCTACCGTGCGGAACAAACAAAAGGGTCGAGTGATTAAGTATTCACGGGGAGGTCGAGCCAAGTTCCAACAAGGACGGCTCTACCGTGAGTCACGAACACCCGAGGGCGAGGTTCGACTGCAGTTTGTCGTTCCCGCCAAGTACCGCCTAGCAGTGTTACAATGGGGTCATTGTTCAGCCTCAGGAGGTCACATGGGCAAAAGGAAGACCCAGGGCCGTATCCGAGCTGACTTTTTCTGGCCAGGGATGGGACGAGACATAGATAGTTTTGTCCGTTCCTGCAGTGTGTGTCAAAGTAACACCACTAATCAGGGACATGCCCTTCCTGTGCCATTTCTAACCACACCTGTAATCTCTGAGTCAGTTGAGAGACAGGATAGTGGTAATGTGGGTGTAGACCTGATGTCTCACCTACTAGCTGCTTACTAACTAGCAACTATTGTATGTTGGGTTCCGTAAGATAGGCGGCCTAAGCGATTTGAGTAATCCAAGGACCAGCCTGGTTCCCAGTTAAAAGTGTAGACCAGACGTCTCACTCGTTGGCCCTACAGGACACAGTATATCCAGGGCTTGTACATACATGTATACCATAAGTTAAGGGGGAAGTTTGAGAACCTTGCAGAGACAGTCCGAGGCTGTGTATGAATTACCTTGTGGAATGTCTCGAGCTGTGGGCCTCTCTGAGGATTCCCGGAGAATGCACATTACCCACATGAGTGTTCACACCCACGGTGGGTGTTAAAACGTGACCTGCCCGAGATTGCGTAGCGATTTTCAGCTTCCTGTATTACTCGTAAGTGTAGAGTTAGGTTAACCAGTAAACTGCCCGTTCTAAGCAATTTGTGAATTCAAGAACTGGCACGTTTCCTGGTTAATAATGTTAGGTTAACCAGTAAACTGCCCGTTCTAAGCAATTTGTGAATTCAAGAACTGGCACGTTTCCTGGTTAATAATGAAAGCGTTAACCAGTAAGCTATAAGGGTTCTAAGCAATTTGTGAATTCAAGAATTACGTTTCCTGGTTAATAATGACAAGTACTGATTGCTAGGCAGAGAGAGAGAGAGAGAGAGAAATAACAGTTTTGATGCTCCACCTTAATTCTTTTCGCAGGTGTAGCTGGTGGGTGCAGCATTGCCGTGCAGATCAGCTGGCCGTTCCTGTTGCATGCTGCCGCCCCTTCTCTTCTGCCTCGTCATCATTATTTTACTATAAAATTGTATTACTGTGTCATTTTACACGTAGGTACAGTTACACTACAACTGTCACACCTACACCGTGTATTACATACACTACACTACATAACAATTAGTTGTTAATGTAAATGTAGCGAACTTTCGCTCAGTTTGACCTGAGTACAGGATTTTCACAGTCGTCACGGAGTTTTTCCCTCAAGCTTGTTTCTATTAACGTAAATACGAGGTTTTTCGCTCACTGGCGACTGCGACATACTCCTGTAGCAGGATAGCACACACACCACAGTGTGAATCTTGTGTGACTGAGTTAGGATGTATATGTATGTATATTGAAATCTTTCTTCTGAAGGAAGAAAGATTTAATTTTCAAGGGGCGTAATGTCACGAATCAATTCGCGACATTTCCTTTTTGTGAGAAACCACGAACTATTAGTGGAAAACTCACTGTGTATCGCTCAGCTAACCGTTTCTCCCTCCATTATCGGAGTATACTTTTCAAATAATTCGTCACCGTTTTCAAAGAGTGACCGATTTAATGCACGTCACTAAGTGCTGTACTGAGCGATACTATTGTTTTTTTATTGTTCGCCTCTGCTTCCTCATTCGACCGTTAAAAAATGCGGCCGAGTGCTCCGCTTTCCCACGACTTAGTCAGTCTTGTGATTGATGTGACGGAGGAAGGACCTGTGCCGCAGTGTGAGAGGTCAGCTAGTACCCAAACTCCACTTCACAGTTAGTCCAGTCTTCTCACCCATCTGGTGATACGCAGCATTCATCGACTATAGTATTTCTTTTGTGTATTTTCTAGTTATAAGAGTTTAATTAAGGTGTTTTTCCCTAGGCGTAAGTATTTAGCTATTGCGTGAGTGAGTGAGCGAGTGCGTCTCATTGATTTGAAATGTAACGTTAAATTTATTTTTTTGTAATTAATAAATTTAACAGTTCCTTTCTCGAGCTTAATGTAAAGTAAAAATCTTGTTTCATTTTTCCATAATTAAGCTTATTTTCCATATAGCTCCTAGCTTGCATAAACGTTTGCTTTCATAACTGGTACTTAGACCAGTCTTGTTGTATTAACGTAAAATCCGTTGTGCCATAGGAGTTAAGCATCAGCAAGAACCTGATGTTATTATTATTAGTATTAGTTATTTATTGTCAGGGGTGATATAACTTTCTCCAGAGGCTAACAGTACAGTAATTCAGCAATTGTGAGTAATTAGTCTCTGCTGCGTACTGTTGAGAAAGTTTATAAATTCTCGTTCTTGAGAATCTTAGCAAGTCAGCGTAAAGTAATCGTTGCTTGATGTAGCAAGACAATCATTGTCTTTGCTCTTCAATATTATTGAATATTATTATCAAATTAAATAATATTTAACCATTTATTTCAAAATTACTGCGATATTATAAGAACTCCGTGACAGTGAGCGAATGGAAGCGTGGCCCATTGGATTGGGCAAATTTGGGTTGTCTGGACATTGCTACTCCTCACCCTGCTCGGATGATGATGATGATTATCATTATAGCAAGGAGGAATACTTGGCTGCCAAGCGTAGGGCTAGAAGAGAGGTATACAGGGCGAAGTCTGAGTCACAGAGACTTTTGTTTGATAACCTATATAGTGTGGAAAGGAAAAATATGATATTTAAGGTGATGAAGTGATCAGATGAAGAGGGATAATCGGGATATTATAGGTGAGCAGTGTGTGAAGAATGTTGAAGGAAGGGTAATGGTGAACAGTGGGGATATTAAAGATGCATGGAGAGAACATTATAACCGGTTGTTGAATGAGGAGTTTGACTGGGACAGGGAAGGTTTGGAGCCAGCAGATCCAGTGTTTGGCCCTTGGCCTTTGATTGATGCTGCTACTGTCAGTGAGGCAATAGGCAGGATGAAGGTGGGTAAGGCAGCAGGTGTGTCTGGGTTGACTGCCGAAATGTTGAAGGCCTCAGGAGATATAGGGGTGCGGTTAGTCACTGACCTGACAAATATGATTATTTATGAGTGAATGCCACTCAGAGATAAGTGAGGCTGGTCACTCTCATCTTAAATGTCGAGACCAACTGCCTAACCCCGGGCTCGTACGCTCCTCATGGGGCAATGTAGGATTGGATGATGGATGGATGGTGGTGTCCCAGATGATTGGCTGAAGAGTGTAATTGTAAATGTGTATAAAGGGAAGGGTGATGACCTGGAAATAGGAAATTATAGAGGTATAAAGGTTTTAGATCAGATAATGAAGGTAATGGAGAGAGTCTTAGAAGGTATGATTAGAGAGAGAGTGAATGTTGATGAGATGCATTTTGGGTTTATGCCAGGTAGGGGGACCACTGATGCCATATTCATTGTTAACAGCTTCAGGAAAAATATATTGGTAAGAAAAGGGATCTGTATTTTGTTTTTGTTGATTTGGAAAAGGCCTTTGACAGAGTCCCTAGAGAGGTGGTGAAGTGGGCAATGAGAAGGCTTGACTAGGAGTGGCTGGTTAGGGTGGTTATGGCTATGTATGTGGGTGCTCGCATCCAGGTAGCACCCAGGTAAGAGTGAATGGAGATTTGAGTGATGAGTTTTCCATGAACGTTGGTGTGCATCAGGGGTCAGTTTTGAGTCCTATGTTGTTTATCATGGTACTTGAAGCCCTCTCACATGACTTCAAAAGCAGATTCCTGTGGGAGATGTTGCATGCCGATGATTTGGTGTTGATTGCAGAGAATGAAAGGGAAGCGGGGGAAAGATTTAGGAAGTGGAGGGATGGTATGGGGCACAAGGGCTTAAGGGTAACTGCAGATAAAACAAAAGTGATGATATCTAGGGTTGGTGGCTGTACTGTCAAAGACGAGGGAGAGTGGCCATGTGCAGTTTGGCATGAGGGCGTGGGAAGTAATTCCATCTTGTGCGGTGTTTGTGATAAATGGGGGTGCAAGAGATGTAGTGCTGTCAGAGGTATACTGTGAGATACTGGTGATTTTATGTGTACGGCGTGTCGGGGAGAGCAGATGGAGATTGTCAGGCGTGAAAGGATTGATCTTGCTGGTGAATCTCTTGAGTGTGTGGAAGAGTGTTGTTATTTGGGAAACATGTTGTGTGCTGGAGGTGGGGCTGGAGCTAGTTCTGTGGCTAGGGTGAGAAGTGGTTGGAAGAAGTTTAGGGAGCTCTTGCCTCTCATGACATTGAGAGGACTCTCCCTACGTGCTAAGAGGTCTTTGTATGCAGCATGTGTTAGGAGTGTCATGCTGTATGGTAGTGAGACCTGAGCAGTAAAGGAGGAGGATATTCACAGGCTTAGACGTACAGAAATGACAATGATTAGGTGGATGTGTAGTGCGTCCCTGTGTGCAAGGTCTGAGGGGGCTGGGTTTACGATGGAAGAGTTGAGAGGTAGGATGGGACTGGAATGTATTGGTGTTGTGATGAGCAGAGGTAAATTGAGATGGTTTGGGCATGTGGAGAGGATGGGAGATGATAATTGGGTGAGGATGGTGAGAAATGTTATTTTTTTTTTTTTTTTTTTTTTTTTTTTTTTTTCAAGGAAGAAGGAACCAAAGGCCATGAGCCCGCAGTAACAGTAGTGTGACCTCAGGGTTAAGGGACTGAAGAGGGAGGCTGCAATAGATCGTGCAGCATGGAGAGCCGCCATTAGGTGACCAACTCATGCTAGCATGTTGGAGACTTTAAAAATGAAACGATTATTATTATTATTGTTGTTATTACTATTATTATTATTTATTATTATTACTACAGACTTCGCAAAATCTTACTGCCATGTAATTAAACCTTACTGTTCCCAGGTTATATTGTTCTTTCTGCTAACCAGATACTTTTGTTAATCAAGGTTTGGAAGGAGAGGACTAATGTGTACTATTTTTTCAGGTGTGTTAATTGACCCAGCTGTGGAAACTGCCAACAGAGACGGAGAAAGGGGAGAAGAAAACCACAACCAGCTGCCAAATTAATACCAACCAGCTGTCCAATCACAGTAATACCAACCATCTGCCTCCATTCTCAGGTAAGCGTCCTATTGTGACTTTTTTGAATTTTGCCAAAGGGACCTGTAGTATGGGGCCTTCTGCTCTTGTCATAATATACTTGCTACCACCAGACTCTTTTGTTTATATTAGGAGACGGCCATCATTGTGAAGGAATCTATCTACTACCCAGTTTGCCACTATCTATCTGTTTAAACTGCCATCTGTCCTTATTCAGTGCTGAGTTGTAACAAAAGATTAACACAGGAATAAAGCCAGTCATGAAGAGTTCGGTAAATAATGTAGAGCCGTCGGAATTTCTTGTTCTGCTGGGAGTAAGGAAGTACTTGAGGGACTATAACCAAGGAATTGAGCCAGGCAGATGATGTATAATGGATTTGTTCATCTTAGGTCTTGTGTACTAGTAGTAGTTCAACCCCAGGCACAGCAAAACATTATCCCAGTGGACTGCAGGCTGAGTTACCCTTCTGTAGTCCATCATTCTCCTCTTGCGGGATAGGTGTGGCATTGAGAAGTGTAAATGTAGTCAGGCAGCCCTCCCCCCCCATACAGAACCAATACACTAGGGGTTAATTAAGATCCATATTGAACTCCTCCACAGACAAAAGGATTAAGTTTGAACACACTTGAGATTATCTCCTAAAACCTTGCCTTATTTTCAGGGTCCGTCTGTGTTACTCAGGCTGCTGTTCCTGCGATTGCTGAGTTGGTGCTGCCGTGCTGGCGTTGATCCTGGTGGTGCTGCCTGCTGGAGCTGGCGGTGCTGGCTCAATTTTTCTCATCATGCAATGTCTATACCCAAGGGTGGTTGGGGTTTATCGTTAACGTAATGCCACTCGGGGATGAGTGTGGCTGGTCACTCTCATCTTGAATGTCGGGACCAACTTGCCCAGCCCTGGGCTCCTTCGCTGCTCATAGGGCGATACAAGATTGTGTGGTGAATGTTGAAAAATACTCAGTGGCCTCAAAACTCGGGAAATACCTCTGATAGATATAGAGGTTCCCAGCGCCGTTGATCCTGAAAACCTTTCTACATCTCAGTTCCTTCTACTACAACTGCAGCTACAACCACTCGTCTGAAATGTGAGTTAGAAAATTTTTGGATGGTCCACCTTGACTTGGCGGAGAGTTTTGTCCTTGGCAGCCTAATTTCATCGGCCAGAAGCAGAGTAAGACAAGGCTAGCAATACTGTGGCTCTGCATCCATTCCAGATCACTTTTAAGCCAAGTTGAGATGGACAGAGTATAACAGTTGCTCCCCTACTTATGATATTTTAATAGAGAACTCCTGACCCCATCGTTGGGTGGGAAGAGGAGTCAGGAATGATGATGATAATGCCAAATAATGATTTTAATTATGATCAGTGGCAGTGCTGGACTGCATAACTAGATCATTCCACCACTAGGGTATACAAGACCAGGTAACTTAGTCTAGGTACTGATTTTACTTGCCTATTGATGACGACGACAATGATTGATGATAGAATAGTTAGTGCTAGTCTCCATAACTAGATCATTCCACCACTAGGATATAGAAGGCCAGTTAACTTAGTCTAGGTGCTGATTTTACTGGCCAGTCAACGACGACGATGATTGATGATAAGCTAAGATGATGCAGTGCCAGGAGTCAATCCCTGGGCGCTATCAGGCTGGCAACCACACAGCTGAATGAAATCTCAAGCCGATAAGTGTTTAATCTCAACAGCAATTCTTCTTAGCTCTTGTTTGTAAGTGGTAGAGCAACTGTCTTTATTCCAACTAACACCAGATGGTTTTATTCAACTGAGAGTGATGCATTAGGGGTCTAAGGAAAATAATGAGCTTTATTTTTAACTTATTTTCATCTTAAATGTCAGGACCAACTTGCCTAGCCCCGGGTTCCTACGCTCCTCTGTGGGGCGATTGGATGATGTCTGATTGGATGGATTTTTAACTTATTTATATTCGTCTATGCTCAATTATAATACTTCTTGCACCGTAACGTGGCCTGGGATTTGTCCATTCATCTGCTTTTTTCATATGTCTCTGTGGTAGAATAACACAGTACTACATGTCTACATCCATCCCACTGCAATTCTTCATGACTAGCGTTCTGCTTGATAAACTATTGCTTAGATGCTTATTTTATGCCTGGGTAGAGTAACAAGAGTACAGTAAGTAAATTCCCCAGGACTACCAGTAGCAGATAGTTTTGAAACCTTTCCCCTGCACTTCATGATTAGCATGTCTCCTTGCTAAGGTGTTGCCTCAGCTCAGCAATATTTCAAGCTGATAGATAAAGTACACAGATAGGTAAACATTACACAGATACACATAGATAGTAGATATATTGCAGTAAGTGTTAGCTAGGTAGATACCCGGAATGCTGCAAGAATTTTGTGATGGAAAAGTTCCTCATGTTATTTTTGATGCCTTTACTAGTAGTGTTTCTCTCAGTTGAACAGTGTCTGGTGTTAGTTCAGTCAAAGTGGCTTGTCTTCTTTGTGGCTGGGGTGATTTCCTAACGTGATTTCTTAGCAAGCCTCCTGAGCCACCTAGAAGACACCCAAGTGAATTATGCATATGATTATTGCTTGATTATTATGTTGATGTTTGTATTGTAATTGATGCACAGTGGACAGATTTTTTTATGGCCAGTTGTTTGATACTTGTGTATATTGTCGCTATGTTGTCCGTTTAAATCACCCACACCAATCGACCCTGCAGTTCTGGCGTTACTCATTGTTTACGAACCTCGGCCCGTCGATTCCCCTGTGTGGAAGTTGGAACACTAAGTATCGGTATGCTTTTTTAAAAAATTAGCTCCAAGTCAGACTGAGGAGATTAAAGTTTTGCGCCTGCAGTAAATGAACAAAAAGTCTGCATCGTAAAGATAAACTTTAAAAATTGTGCGCCGAATTAGTTGCCATAATACTGTCATGTAGCGTGGCTCCAAGTCCCTTTGCTACTAGTGGGGTTTTGGGGGATTGGGGATGCCTGGGGGGTTGGGTCAATACTTTTACAGCACACACAACCCGCCATTGTGTGCCATGATTTATATCCGTTTTGACATGGGTAATGGGGGCTGTCGGACAGTGAGAAGGAGTCCATCATTGCATATGTTGGAAGGATAAGTGGCACACAGGTGGATGATTATATAGGTAAACATTCACTCAGGCCTTGCTTGCAATAACCACGTTGTGGCCGTACAGTAAGGGGGCGGAATGCTCTATGAGGGGGTTGTGTTTGATGGCCAGTTTTTTTGTTTATTTTTTACGGCCTAGGCAATGCCTCAAGGATTGGGCATACGTTCTTAAGTGGATATTGCAAGCCAGACGTTGCACACTTTGTTCACATCTATCAGATGCTGGACCTCACATTCACAGCCACCCAGTCATTCACCAATTTTTTGTTTCCCCATTTTTGAAGAGACCTGGGACTAGCTGCTGACTAATTTAATACCAGATATTGCCACATCCAGCTGGAGCGCTGTAACTCTTTACACCACCACGTGACTGTCTAGTTGTATATTACCACCAAGTGTAGTAACTTATATCCTCGGTAGCCAGAAGCCACTTGGCTTGTCAGTCATGATAGTCACGAGATGTCCACTTTGATTAGTAATCGTATCAGACAACCAGTTTCTTTACCTGCTGCCGTCAGCTCTGAAAGAAGACATCTTCGCCAGATTCGAGTAAAGCGACGAAGGTTATAGACAACTGGCCAGCAGTACACAACCATTGGCTATGAAATGTTTTGCATAAATCCTGTCCTGAGCATGAACAAAGTATGTAGACACTTCTCTGCCAGCTGTAGGAATGGAAGGTGTTGTTTGAAGTATTTTATGTGGTAAAGACTGCACATCAACGTTACTATTCTTTCCTAGTCCACCATTCTCCTGTATGGGGATAGTAAAGGAACTGAAGGCTGTTATTTTATCTGACATTCAGTATCTGATCATTGCCATATGAAGGATTCTGTTCCAGGCATCAGGAAAACAGGCAACAGAAGGAATGTTACCCTCCAGTCATTTGGGGAAGAGTGGTAAATATGAACTACAATTTAGTGCTGGCAGAGTATTGTTGGCATACTTTTGCACATGCCTGTACATCACAAACAGATGCAGTTAAATCCTGGTTATGTGCCACAGATGCTAAAAAATACAGGGTGGTTCATATATAACATGTCTGATCCCATGTGTTTTGTTGTTGCATTTTGAACCATACCTTACCCCATCCTTAGATGGGAAGAAGAGGCTGGGATGATGATGACGATTGCAGTGATGATTTGAATAATAATGAATGATGATTATTATATTGATTTTGATTATTTGAAGATTGATATGGTGGAGGCTCAGTCGGCTTTACCATCATTACCCTGCATCATTTTCTGTTTCCCATAACCCTTTCTTACTTGATAGTGATTGCTTGTTTGCATCCATTGGTTGCATTTTTTTATCAAGTAATTTAATATCTCCTCTTGCATTTTCTTCAGTAATTGCTTAAAGTTCACTCATTTTGGTAAGAAGAGATTTTTATCCTCCACTGACTTTTATCTATTGCCAGACATCTCAGTTGCATAAGGGGAGGCCACAAACTAATTAACTCCATGTCATTCTGTTATCTCCTATTTGACTGCCCTCTCTCCAACTCACACCTACCTCCCTTGTATCTCTCCACTCCAGTCTTCCGTCTCTGCCATGGTCTCTCCTCCTCTTCACATCATACACATACTTTCTAGTCATTCTCTCATTCCCCATCCTCTACATGGCCAAACTATCTCAAAGTATTTCTCCTAATAGCACCACAGCACTTTTCCACTTCCTCATTTGTATATCTGTCTGTCCATAAAACTCCACACATTCCTCAGTTCATTTCCACTGCTCTCACTCTTGTGCCCTTCCAACAGAATCTAAGCCTCATTTCTCAACGTCTTATCACAGCTTTCAGTGATCCAGCAACCTTTCTACCCTGCTGTACCCATTCAAGCACATCCTTCCATCCTCACTCATCACTCTAAAGTACTTGGATGCACCTTCATTATCTATTTCCTCACCATCCAGTCTCACTCTGTATGCTGTGATTTCCCTCAAGACCATAACTTTACCCATACTTATATTCTCTTTAGGATTCTGTTTCTTACATCCTCAGACTCATGCACCAAGCCTTGCAGTTCACATTCTTCACAATACAGTATCATCAGCAAGCAACAGCTCAGGAAGTTTCCACATCTTACCCTCCCTCACTAGATACCAATATATTCACATTCCTTCCTATTACCTCTCTTATAGCTTCATCCATATACAAATTGAACAGCCACTGAGACATGACATGCAGAAACACGACACACACAGACATGACACACAAAAGCATGGCACAAGGTATGACACAAACATGACACAAAGAGACAAGATTTTTGTCCTTATGCAGATTCATTTCCCTCACGTCACTGGCAGAATAAGATAGCACTGTGGCCCAACATCCTTTCCATAGCACTTCTTCATGACTAGCACCATATTAATCATGTTTCAACTAGCATTTACAAAGGAATGATGGTAATTTAATACCCAGTTAAACGGAGCATAATTAAGTTGTCAAAATATGTGCTTCCCCCATACCCGCAGACTGAGCCGACAACACCAAATATATATGGGCAGCCCTGTATTTTGGTTTAGTAAATTGTGGGCTGCTGTTGCTGTGGTCCTGTATTCCTGGCTAAGCAGGACAGTGGCAGGTGTTTGGATATGCCTGTGTAGTAGTGCTGTAATCAAACCACTTCTCTGAACCCACATAGCATCAAATTTCAGCATTTTTGCCAGTACAGTATTTGCTGCCTAAGTAAAACAGTGTCAGTTGGTTGTAGCTTATCTGTGTGTGCTGATCATCTACCTTCTTGAATGAGATGTGGCTAAATGAGCTATGAAACTTTGCTAAGGATATATGCATGTCATTTTCCAGAGTAAACTCCTGAAAGATGCACACACACGTCTGAAGAGTATTAGAGGATAATCTTGGTTGTAAGAATTTTGGAGCTCCTATTGACTCTTTTCTTTGATTAAATTCCAGTATTTAGGTTCTCCAGCATTGACTCTGATTCTTAGTAATTAAAATGAGCCAGGGACCACGACAACAGCAGGTATTATCAGCCCAAAAGATCATAAATAACTGTGGCAATTAAAAGGACTCTGCAAAAAAGCCATAGTGCTTGTTTACCCAACAATGAAAATGGGTGTTTTGTATATATTATCCCTCCTGAACTGTTGATGTTTCGCTATTGTATTTGTACGCCAATTTTTATGCCCATTTTCTTGTTATATTTGCATTATTATTATTACCATGTCATTGTGATGTACTGCACGGTCAGCCACAGGAAAAAATATGCTGAAAAAAATATGTACTCTTGTCCTTCTTTGGTTGATTGTAATTGGGAACAGGTCAACTTGAATTTATTTTTCTCAATCTCTATTTCCCTCTGCGTGTGACCTCCAGTCTTGTAAATGCAATGTGTGCAGGAATTTCAGATGTAAGATATCTTGCATTTGGCTCTCTTTTGTGTATTATTTCTTGCACTCTTCAGTTTCTGCTTCTCTGCATTAAAAAGAAAAATGTATAGTCCTAAATAGCACTGAGATTTTAAAACTAGCAAGCATCCTTAGTTAACGACCATTTATGTCAAAGGTTGATGAGCAACTTGAGTCGTTTCCCTTCATTTATATCCAAGAATAACAATCATTCTGAGTTTATTCCCCTCATTAAACATAGCAGTTGATTCCCTTCATTTAGGTGAAAGATTAACAAGATTTTTCCCTGCATATATACGAACATTTATTGTTAATACGGTTTATGTTTTTTATATTTTTTTTCCTGTGGCTGACTATGTTTGATATATTGATGTGGGAGTGTTTTTTTGGTGTCTTTATTTCTGTTGATTTATTCTATAGTCAGTTTGCTTCACCTGACAGAGATTCATAACCGTTAGCTTTATGGCTAAGTGTAGTCAGACTGGAGAGTTAATTTGACTAGTAACCAAGGAGACTCATCCGTACCCCATCACTTAGGCATACTGAATTTTATACATGAATGATTTAGTACTGAAGTGATAAAAGTTGCCTTGTTTTGTCAGATGGAAATAAACTGATTATATGTTGAATTGGAATATGTTATACTCGTATCGGTATGGTGGAAAATGTGCCACTTGTTTGAAATGTTATAACTATATGGATTAGGGCGTTATAGATAGATTGATAGATAGGTAGGGAGAGATCCTAGGGTGCCCATAGACTAAACTATTTTGATATATCTCTTCCTATCACACAGTCATTTGCCATATTTTCCTAAGCATGAGCAAGAACCAATTTGCCTGTCAGGTCTCTATCGTCTTTCAACCCAGGGCATCTCAGAAATCAGCAGTATTATGTGTTGAGCAGATTATTTTGTGCAGTATGCCTAGCCCTGGCTTCCTATGCTCCTTATGGGGTGACATAGGATTAGATGATGGCAGACGATGTTGTATAAAGTTGCAAGGTCTCCAACATCACAGCCAATGGTTGATATTTTTTTAGAATTACTATCGTTATGCTGATTCTTAGGGTATGCTGTTGATATTTCTCCTTCATTGTTGCATTTTCTTGGTCTGTGTATCGTTTGGGTGTTTGTGATGGTGTTGATGTCTGTTGGGTTGGGTTGTCGTGGTTTATGTTTAGAGAGAGCAAGGATGTGTGATGTCCCCATGGTTTTGTGTGTGTGTGTGTGTGTGTGTGTGTAAGATACTAGGATTTGAATGGTAAGTGAATGAGTGTATGAGGCATTTCATTGGGCTTGCAGTTAGTTTCACTCTGTCTTGGGTTTCCTCTTTGCTTTATGGGCTCTATGCATTTTATCCATGTGTAAAAAAAATAAATAAACAGGTTAGGAGTGACTGCTTAAAAAAGAAAAAAAAATGGTTACGATGATTGAAAAATAATTGGTTACAAAGATGATGATGATGATGATTAGTCCACTTCACTAGGCATGGTACTGATAGTTGGCCCCCTTAATGCTTGTTTATTCTTTGTTCTTTGCTCCCACCTCAAATATTTCTGTCATGAGAGATAGAGAGACCCTGTTGTTGTAGTGCTAAAATCATTACATCCCTCTGACCCTCCTATCACCTGTATTGGCCGTCATAACCTTCCCTTCCAGCAAATTAATTCTCATGATAAATTGAATTCCTTTGTCAGTGGATGATAAACCTATTATATCAAAATTATGCTGTTTTGAAGAATATTTGCTATGTATTAGTAAATCTTGGCTTGTAATCCCACTTGACTGACTACAGAAACCCTGGCAGCCCCAAAGGTATATGTTGAAGGATTGTCTGTTGTGGTAGTGTGGTGTGGTGTGTGGGAGGAGGCCTACACTGTGGTACATGTGAGTGTTTGTAGTAGTGTGTTGTGGTGAGGGGGGGGAGGCCTTACACTGTGGTAAATGTGAGTGTGGTGTGGTGTACAGGCAGGAAGCATTACACTGTGGGCATAGTGCATTATGTGTGAGTTGTGTATTGTGTTGGCCTTGAATTAGGTAAAGATGATGATTGTGTTGAAGTCTGGTTATACTCATTTCACTCTAACTTGGCACAAATTTTCATTTTAATTTTTTTTTTTTTTTTTTTTTTTTTTTTTTTGAACGTGTCCCACTGGCAGAAACAAAACATTAGATCTGCATTTACTCCATAGCTTTTCATTGTGACAGGCATCATATTTTAATGCCTGTTTACTGTATTCTTACAACTCAGCATTCATGATAGAGCATAAGCCATTTTTAGACCAAGTTATAGTTGTGTTTCTCTGGGTATGGTCGAGTCTGAAGGGTGGGTTTCTGGTGATGGTTTTTGAGTGTTTCTGTTGTATATATAGGTAGTAGCTATGTACCATCTGAAATAGTAGAAATAAAGTTTAAAAAGAAAGAAAAAAAAAAGAGGATGACGGCCACAGCCACTTGGCGTATATACTGCACTTGGGCTACTGGACTGCACTTAGGCCACCGGTATTGCAGATGGTCGGAGCCAGTGACCTCTATTGTGAAATTCCATATGCTTTTCACAGCACAGTTTCTTTGGAATGGGGGCCGTTTTAAGGGGGTAGGAAAAAATATGTATCCTTCTGAAAAATAGTGTTGGGTATAGGATGCGAATAGGTTGTAAGTACTCTTTGTAATGTAAGTTCTTATTACATGCTTTCCATAGCTGTTCTTCAAAACCAGCATCATATTTTAGTGCTTATATACTGTATTCTTACAATACAGCATCCATGAGAGAGAGCACAGGGCATTTTTAGACCAAGTTAGAGTAAAAAGAGAGAGAGAGTATAGGTTGTGTTTTTCTGGGTGTGGTTGTGTCTGAAGGGTGGGTGTTTCATGATGGTTTTTGAAGGCTTCTGTTTGGCTGTAGTGGCCATGTATATCTAGGTAGTTGCTATGTACCGTCTGAAGTAGTAGAAATAAAGTTAGAAAAGAGAAAAAGAAAAAGTGGACGGCCACATCCACTGGTGGATCTGCACTTCAGCTACAGGTATTGCAGGTGGACGGAGCCGGTGACCTGTACTGTGAAATTCCATATGTTTTTCGCAGTATGGTTCTGTTGGAATGGGGGCCGTTTTAAGGGGGTAGGAAAGAAAATATGTATCCTTGTGAATTTTAGTGTTGGGCATAGGATGAGAATATCTGTCTATCTGTCTGCCTACTGGCAGCTGCCATAATCCTGTAAGAGGGGGCCATTTGACTTTTATTTATGGGGAGGGGCACTAACCCTTCACCAACCCACTTGTTGACACATAGGGAGCACATATGGTTTGATTATATGGTTACCACCCAGCATTGTAAACAGTTTCTTGGCTTATAGATTTTTTTAAAGTACTTTTTGTAATGCAGGTTTTTATTACATGCCTTCCATAGCTCTTCTTCATAACCAGCATCGTATTTTAGTGTTTATATACTATGCTTACAACCCAGCATCCATGAGAGAGGCGATACGTTTGTGGCCATCCCGTACGGGATTAAGGCGTCTGGCAATAGATAGATAGATAGATCCATGAGAGAGAGCACAAGGCATTTTTAGACAAAGTTAGAGTAAAGAGAGGGTGAGAGAGAGTAGGTGTATTCATGTTTCTCTGGGTAGGGTTGTTTGTGAAGGGTGGGTGTCTGGTGATGGTTTTTGAAGGGTCCTGTTTGGCTGCAGATTTGTGGATGTCTGTAGTGGCCTTGTGTGTATAGGTAGCTAAGTACAGTGTGAAATAATAAAAATAAAGTACTGTCTATATATATATATATATTTATAAAAAAAAAGCTGTGTACACTCTGAAATAATAAAGTACTGGAAAAAAAAAAAAAAAAGAGGTTGACGGCCACAGCCATCGGCGGACTGCGACAAGTGCAGGTGGTCGGAGCCGATGACCTGTACTGTGAAATTCCATGTATTTTCACAGCACAGTTCCTTCTGAATGGGGGCCGTTTTAGGGGCGAGAAAAAAAATATTGACTATATCTTGTGAAATTTAATGCTGGCGTGCAGTGTTATAGGCTTTGAATGGCTGTAGTTGCTAGGTAGGCAGTATGTACAGGATAAATTACTGACAGAAAAAAAAAAAAGGAAATAAGAAAAAAAGGAGGAAAAATAAAAATGGTTGCACATTTTATTTGGATTTAGGTAACTTTCTAATTTGAGGCAGTGGTCAAGTAATAGGTCTAGTACAACTTCCTTGGTGGTGTGAATGGCCGTAATGCTTTTATGTTCCTCTGACAAAGTGGGGCCAGACTGGAGGGTCAGTTGAACTAGTAATCAAGGAGACTCATTCCTGTCTCAGTACTAAAAATTTGACTGTTTCATGGGATTAGTTATTATGAAGAGGTACATAGTGAGGTTGGGGGGAGGAGGCAGCCTTATAACTTTGTGTGGAGGTCTTGTTGGGTTGTGGTGGTGGTTTATGTGTTCGTGTTTTTCTGCATTGAGAGTCCCCTTGTTGTCCTGTGTCTGTGTGTTTAGCCACGAGGGATTTTTGGCACTGAGAACACCAGCTGGTATTGTAGTGGTGTTGGTCTGGAATAGGAAAGTCCTGGAGTTGATAATTTTGAAGCACTTATGTAGGGAGAAATATGTGAGGTAGTCAGGATTCCAGGGGCGGTCAGTGAGTGAGCTTCTGGCCCTTTTCACTGGACATGGTCTGGTTATATCAGTACCACCACCTGAAGGTGTCTGCCCTGCACCGCAAATTTATAACAATTGAGTGCGTAAGGTGGGAAGTGTGAATTTCGGGGGTACGGTTGTGAGGCAGACTGGAAGAAAAATACGAGACAAGGTCGTAGGGTGGCTGCCAGAGATTGAGCAGCATAGACAGCCACCATTAGGTGACTATGGCCAATGAATGCATGTTGGAGCCTTCATGAATGGTACAATACAAATGATATAAAAATACTGAACTGTTTGTACAGGCCCATCATGTACACCTCAGTATATATATGCATAGCTTTGAAATACTGTATATATAAACACATCATCTGAGATCTAGTGGCACATTTTCCACACAGTTTAAAACAGAATATGTGTAAATTGTGAGTTTTGTTTATGTATAATGCGAGCAGTAAGTAATTCTTCATTTAATAATTGATATATATTCCCGTAAATTGCTGATTGTGTGAAGTTAGGGTCGGGTCCCAGCAAGAGGGACTTTTTCTCCATCATTTAAGGATCATATTCAAGACAGAACTAACTAGCAAGATTTATTTGTGTTAAATGTAAAGAAATTATGTTTTTAGATGAATTAAGATTGATCTTTCACAGCACACCTTTGAGATTAATTAAGAAGTTTGTGAAAAGTGTATTTTTGAGTGACATTAAGAGAGAGACTGTGCTTAGTGAAAGTATCTTAAATGAGGAATTACTGATAGGGGTTTGCCAGTAAATTATTATTATTATTATTATTATTATTATTATTATTATTTGACCCACAAGCAGTTTTTGAAGCATAAACTAATGATACCCCTTGCTGGCATTAATATTACAAAGGAAAACAAAGTTGAGTGTTTATTCTCTGTGTGTTTTAGTACTTCATATAGTTAAGTATTGTATTAGGCTTCCTCTTCTCTTCCTCGTTGTTCTTCTCTTCCGTCCTCTGCCTCCCCGTATTGTATTCGGCTTCCTCTTCTCCTCTTCTTTGTTCTTTTCCTCTTCTTCCTTCCTCATTCTTCTCCTCCTCATTCTTCTCCTCCTCCTTCTTTTCTTCCTTCCTCCTCCTCCTCCTTCTTTTCTTCCTTCCTCCTCCTCCTCCTTCTTTTCTTCCTTCCTCCTCCTCCTCCTCCTCATTCTTTTCTTCCTCCTCATTCTTTTCTTCCTTCCTCCTCCTCCTCCTCCTCATTCTTTTCTTCCTCCTCATTCTTTTCTTCCTTCCTCCTCCTCCTCCTCATTCTTTTCTTCCTTCCTCCTCCTCCTCCTCATTCTTTTCTTCCTTCCTCCTCCTCCTCCTCATTCTTTTCTTCCTTCCTCCTCCTCCTCCTCATTCTTTTCTTCCTTCCTCCTCCTCCTCCTCATTCTTTTCTTCCTTCCTCCTCCTCCGCTTTTTGTATTAGGCTTCCTCTCCTCCTCTTAATGTATTAGGCCTCCTCTTCTCGTTCTTCTCTCCCTTTTCTTCTTTCCTCTTCCTCCCCTCTTTCTTCCTCTTCCTAACCTTACCACCCTGCAACCCACCCTACCACCCCCACCCTTCCTATGGCCTACCAAGTGTCCCTTGCTATTCCTGTCATCCTTGTCCTGTCCTTCCATCCCTGTTCTGTCAGCCATGTCCTGTCCTTCCATCCCTGTTCTGTCAGCCATGTCCTGTCCTTCCATCCCTGTTCTGTCAACCATGTCCTGTCCTTCTACCCCTGTCCTGCCAACCATGTCCTGTCCTTCCACCCCTGTCCTGCCATCACTTACCTGCCCTGCACCCTTGCACTTTCCTTCCCTCCCCTATACCCTTGCAATATGCAGCCATGCCCTGCCTTGCCTTGCCACCCTTGTCCTACCCTACACCCATACAGTCATCTGCACTCTTGCCGTGCCCTGCCATCCTTGGCCTGTCCTCCCCTCCTTGCTATTCTTACCCTGTGTCCTGCTGTTCTTGCCTATGGTGTTGTGACCTTCCATCATCTGTGCTATGTCGTGCATTGTGCCCTGCCACCTCTGTCCTGCCCTACACCCATGCACTGTCATCTGCACTCTTGCTGTGCCCTGCCATCCTTGCCCTGTCCTCCCCTCCTTGCTATTCTTACCCTGTGTCCTGCTGTTCTTGCCTATGGTGTCCTGCCCTTCCATAAATGCTATTTTTTCCTTTGTGTGTCCTGCCCTTCCATCTCTTGCTGTATCCTGCTTGTCTTACCTTGCTATGACCTGTCCTGTTGTGCCCTTCCATCATCTGTGCTATGTCGTGCTTTGTGCCCTGCCACCCCTGTCCTGCCCTACACCCATGCACTGTCATCTGCACTCTTGCTGTGCCCTGCCATCCTTGGCCTGTCCTCCCCTCCTTGCTATTCTTACCCTGTGTCCTGTCCTTCCATCATCTGTGCTGTGTCCTTCCCTGTCATTGTGCCCTGTCATATCTTCTATGTCCTGCTGTCCTTCCTCTGTCCTGCTCCATGTGTCTTGTTTTGTTTGTTTTTAATATATGTTTCTTTTATTCTTTAATGTCTTTGTATATTGTCCTTTTATATTATGAACTTAAAAGGACAATATAAAAAGACATTGAAGAATAAAAGAAACATATATTATGAAGTTATGTTTCTTTTATTCTTTAATGTCTTTTTATATTGTCCTTTTAAGTTCATAATTTTTTATAAGTGCTAAATTTTGAATATGTTATAAGTTACTTATATATGTATAGTACTTTGAAAAATATCAGAAAAAGAATACCAATAGACATGAATAGTATGAAGTGATGTCTCCTTCATACTATTCATGTCTATTGGTATTCTCTATCTGATAAGTACTATACATATAAAGGTATATATAATAAAGACATGGTAATAATACATTGGTTTTATTTCCACTAAGATACATTTAAGTGAAGAAGGTGAAAAAAAAAAACTATCTCGATAAATCGGCCAGAGAAATAAGGACTAGCAACCACAAGGGAGGGTTGCCAGTCCGTATTTTCGTGGCCGATTTATCGAGATAGGTTCTGTGCCCTACCCCAAGATGCTTCCAAGACCGTGCCCTTCCAATCACTGTGTAGATGCCATGTCTTGTATTGCTCTGCCCAGCTAATGCCAGGCAGAGCTATACAAGAACACATGGCATACAACACAGTGATCAAAAGGGCTACTTAACATGCATTGCTAAACACTGTGTGCACCACGCAACGTGTGTTTGCTAAGGAATGTTAAACAGGAAGCAGTGGACCATTTATCAACATGACATACAGTATACAAGACAGCCAATTAACCCCTTCAGTATGAGGACATTTTATTCCTGCTGATGCCACACGATTTTATTCAGCTTGGAGTGCGATCTCATACTGGAGGAGACATAGCCTCCCTTCGGTATGAGACCCCCTTCCTAAGCTGAGTAAAATCGTCTGGCAGCAGCAAGAATAAAATCATCTGGGACACAGCAACAATACACTGAGAATAGATGTAACAGTACTGAAGAGGTTCAAAAATACCAACATGGACTGGTTGTGTCGCATGTTAAATATCAACAAAATCACATTACACTGAACAATATTTACTCTTCACTAACTTGGCCCAATTTTTCAGTCTTTTCCAGCTGTGTCACATAAGAGTAACTCGAGGCACAGAAAGGCAATGCTATTACTCATAATCCTTTTCACACTGTGCCTACTATCCTGTTTTAAGAAAGTTACAACTCATAATTCAGGCTGGAAAGATTTAAAATTTTAGGACAAGCTAAAGTTCAGAGTATAATCTCAAGCAAACAAATAAAACTGTAAAAATATAATGGCCATATTACTATAACAATGTGAAAGTGTGGACATGCTATATCTACCTATAGCCAGACACCTTGATCCTGAGAGGGTACATATCTCCTCCCTGTCCACTGCCATCTACCTGCCCCCCCCCCCCAGATTACACCCCCTGCCTCTCCCTCCACCTCACTCACATACACCCTCCTGATGAAGTTTCCTACTCTCCATTCCACCAACTTACACCCCCTCCCCTATCCCTCCATTTTGTTCACATACACTCGCCTAGTTAGTCTTTCACACCCCAACTTACACACACCTCTCCATCTCGATCTCATCCTCAGCTCCTCCCACCTCACTCACATACACTCTCCTGATTATGTTTCCTACTCTCCATTCCCCTAACTTACACCCCCCTCTCATATATCTCTCCACTCCATCCCTCCATCTCATCCTCAGTCTCCACCTCATTCACATACACTCTCAGAATTAATCTTCCTACACCCTCCTCTCTCATGCACCTCTCTACTCCATCCCTCCATCTCATCCTCAGTCCCTCTCTCTCCATCCCCCCCCCCCCCCACTTACACCTCCCTCTCATACCTCTATTCCATCCCTCCACCTCACTCTCATACTCGACCCCCAACTTACACCCTCCTCTCCTATATACCTCCACTCATCCCTCCATCTCATCCTCAGTCTCCCCCTCCCTCTTACCCCACATCCACCTTACTCACATACACTCCTAGTTAGTTTCACTCTCCTTCCCATTTCAATTTACAACATCCTCTACTCAATCCCTCAGTTTCCCTTCCCCCCCCCCCTCCACCTCACACATTAGGGCCAATTCACACTACACGGTTCGTCTCCGTACGGCTTTCGTACGTTAATTATTTTATCGAAATCAATGGGGCTGTTCACACTATTTTCCGTTTATTGTTCATCTTTCGTGCGGCTTTCACTCGTACGGATCGCCTACGTTTGGAAGAAATCTCTAACGAATGAAACGTATACGTATGGAAACGCTCCGTACCTCCACCAATCAGTGTGAACATCAATACGTATCAGTCACGGTGTGTTTACAGACAACAGAGGACAACTTTAGCCTGTCAGTGCTTTTGGCCGTGAACAGTACTATAAGCAGTCATGAGTGACGAGAAGTTATTAGAACTGGTCAGAGGCTACGAGGAACTATATGACATGGGCAACAGAAAATACAACGATAACCATGTGAAAGAAAAAATATGGAAATTAATAGGAGAGGGATTGGAAAAATTCGGTAAGATATTTAAATATTTCACTATTTTATTATAACAGTGTGACAAATAGCATTTTATCCTTCATCCTATTCATTACCATTCATAGGGTATCTCTTAACACCCTATCCATTACCATTCACAGGTTCTCCCAACATCCTGTTCATAACCATTGGTAGGTTCTCTCTCAACCCTCTTTACGCCCATGGAAGAAAACCAGTGGGACTTCAAGAATCTTAAATTTCTTTTACAAGGAATGCACCTTGTGGAGCATTTCCTCCCTGTCTAGTTATGTCTACTAAAGAGCTTGCATTGTTCGTGACATTCATGGTTGTAACATCAGTGGCACTGTCACCTCAGTAGCTGTGCAAAAATGAATGTTGCAGCAAGCTGCTTTACACTAATTTCTGAGGCTTCTTGTCGGAGCCACAGCTGCACGCAGACTGACGAGATCATGGACATAAAGTGTGAACAGTGACATAGCAAATGAACCCTAACCCTACGAAGACGAACCGTATAGTGTGAATTGGCCGTTAGTCTCTCACTCCAGCCCTCCATCTCATCCTTGGTCTCCCCTCCTACCTCACTCACATACACTCCTAGTTAATTCTCTCCCACTCCACTCCATCCCTCAGTCTCCCAATTCTAATTTATGGAGCATAGACAACCAAATGGCATATGATTTCTTACTAAACTTGTGGAATGTTGCCATAACCTACCTACCAATAACAGATCTTAAAAAAAAAAAAAAAAAAAAAAAAAAAAAAAAAGTGATATGGCCACCTTATTTTTAACAGTAATGAAGTAGTATTTCTCGCCTTTTAAGACTTCGTTCCCTTAATAAACCTTGGAATAGCACTTCTAAAAAATTACAAGGTTACTTATGAACTGGCTGCTACAGTTTATATAACCCTTGTTAATTTCTTGGTCATAAACAGACACACATCTTAACCAAGACTGGCTGAAGTTTAAATCTATTGCTCATGGTCTGGTGCAAGTAGGCAACTAATAAAGTACTGTATGTATAAAATCAGTAATGCTGTTCCTGGCCTACCAAGCCATTCATACCCAGGCAACAGGTCTTTTAGTCTAACATGACAGATGAACACTACAACAGGTAATTTTTAGGCAATGTTGTTCCCACAACAATTTAAATCAGTATTTTATGCAAGGAAGAAGGAACCAAATGCTAGAAAACCTGAACGACTGTTCCCTCCAACAAAAAACTAAGTTAAGGGCCAAATTCAAGATTGTTCATCTTGAGATGCTTGGACACAGCATTAAAAAGACTGGAGGGTCATAGGCAGTAGGAAGAGTGAAAAGCAGTTCCAGAGTTGACCTATTGCGTACATGAAGGTTAACTCCTGCATTTGATAGCTGGACAGAAAAGGGATGAGAGTTTGCTGCTAGAAAGGTGCTACGCACCCGCCAGGGTGGTGGAGGGATGCAAGCAGACGTTTCGGAGGGGCAGTGACCATTGACACAGCAGTACAAATGAGATAAACATGCAACAGTTGTAGTCAGATGGAATAGAAATTGGCAAGCTGCATCACTATGTGCCACTGATGCAATATGTCTAGATGTTTCAAATAATTTTTGGCCTGCACCAGGAGCATGCATTTATTTATTTTTTTAGCTGCAGTTCTTGGGTTGTCTGTTTAGTATTTTTAAAAGTTGCAGCAATATTTCACTCATTGGCAAAGCAACTGAAGTTAAATTTAAAAAGCACAATTAATTTTACTACCTCTCAAATATCGGAAATTATAAGACTGCCTTGTCAAAATCAAGCTGTTTTTCATTAGTCTTAAAAGGCGATAAACTCTACTCCACTACACAAAATATTGAAACATTTATATTAAAGAAGCATTTACATTAAAGATGCATTTATTGGAATAAAGAAAATATGGTCAGCACATACAAATATGTCAGTAATGGATGTGGGATCATGAAGGGCCGCAATATATTAAAATCTACACGAGCGAAGTTCTGCTGAAAAATCACATGGTCTGACTGACTGGCCAAGAGATGTTCCCACATCCACAAATACTGTACAGTGCATATACAGATGTCCTCGTTTTGCCACAGGTATGGCCTAAACTAACAGTATTCCCACCATACAACTGGTAATGGCAAATTCTGCACCCTGACTAAGCTTTACAGAAAAAAAAAAAAAAAAAAAAGGGGGGGGGAGGTTACACACAAAAAAAAAAAAAAATAGGGGGGATAGGGGTTGCACTGTTTGAAAAAAAAAATAAATAGATAGAGGGGTTGCACTGATTAAAAAAAAAAAAAATTGGAGAGGGGCGGGAGAGGGGTTGCATTGTTTGATGGTCCTTAACTATGAGGTATGACAGTCTCCTTGGTTACTTTGTTTATTTTCCTATCGCTTACAAAGGCTTCAACATGCCTGCATAAGTTAGCCTTGGTCACCTAATGGCAACTCTCCATACTACTAGATCTCTGGCAGTCTCCCTGTCCAGTCCCGTATCCCTGAGGTCTCACTCTGACTTCATCCCAGGTCTTTTTTTCAGTCTGCCTCTCACAACTCGACCCTAAACAATCACAGCTCTCATCCTCCATCCTCTCCACATGTCCATACCATCTCAACCTACCCCTCCTCATCACTACATTCAAGTCCCATTCTTCTTAACTCTTCAACTGCAGTCCTAACACCCCTCCCAAGGCCTGTCATTCAAGGATGCACTACAAACAAATCTAATTGTTGTCATTACTGTATGTTTAAGCCTATGAACATCTTCATCCTTCACTGCCCAGGTCTCACCACCATACAGCATTACACTCCTAACACGTGCCACATACAAAGATCCCTTAGCACTGAGGAAGAGCCCTCTCATTGTCAGGAGGCAACAGCTCTCTGAACTTCCTCCAGTCACTCCTTACCCTAGCCACACAGCTAACACCAGTTCCACCTCCAGCACATAGCATGTCCTCAAAATAAAAATTAAAAAAATCCACCACACACTCAACAGCAAGACTAATCCTTTCATGCCTGAAATCTCCATATGCTCCCCCCCACACACTGCACACACCATGTCAGCATTTTTCACAGTCTACCTCTAACACCACATACACAGCCTCTCACCAAACAGTGAACAAGTTGCAATTCCTTCCCACACCCTAGTGGTAATCCACACATGGCCACACTCCCTCAGCTTTGACAGTACCACCACCAGCCCTAGATACCATCACCCTTGGTTACTAGTCGTATCAACCCTCCAATCACACTACACACTGCCATCAACTGAGACAAAAGGGAACAGGGATCTGTCAGGTTTGATAACATGCTATAACAAATTTAACAGACAATGGAGAAAGTTTCCTTCATGAGGTGGCAGTCTCCTTGGTTATGGCTACTAGTCATATCAATGTGCTATAGCAATACACTTTACAAGTACAGGAGGCTTGCTTTCATGTGTCTCCTTGATTACTAGTCCTGCAGGCGGTAGGTGACTGTGATCATCCACTCACTTGATATACAGTGCAACCTCTTAAATTCGAAGTTCTTGTGTCCTTTTGATACTTTTGAAAAATTTGAACTTTTAATAAAGCATTTCTGTGGCTGTCTTAATTCTCATGGTTTAGACATGCTTTGGACACAAGCTTTGTTGTCTGGGCTAACTAGCTGGCTTCAGGCATCCTATTTTCCATTGTTAACACTACCATTTATCTCATCTCTTAACTCAAGGATCGGTACTATAATAGCTACAAACCATGAAGGGTTTCTTTCACATTTCCTTTCCTCATCTTGTGTATGTCCCCTTGTTCTAAAACACTTTGCAGTTGTATTCATATTTAACATCAATCAGTAAGTTGTAAGGGACAGTAATTATGCAATCATTTATTTACGTAAAAACTACAGTACTGAACATGAATATTTGCATCTTTCAGCAACCACCATCCACTCCTTGATGTAGCACTGCCCACTGTCTCCATTATTTTTGTTTCTGTCCTTCTCTCTCCCTATTTCTCACATCTTTCCTGTCAATTTTTATTACTCCTTCCTTTTCAGGTGGCTTTACATTGAGTAACATGCCTAATGGCTTTCTGTAAGCCAGAAAACCATTTAAAATGCTGGGTGGTAACCATATAACCAACCCATACGTCATGCTACACTTCACATTGTGCACTGATTACACAGTTTATTTTATGACATTTTATGATACGTACAATTACTGCCAGTCTGCATTACTATAATCTTGCAGAAATACTGTAATCTCAGTGATGAAATACATAAATACATTGTGTGTGTGTGTGAAAAAAAAAGGGAAGATGGTGGTGGTATATATCTACTCAAAAATAGATTGCACAGTGGTTTAACTGTGATGCAAATGATCTATTAGAATTACACTAAGACTGCTGCCTACCAATAATCATGCTTCAGTCAAAAGTGAATAAAATCAGTTGACGTCTGACAAGTGGTGTTGCAGGGTGTTGCGTGATAAAGGAATATTTACCATAATTCCACTCAAAAACTTAAAAACTTTATCACACTGCTTTGTAATGTCATACACTGTCAGGTTTAACACCACCGCTATCTTTGACAACACCTGCAATGAGTTATTTACTCTAGTTTCAGTTGGTACAGCACAGAACTGTCAAATTTGTCATACAAGGTAGTTTCCATCACCAGTCATTTCACAACACACACTAAGTACTTGTGGCTGCATTCTTATACTGCATCATTTTTGTTCCCAGCACTGCACTAATTGGTAAAGCCAGGACACCTGTTTGAAGCCACAATTATGGTCAAATTTGGATACGATAAAACAGACTCAAATAATAAAGAGCTTACCTAAGAGGAGGAAAGGAAACTATTATTATTATTATGGGTGACCACACGCTTTATGGTGAGGTCATCAGTACCAGATGGGTGTAGCTGGGTATTTTTTTTTTTTTTTTTTAACTAGTCTCTCGTTATTTCTGAGCTAGTTTTGGTAAGTAAAAATGACATTTTTCATAAATTAAGGCAATTGAACTTTAGAGGTTTGCAAACTTTTGAGGCTGCACTGTAGTACTACCTATTCTTCCTTCAACTTTATCATTCTGTTTGTCCTCACTCCCTGCTTCTCCCTTTCCTTCCTGTCACTTTTTCTCTTCTTTCCACTTCATGTGGTTTTACACCAGGTGACAGGCCTAATGGTTTCCTGCAGCCCAGGAAACCATTTACAATGTTGGGTGGTAACCATATCACCAAATAACGGGGTGATGTGGGGCCTGCTATGGTGCCCATGTTATCTGGATTATGCAAATGCAGAATCCATCCAGGATCCGAACCTCCACACTATTCAACGCACCTTGCCGTTGCAGGGCTCTGTCAGCCACAAGGGAACACTGGTTCATTAAATGAGGTGGCAAGGCTGTTGCTTGCCTGTGGTTGATAGGTCTGCTTGGCCTGGCAGACTGGAGTTGATCAACAACGTACTTCAATTCACAATGCCATCAAACAAAACATGCCCCAATTCCCTCCCTTATCCTCCAAGGATGGTAGAGTACACGAGTCTCCTTCGTTACTAGTCTAATACCTCCCTATCATCCCATAAAGGAAAATGGTGGACTACAGGATACAGGCCAATGCAGCCAGCAGACCAACATGTTCCTGTTCTCCTGGCCACAAAATACATCACTTCAGCACTACCATATAAACCAGCCAGGGAACACATTGACAATTACTTCGATTTAAAGTACATGAAAACAGCACTTCTTCATGACTAGCATAAACGAGGACTTTCTGTACACACAACTACAGTTCTTTCACTTAAACTTGGCCAAGACATATCCTTTGACAGCTGACTTCACTTAGTTCACTGGCTCTACAACCTTTCCACCACACTGCATGACTAACATCACTAATTTTGATCTAATACAGTATAGCTAAACATGATTCAAAGATGGTAATTTTAGGTCGTTGAAACCTTTCCACAGCACTTCTTCGTGACTAGCAAGGTATTTTTAGGCCAAGTTAAAGCAAAATGATTGAGATGCAGTTTTAACACATTACCAATCTTCTTCAAACATACAGCATATTCCTCTACCCAGCTGGCTCCTTTACCCAGCTGGCTTCATCTTGCCATCTTGATATCTTCTTCATTGATCTTGTTAGATGCCATCTGTTTCCTGGAAATACAACAACACATTAGCTGTGTTTCTATCTACACCCACACCCACTGACCTACTCTACACCTACACCCAGTGACCTAATGTACACCCAGACCCACCGACCTACTCTACACCTACACCCAGTGACCTAATGTACACCCAGACCCACCGACCTACTCTACACCTACACCCAGTGACCTAATGTACACCCAGACCCACCGACCTACTCTACACCTAAACCCAGTGACCTAATGTACACCCAGACCCACCGACCTACTCTACAACTACACCCAGTGACCTAATGTACACCCAGACCCACCGACCTAATCTACAACACCCACACACACACACACACACACACACACACACACATACCTAACCTTCAAACACCAGCCAACTGGATTACCTAAACACAAGATCACAAGTTTCAATTCTGTAGCTAAACAACAAGAGCCTATCTACACAGACCGCAGTCAATATTTAAGTTTCTTTCAAACTCAGAATGTGAAACTTGTATTAAAATGCCTCCTTATGGCCAAAACTGACAACTGTTTAATAATCAGCTGATGCAACAGCTGACCTATCAAATCAAATCAAAATTTCAAGCTGAGCAACTTTGTATTTCATAAGCCACTACAATGCCTCCTTAAAGTCAAACTGAAATGCACCCAACAGTCAGCTTAGGCAATGGCTGACATGATAAATCAGCAAAAGTTCAGGCTGAGCAGCTTTGTATTTCATAAAATCACTCAAAGCTCTCCAAGAGCAGATATTTACACTCTCCTTCGAGAGAAAAAAAAAAGTAACACTTGTAGACCTGTTACCTTTGCCACAGGTGAACAGACCTATTAATATTCCACAGCACATCTGGCTGGACCACCTTAACCCACTACATCACCAGGCATCTACTGTATAGTAAACACAGCAGCACAACCACCTGACACATTCAAAGCCTCAGACACCACCACCTTAACCCACTACACCACAATTAGGCATCTTGTAATTCATAACCAAGAGATGCATACAAGGAAGTCTGAGCTTTCATAAAGGATATGAGATGATTCCTCAAATCAATTATGTCAAATTTAGCAAGCACATTAAATAACAAGATTAAACATTTTCCAAAGATAAAAACTGCCTTCCCAAAAATCAAGTAATCCTCCAAAAAAAAGTCTTAAGGTGAAAATATAGTACTGTTCTGTACCTCAGCATAAGCAATGTATTACTCTGACATTTGTATAATCACAGTACTTATTGGGAAAAATGCATTTATTAAAGCACGGCATATGCAGAACAGTGTGTATACAGCCTATCTACAAAATCCATTGTCCTACATCCTAAAATATTCTTTCATGACTAGCATCATTTTTTGGTATTACAGCTTAGCAAGGCAGGTATGGCTACTTTATGCCGTCAAACTGAAAAGACTAATGTGTAACATTCTTGATATAGCTTGTTATCACCTACACATGGGCCAGCTGTGAACCAAACTTGACAGATGGTAACTCACCAGCAAAAAATAAAAAATAAATAAATAAATAAATTAAAAAAAAAAAAGTCTCTGGGGAGGAGGGGTACAATAAACAGAAATTCTAGGGGTAGGTGGGTTACAAATTTTACAACTGTGGGAGGAGGGTTAGTGAACTAGCAATCTCTCTGGAAGGGAGGCAAGTTACAGTAAAATAAACCTTATGCTTTGCAGTGGGATGGAGATTACAGTTTAGATGCAAACCTCCTTGATTCCCTAGTATACTTTATTCTTGCTGCCTCCACATTTTCAGCTAAAATTATACTACGGTAATGGTTTTATATATACAGTAACTAATTGACACAGCAGCCAAGGGCATATAGGAAGGTTACTGACTGATAGTGGCACAGTACCCAGAAACCCCTCCAAAATGGAATTATAGCCCTGTATAAAACCTTATACCTGTACTGAATAAATGCTCAAACAAAAACACCCTTAAATACAAATGTGCATGACAATCATTGCACTGTAAAGCTGCTAGGAAACTGTTGGCAGATTTTGATTTTTTAAAAACTTCCCAGGGGAAATTTAGCCATTTCCAACAGTTACCTAATGACATTGGCTGGAATATGCAGACAAATGAGAATTCAAATTTATTGTATACACTCCTTCCACATTAGTTTGGCAAATAAAATAGAAGGTAACAATAACGAAACCAAAGTCACTGGTCTGAAGAGGTTAACTTCATACAATATACAGCATGTAATTATTTTCATAAATTATTCTATCTCGATTATACTGGGAGGTACAGTTGGTGGAGCACACCAGTCAGAACACCATGGCCTATGCACTATGGTTCAAGTCCAAGAAGTTACAGGTGGTTAGTTCAATGCAATGAGAGTGTACATCTCTACCCTTAATGCTGTTCTAGCCTCTTGCCCCTATACTCCAAAGAGGAGCAATGGTATTTGGCGGTTACTGTAATTATGGGTGTTAATATACTAATTTCATTGGTGCCTTGAGAACTAGGCAATTTTTTTTAGAGAACAATGAAAAATTTCTTATAACCTCCTATACATCTATATCCAATCATCATCCAGCAAGATCACCACAAAATTGCGGAAATGAACACAATCTCCATTTGAATCACTCACACCCAGTTTAGGAGCTTTCCTACCTAGATCATTACATTCTACCCTAAAAACTGCTCAAAAGTTTTGACACCATGCTAGTATCACCCCTCTACAACAAACTGCAAAGTACCGGTAATAATTTTTACATCAGGGCAAAATTAACCTTACAAAAAACATGGCAAAACTGACAACATCCAACCTCGCTGTACATTCACTTACTTCACCTCTCTCAAATTACTGGTAGTCTGAGGAAACTATAAAACAGAAAACTTCAGGAACAAATACACCATGATGCCCCCACAAGTAAAACTCTCAAAATCCTAAACTGTGACAAACAGATGTCTATAGGGAAATATTTCAAAGTTGTTTTGATTACACAAACCACTGGCACTTTTAATACCAGTGGAACTTCAAAGCACCCTTTAAATTCATGGGTCTTCTGGTGACTATTCAGATGAGTACTTCATCGAAAGGAGCTAGGATTACCAATTCTGCTACTTTGGTCTATTTAAGTCCACTTAACAGTTTTAACCTTCTAACAGACAAATTACTTAATTTATTATTCAGTGTATATTAGCAAAAATTTATCTTTTAGTTCGCTTAACACCTTCTGAGGCAAGTGTTGCCTATGGCAGCAAGGGGGAGGGCCTAACAGGGAGGCAAGATTAAAGCTAAAACCTTAAAGTGTATTCACCTTTTTAGCAGCCAGTCTACTGCCTCCCTGGAATGCAGACAGCAGGTATGGTAGTTGTCTTGCGAAGCTGGAATATAGTACATCATTGTTAGCCACCCATTTTAATGCTTTCAGAAATACAAAATTTTGTTAGAACCATTACTAACCTTCCTCTAAATGCTGAATGCTCAGTACATTAGCTGTAAATATTTCTACACTAACTGCTTGAATATTGCTAAATTGTAGTGCTGCCTATTTCTTCCTTCCCCTTTATGACAGTTTGCCCTACTATTCCTACTTCTTCCCCTATCCTTCCGGCCATTACTCTTCACTTCAGGAGGCTCTACACTGAGTAGATGCCTCACGGTTTCCTACCGGGTGGCATGTATATATGACGACCTGGGGACATCCGGGTGGCATGTATACATGATCTAATATTTAGTAGCATTATTGTTACTGTATTATTATTATGATTATAGCACTATTATTATATACTATAATATTATATTATAGTTTTAGCTGAGAAATTATGGTTTAAATAATGGTGACTTTTAAGAAAACACCTGGTGGTGGTCTGGGTGGTGAAAACAACTCCCAGATGTGATAGGTTAACCAAGGAAACCACTTAATGATCAGTGGTAACCATAAAACCAAATTACGGGGTTATGAAGAGCCCTGTATGGCGCCCCTGTTAACCTGGGGATCAATGTGGCAGCATCCATCCTGGAAGCTCACCACACTTTTCCCAGTGCCTCATGACGCATGGTCAGCTGTGAACGAACATCAGCTCACTGCACAGGATGCCCTATGGAGTTGGCTACTTGCCTAGTTGATGGGTCTGTCTGACCAGACAGACTGGTTAACCAAGCTGCTCTGGATATCCCAATACAGGTGGGTCCCTCAATACGAGCATCTAGTAAACAAAAAACTCACGAGAATGGGCAATTTAGACCCAAATTCACTGAAATGCACAGGGTCAGCCAACCTAACCCTATATCCCCTATTATGTACTCCATTATAAGAGTTTCTGTGATCCCTTTCTTCACTGTTATACGAGTTTCCACTGTCCCAGAAGTCCTCCATTAACTTATCCCACTCGTATAATGGAAGTCCAAATTCGCCTGTAAAGTGTTGTTAAATGGAAACCTGATCCTAGGTAAAAAATACGCCATCACATAGTCTACTGGGGAGTAATCTGTAACTACATCCCATTAAAGTTGAAGATGAGCAACATTTATAAAGTACTGCATAGCTTCAATTTCCTGTTACCCTTTTCTAAGTGCAGGGGCTAAGCTGCACTATCCTGATATTTTGAGGGTGACCAGTTTAGAGATGTACCGATACCAAAATTTTGACATGCTGATACCACAAAATTGGACCGATACCAGTGAGGGAGGGTGGTGCCTGACGTCTGAGGGCTGTGGCAGGGCCCTGAGCCATTGATGCGAGGCTACCAACCTGTTGCGTACATGGCCTTGGTGGCAGATGTGGCTCATTACCAAAGAATGTACTGTATTACTATGCACCATGTACTCAAAATATGATACTAAACTGGATATTACCAATAATCTATTTTCAATCCCTATAAAACATCAAATTTCTTTTTAACAAAATAACTTCCAGCGAGTGATAAGCTATGCACTATATTCCTTTGAAGTATCGGTAGTATCAGCAGAAAATTAGCCAATACCGATTCCGATACTCTGAAAATGGGCCGATACCACCAATACCCATATATTGGTACATCTCTAGAGCAGTTGGCATTATGTGACCAAAAACCACTCCTCTAATGCAAACCCTCATGCCCTACAGTACATAGTTAACTAAGCATTTGACTAGTGTGATTTCCTAGTTAAAAGTTTTCAGTCAAGCAATTTAATTTGCCAGAGTAAGACAAGAGTAAGGATGGTTCAATTGATGCTGGCCAAACCTTCCCTATATGTATTGATAGGGACACATTATTTTTAAAGATATCAATGATTCTGTGTTCTCTCTTAAGGATTCCCTACACAATGAAATGGGACAGCCCTTTTCTATGGACTGGAGGTAACACATGTCCCAAAATTTGTTAATTATTTCACCAGTTGCTAAAACTCAGAAAAGCCTTTGACATAAGTCTTCTAACTTTGTTAATGTTTCTATACTGTAACGATGTACCTTCCCTATTCAAGGCTGCAAACCATTATAAACATTTAAAGTATAATAAGTCTTCCTTAACCCCTTTATTCCCAAGACTTTCAGGCTCATTCTTGGCCAGTAAGGAAGCTACCTAACACCTTTTACTCTGCGTTTTTTTTTGTACATGGTTGGTTAATATTCTATTGATATTTATGCCATGTAAGACTAACGGATTTATATAACAAAGGCAGTAACAAGCAATACAAATTGCATGGAAAGGTGTTCAAGAGCTTCCTTAACAGACAGGAATACAGGCCTTGCTACTATCAACACTTATAGCTATTTCTTGCAGTGAAGGGCTTAAAACTAGCCAATCCAGTCTGAAGTCTCCTAAGCTGAAAAAAGTACATTAGTATAAGGCAGGGATAAAGTTTCATGGATGAAGCACTAAAAATTAATGCTACCATACTCCCTCTTTTTTTTTTTTTCCCTTAATGCAAGGAAGATAGAACCAAAGGCTACGAGCCTGCAATTATTGTTCCTTCGAAGAGAAAAACAAAATACAAGAGCCAAATTCAAGATCCAATCATTTTGAGATGCCTGGACACTGCATTTGAAAGACTGGAGATCATAGGAAGCAGGAAATACTGACAGAGGGAGACAGTTCCAGAGATGACTTGTTGCATAAATGAAGGACTGGGAGTAACGGTTAACTCTTGCATTAGAGAGTTGGACAGAAAAGGGACGAGAGTTTGCTGCTAGACGGGTGCTCTGCGCCCGTCGTAGAGGTGGAGGAATGAATGCAGATGGCTCAGAGGAGCAGTGACCATTGAAGTAGCGACAGAAAAGTGATAAAGATGCAACAGTGTGGTGAAGAGAGAGGTTGAAGGGAGTCAGTAAGAGGAGGAGAGTTAATGAGACAAAAGCCCTTTGACTCCACCCTATTGAGAAGAGCAGTATGAGGGGAGCCTCCCCACACAAGAGTTGTACTCCACACAGGGGCGGATAAAACCTGTGTATAGAGTCAACAGTTGTGCAGGGGTAAAGAAGGAACGGAGTCGGCTTAGCACACCTAATCTCTTGGAAGCAGATTTTATAACAGACGTAACATGATCTTTCCAATATAAGTCCCGAGTAAATGAAACCCCAAGCATGTTCAAGGATGATGCAAGATTAAGCTGAATATTATTAAACATTAGTGGGTATACCTGTGGAAGACACTGTCCAGTTGATAGGTGTAAGAACTGAGTCTTTGATGCACTAAAACCAACCAAATTATTTTTACTCCTGTCAGAGATACGAGCCAAGTCAGACATTAGGTGTGCCATAGCCTCATCCCTTGTTTGTTTAAGAAACTGCTGAGGTGGGCATTGCGGGAACCGAATGGAAAGGTGGAGGGTGGAGTCATCAGCGTATGAGTGGACAGGGTTAGATGTACAGTTTAGGTCACTGACGAAGAACAGGAAGACAGTTGGTGATAGGACAGAGCCCTGAGGAACACCACTGTTGACAGATTTAGGAGAAGAACGATGGCCATCTACAACAGCGACTATAGAATGACCAGAAAGGAAGTTAGAGATGAAGGCACAGATAGAAGGATAGAAACTACAGCCTTGATTAACAATCTCCTTGGTACTATTGCAATTTTTTCTATTTGGGATATCTTCAATACTAAATGGAAATTAGTCCTTGGTTACTAGTCAAACTTGCCAGTCTATAATAGATTGCTACAGAAATTTCTAATGGAGTCTCCTTGGTCTCATGATGATCTGTTCCTCATTCCTGGCTATAATTAAATATTTGTTATAATACAGCACAGCAGGATCTGAAAAACAATCATTCTCCACATGAGCACAATTTCAAAATGTGAACCCAGTGAACTGCAAGCTGGCTTTCCTTCACTATCTCTTTATGGGAGAGGGGGCATAAACTATTCCCTCATTGTCTATCCCCGATATATTTTCCCCATTCAGTATTTAAATCAATGGCCATACAAAAATAACCTATGCACCAGTTAGATTTGACAAAAACTTATGGCTCCATGCACTACAGCCTTGATTAAGTCTCCTTGGTTACTATTGCAATTTTTCTATCTGGGATATCTTCAATCCTAAACTGGAAATTAGTCCTTGGTTAGTCAAACTTGCCGGTCTCCAATAGATTGCTACAGAAATTTCTAATAGAGTCTCCTTGGTCGCTAGATGACCCTCCAGTCTTCCAACACTGTAGTCAATTTAGCTGAAAGGTTTAATAAAAATACTTAACTGAAAAGCCTTGGTCGCTTGAATCCAAACATCATGGTCTTGGTCGCTTGAATCCAAACACCCGTACATCTTTAGTCTTCTTGGATGACATTTGTGCACCGGAAAAAAAAAAAAAATTAAAGAAAACAAACATTATCTTTTTGTGGGTTAACCCAGTAAAGCACTATGAAATAATAAAGCAAAAAATCTAACCCAAAATGAACATTTTAAGCAGAAAACCCATTCAATGCCGTCTCTATGCTTTCTACTACTAGACCACTTTATGCAATTAAAACATCGTTAAAGAAAGGTGAATTCCAGACTGTCCTGAATATAAAAATATGGCGAGGAATAAAATCAAATTAAAAGCATAATTTTAAACTTACGTTTCAACTCTGCGTTATGCTACAAATCCAAACTTACGTACATTATAACACTGGACACCACTAAATAGTGCGGTGGAATGTAGGAAGGACCATACCACTGTCTTACCCGGTGGGGAAAAAAAAAAAAAAAAAAGTAAACTACCGTATGGGGCTATGACCCTGCGAAACTTCCAAACTATACTGCCGGTTAAAATATTCCAAAATACCCAGTCAAACAATAATTAACTTCTTAGCAACTCAATAATCAAGAAGGTTTACATAATGCATGGTAGCCAAACTAATACAAAGAATATTAATGGAACGAAAAGTAAAGTATGCTTACCCAACGCAAAGAACGACCTCCCATCACCTCTGCCCATCTCAGAAAGAGCCGGTGCCACTGCGGGTACCTTTCCTCCATCCCCTCCCCCTCCCTCCCACCAGCAGTTTCCTCCACCCCCCTCTCACCTGCCAGCTCCCCCCCTTCTTCGGTTTTTCTACTACATTTGCATTTTTTTTTTTTTAATGTCTGTGTACGACTTTATATGGATTTATGTACGGTATGTGTTTATGTAAGTACCGGTATGTGTATTTTTCCATTGCTTTAAAATCAGCCCCCAGTAGTGTAATGATTGCCTGTATATTCTCCCTTTTGGGATATATGAATACGTACATAATTTATGAATAATAGGCGTGTGCATATGTATGTAAATGATGATTTGAATTTGAATCTCAGTCTAATGGAAGTCATTAATCTCCTCCAAACCCCCTCCCCTCCAACCCCCTAATTTCTTCCTTCCCTCCCCCACGTCCCTTCTCCTCCTCTCCGTCCCCCCACCTACTTTCCTCTATCCCCCTCCCTCCACCCCACCTTCCCTCCCCCTTCCTCTCCACCCCCCACTTCTTTCCTCCTCCTCTGTCCCTTATTCCCTCCATCTCTCCCCCCCGTATGCCTCCTCTCCTCCCTCCATCCTGCTTCACCAAAAGCCGGCAGAAATTCCTTTACCCCTTTTCCTCCCTCCCTCCCCCCCCCCAACATTCCCTCCACCTCCTTCCGTACACAGGGCTCTACAGTTGTAAACATTTTTCTTACCTTGTATGGTACATTTAGGATTATATTCAGATATTAAATGATTATATTCAACTCAGGAAAATTTGATTTAGGTGATGTATTAAGACTATATCCTCCCACGTTCAAAAATTCAAGAACTGAATAAAATCTAATGGAGTTCGCCAGAATGAAACGGGAATTATCTAACAGACATGCTTTATTACTAGTAGTAATACTACTGCTGCTGCTGCTGTTTCTACTACTTCTTCAAGCGCAAAAATTCACGTCTCACAAGAAAATTAAGAAAAAAAAAAGTGGAGAAGCTTTAAGAAAATTGGCGCGAGGGACTGAGAGGCAAGCAAGGACATTATGTGAGAGGGAGATGGATGGAAGGAGAACCCGAGCTGGAAAAGATTACAATATAGACGAGGGCGGCAGGCGGAGGGGAGGGTGGGGGGAAGGAAGCAAAGGTAATGGAGGGACAGTGGCGAATGGGGAGGAAGGTAATGAAGGAAAAGAGGCGCATGGGGAGGAAGGTAATGGAGGAAAAGAAGCGAATGGAAAGGAAGGTAATGAAGGGAAAGAGGCGAATGTGAAGGAGAGAAGCGAGTGGGAAGGAAGGTACTGGAAGGAATGAGGCGAAAGGGGAGGAAGGTTGTGGAAGGAAAGAGGCGAATGGGGAGAATGGGGAGGAAAGTAATGGAAGGAAGGAAAGACAAAAAATAAGGGTTGGGGAGGAAGGTAGCAAAGATAATAGGTAAGAGAGAAGAATAAGGGAAGAAGGGAGCAGTGGAAAGCAATAATTACTGATAAAGATGGAAATAACTGGCAATACAGTAACACACATATGACGTGTGGATATAACGTCAGGGAAGAATCAGAAAACTTGCAACTGGACAACACCCGACAGCTGATCCAAAATTATGGCAAGAGAACCTTTTTTTTTTTCTTTTTACTTTTCATACTTCTGTACCGAAATATACAAAGGTTTTAAGGTGAAGATGGAAGTCTGGCAGATTATAAAGATCAAGTGGTTAAAAATGGCTCAAACAACTTTCCAGGTCTGGAATTCTGGTCAGTAGTCAACATGATCCTTATTAAAAAAAAAGTTAGTCCATGAGATATTCTCGTCGGTTAAGGAAGCTCCCTAATATCTTTTCCACAGCGATTTATTTTTGGATGTTTTGTTAATACCTTTTTGTGCGTCATTTATGCAGAGTACGGCAAGAATTCATGTAACACACAGAAGGAGAGTAAGGTGTAATAAAGAAAATGAATCGCTTACGAAAAAGGTGTTAGGGAGCTTCCTCAACTGACGAGAATGCAAGCCTTTAGTGAGCCATTTCGGTTGGGTAAAAAGAGGCCGATGAAAACAGTAACCAAAGGGACTAAGCTGAATAAAATTTTGAGGAGGCAGTGCGGAAATAAAAGATTAAAAATGGCGGGAAAAAATGCTTCAATAGATCATTGGACTCAAAGGGTTAAATGTAGATACATAGTGTACCGAGATTTAAGGATTAAGAAGTATCCGCCTGTCCAGAGTCATTGTAATTTTCGGCCATCACACCCATTCATTCACTGAGCTGAGTAAGAAAGATGGCAGAGGATGATGAGTTGGAGATAAGCTTAAACTGAGAGACGACAAAGGATAATGATTAGGGGATAAGCTTGAACCATATGAGAGAGACGGCAGATTTTGATTAGGAGACAGGTTTGGACCGCATGAGAGATAACAGAGGATGATGGTCAAGAAATAAGCTGGAACCCAATGAGAGAGACGGGCGAATGAAGAGACACAGGCCGGTGGTGTGTCGCAGAGGAAGGGATTTACAAAACAAATTAATTATCCACTCTCGTAATTCGTATTATTTTTTTTTTTTTTGCATATAGGAAAAAATAGCGAACGGGATGTGCTGCATCTTCTCACGCCTGTTGGCCTTACTAAAATTGAATGAACGAACGAACGAAAGAATGAATGAATACATAAATGGATAAATAAATAAATATTGGTTTCGAGAGGAGGACCTCTTAAGCTTTTCGCCTCATTAACTCTCCTCAAACTGGTTCCCTCCAACTTCTGAATCTTCGCCGCACTGTTGCATCTTTTTCTCTTTTCTGTCTCTACTTCAATGGCTACTGCTCCTCTGAACTATCTGCTTGCATCCCTCCACCACTACGGCGGGCACGTAGCACCCGTCTGACAGCAAACTTTCATCCCTTTTCTGTCCAACTCTATAATGCAAGAGTTAACCGTTACTCCCAGTCCTTCATGTATGCAACAGGTCAACTTTGGAACACTCTTCCTCCGTCTGTACTTCATACTGTCTATGACCTACAGACTTTTAAATGCAGTGTGTCCAGGCATCTCGAAATTAAAGGATCTTGAAATTGGCCCTCTTATTATCACGGGAGGGGGGGTCAGTGTAGGGGAGGGGCTAGCTACGCCACCAAAAGATAAGCATAAAATAACGAGTACAAAAACTTTCAATGCATATCTCTTTAATTTTCCTGCGAATCAAATGCTGAGTTACGAGATGGTACTGATGATAAGTTGTTGGTAAATCCCACCCCAGGTCGCCATGCACGCCAACCCCTCGTTCTGACACCCGCATCATGGGGATTACTCTACTATATTCAGAGGCAAAGGTAATGCGATTGTAGGGCACGGGGCTGTGTAATATTATGGCAGTCTTCTCTCTCTCTCTCTCTGCCCACGACGGTATATCACCCTGCGCATTACTGAATGTATCATTATCTCATACAATCCACTGCCGAATGAATCTGGGCCCTGTTGTTCTCCACTGGCTTCATTTAACAATGTAACAGGTGAGTCCTTGATGAAAATTAAATGTTTTTCAGGACTGAATTGGTTCTATCTTATTTCTTGTCTTTCTTATATATATATATATATATATATATATATATATATATATATATATATATATATATATATATATATATATATATATATATATATATATATATATATATATATCCTCTCTCTAGGCATTATTATTCAGCTCTCTCTCAAACCTTTCGAAGTGGAGAGGTTGGATAATTTATAAGTCTTCATCTACCCCTTCACTACAGGAGTCCCCCAATGGCTGGAGCAAATCGTCCGGAGATAGCGAGAACACATAAGTAAAACGCATTACCGGATGAAAAGAGTTAAAATGGAGAGCTCAGAATAACACACACACACACGAGTAAGAGTAGATCGTGTGCGTTAAGCGTTGCCTCAGACTGCATTAACGCCGGAATATCAACGTACGCATTAACTACTGATAAAATAGCACTGATACCTGATTAACCAAACTCACAAATCAAGATTAAAAATACTACAACTACTACTACTACTAACCAGAGACACCTTATCAATCTAAAATCATAATAAACTTTCTTTTTCGTCTATTATGAGTCTCAAGTCGACCTGAGGAACTACCAACACCTCGAACCAGCGGGAAAAGTTACTAGGGAATCAGTATCTCATTTAGGATACCAGGAATTACCCAACTCTGATGACCGTCTCTTTGATCCCGCACGGAAAGTTAGTGATAAAATGGGATTAGTTTTGAAGGCGAGGGAGGGCGGGTGATCGTGATGGCGGGCTGCGTGATGGATGACGGGAGGACGGAGGGGCGTGTGGCGGGAATCTCACACCCACGTCGTACACTTACTCTACACTCTTAACTCTAACTTATCGTAAAATTGCCACTCTCCATCTTGAATGCCGAGCTGTAGCAAGAGACTAACACTAGAATATGGTGCTATAGTCACGAAGAAGTAGTATGAAGATGTAGAGCCGTAGCATTATATTATTCCGCCACTGAGCTACGTGAAATAAGCCACAGGAAGACCAAAATCTGGGTCTAGTCAATGTAAAAGAACTATAACACGCTTCCAATTCCAGCAGTGATTCTTACCGGTAACGTTTCTGAACATGTTACCACCTCTAGTGGTATCATAAGATCAGGTTACCCCATCCTGAAAATGAAAGGTGGATGGGAAAACGAAATCTGGGTATTTCTATATTCCCAAAGAACTCTTGCACAAGTTATCACCATGATCCCAATCATATTTCCAACTGTATGAAATGGGGTGATCCATAATTTGGTTTGGAATGGTTACTGTTAGATTACAAAATATTTATGAAAGTGTGTTACCGAAAAGGTAGAATTACTGTACCCTTTTGCAGGTTATTACCCCCAGATTAGGAGCCACAGATGTACAGTAAAACTCTATTACTGCTAAGATTTTTCTAAACAAAATCATCCTGTGTTGACCTACATAAACTATCAAGGTGTACCAGTACCAAAGAAAAGTTTACCCGAGCCAGTTTTTGAACCTTCTGACTGTCAGGATTTGTCATAGTTGAAGAGAATCTAACAGTGCTGGCCTGAATACCCGGTACATTACCCAAGATCATTAACACCAATGAAAGAAATAATGGGCTTAATTTAACAACAATATCACATAATCTTCCAAAATCTATCTAGTCTATTTTTTAACTGATTTCGATTTTCACTTTTAGCCATATCAGGAAGGTCATTCAAGTTGCCTACAATCTGCGCACAAGTTACTCCTCATTTGTAGTCTGTTTCTTGATCTGAATGATTTCAAGGCGTGTCAAACTAATTTCAAGGCGATCCTGCTCTCGCTGACCTCACACAGTCCGGTTTTGAAAAGAGGAGGGAGGGATACAAGTCAGAATCTCCCTCTTCAAAACTTAAACCCTCATGACCCCTGTGCAGACAATGGGCATATTCTATTTCAACTAAAAAAAAAGTATGGACCCGATTCCTGTTATTAGAGGCCAAATTTAATTCGCTCTAGCCACATCCAGACGATTTTAGTCAGCTTAGGAGTCAAAGAGTTACTGAGAGCTATTTCCAACACCTCCAGTTCGAAAAATAAAATCGTTTAAAATAGTAAGAATAAACTACAAATGATTTTTTTTTTCTTTTTGTCTGTAGGAGTAAACGGTGTCGGTAACTGGGACTAAGATGAATTGTTACACTGTGCCTCATCCTCATTTATTGTTTTAGGTGATGGATACTAATGGATATCTAGCAGGAAGAGTAAAAATTTTCAAAGACTGATTAATGTATGTTGGATGTGATATCAGGGTCAATGGGGTACTTCAGCGTTATCCGTGGATGTATACAAGATGTCTCGTCATCTGATGTCAAGTAGAGGTACATTTTTTCTGTCTAACATCGCATCGCTAGGAATGAAAGAAAGCTAATGAATAAATTTAGGGAGATGGAAGACGTTATACTCGTATATTAAAAGGGGCGCAGGTACCCATCAGTCATGAACGTAATTTGCCGTCCTCAACTCTATGTACTCTCGGAAAACGATTCTGGAAACTTCTTTAACAATACCAGAGAGAGAGAGAGAGAGAGAGAGAGAGAGAGAGAGAGAGAGAGGAAACTTTAATCCGAAAACACAGAATCAAGGTCGCAAGTGAAGGCCAACGATTTCCATAAGGACTCATCTGAATGCTAACGATTGAAACTTTAATCAGGTCGACAAACTTCTGTATAATTTCCAGCCTTGCTCCAGAGAGTATGGCGAGCAAATTCGTCGAAAAGAGTGTTCGAGAAATACTTTTCCTCAAAATACCAGAGCAGAAAAATCCAGAAAAACAAAAATCACTACGTAAGACAGCAAACATGGCGCCAAATTTTACTGGTCCAATGTGATGATAATGATGAAGATGATGAAGAGGATAAAAATGATGATGATGATTATTATTGTAGTAATGAATAAAGAAATACGCATCAACTTAATGTTCAAGACCATGCAGTTTTTTTTTTTTTTCTTATTCAGGGCTGAAGCTACGATCCCAGACCAGAAGGGTAAAAAAATGCCTGTATGGGTAGGTCCGTGGGCACCAGACTACCCCTAACCCCAGGGCTGTCGAAATGATGATGGTTGCAAGTAGTAAAGACTGGGGAGGATTTCACACTTTTTGGCTGCACGGTATGTGTTTGATGACATATAAATATCTGTATCTGTCTGTCTATGTAAGTATGGTATGTATGTATGTATCTATCTATTTGTCTATCTATCTATCTATAATTTGCCAAAAGATTGACCAGTGGCTGTAAACCTGCACAAAACTGTATTATACTTATTACAGATTTGAGGAAGTAATTAACTCTGCCTGCCTCATAACATACTATGGCGCTGCTCTTTGTAATGACATTAACAGAAATTTATTTAATGTTTAACAGAGATAAAACTGAACGCTACTGTATGAGAAAAAAAAAAGTAACGATAGTGATAATGCGAAGATGCAATTGCCCTGACTGCCGTATGTCTGTCTGTCTGTATGTATGTGTGTAGTATTGTAGCGGACGGCTTGCACACGCACATGGGTGGGCATCTCCATAAGACACGATCAGGGAGTGGGTAATTCGGTATGTGCGTACTGAGAGAGAGAGAGAGAGAGAGAGAGAGAGAGAGAGAGAGAGAGAGAGAGAGAGAGAGAGAGAGAGAGAGAGTAAATTAATATGCATAAGAACAATTAACAGGATGGGCAGAAACAAAGACATGAAAGAGGATCAAAAGGAAAGACCAGAGTAAGTGTGGGGAAAAGGAGGGTCTTTCGTTAATGGTAAGCACAGGTAAAAGAACGACCAATCTATTTTATCTATATCCAAAGACCAGTGTATGTATATGTTTCCAAAGACCAGTGTATCTACCTACTTCTAAGACCAGTGTATCTATTTCCAAACAAAGACCAATCTACCGTATGTATTTCTAAAGCCCAATCTATTCATTCCAAAGACCTGTGTATCTATTTCCAAAAACTAATGTAATAGTAGTAGTAGTAGGAACAGTGGTAGTAGTAGCAGTTCAGGTCCCAGGTTCATCTGAAACGTGAACCCGGTGGACTGCATGCTTAAGCTGATCTGCGTTCGCCATCATCCTTTCTGGGGACTGGGAAGTAGTTTAGGGACGTTTGTATAACCAGGCAGTTGAGCGACCTGGCTATATCGATGCCACCACATGAAGGCGTCCCTCTCCATCACCCCAAACTCTGTAGATGTTATTTAAGGTGCTTGCGAGGTGATTTTGATGTGTGTGTGTGTGTGTGTGTGTGTGTGTGTGTGTGTGTGTGTGTGTGTGTGTGTGTGTGTGTGTGTGTGTGTGTGTGTTTTGGCTGTGCGGCTACGAACCTTCCTCAGAAATATTCTTTGCCTGAGTACAGTAGAGCTCTCATTAATTCTCAGAGGTATTGTGTTCAATCTTCCCTGTATACATTCATGTGTGTGTGTGTGTGTGTGTGTGTGTGTGTGTGTGTGTGTGTGTGTGTGTGTGTGTGTGTACGTCGTTTCTCATTATGTCTCAGAAGGATTGTGTTCACTTGCATACGGTCCTGATTTTAGGACCTCACTGTTTTTCTTTTTATGCTTTTCCCCCCCTCTATTCATCTGTTTACTTCTCTCTTCTTTCTGTTTCTCCACTCTCTTGCCTTCCTCTGCCCCGTTGTGCCCATTCACTGTATGCCTTTTGCTGGAATTTATCTTCTCTCTCCATTACCCTAATTCTCCGCTATTGTCTTGCGTCCCTCCTTTTTCTCCTCTCCCTCTTTCTCTCCATACGTGCTTTCCTCCCTCCCTTGCTTCCCTTACCTCCTTTCCTACCCTGCGCCGGGAGAGAAAATATTAGCGAGTCATAAGTTACTGCTAATGGGGTTGCGTCTGGGCCTGGAGTCATTAAGGGACAATGGGAAGAGGAAACAGGAGGAAACGACAACCTCTGGCAAGCGCCATTGTTGACCCCGCTCGCTGCTGAATGTGGTGGCAACGGTTCGGATCACTTTCGGCGCTTTGCAGTGACGTTTGTTTTTATTGTTTATCATGTTTTATTTATTTATTTATTTGTATATTCAACGGTTTATGTTTTTTTTATTTCCAATATTTATTTACTGATTTGTTTACGGAACTTCTTTTTTGTGCTGTTTGGAAGGCACCTTTCTTTCACTTTCATTTTTTTTTTGCCCATTATCTTACGCCATGACATTTTTTTTTTTTTTTTACTTCTGCAAATTTATCACTCACGGAGTTATTAATTTCCTTTTTTTTTTTTTTTTTTACCATTTTGGAGGGTCCTTTTGCTTTTATCATTTATATTATATGACCAGTATTTTCTAGCTACTGAGTGAAGTTTTGTTTTTATTTACTGATTTATGTATTTATGTCTGTCTGTCTGTATGTATATAGATGTACTTATTTATTTAAGCTTTTCTCATAAGGACCTTTTCGTTTTTATTATTAGCTTTATTTATTTTTGCACAGCTTAGTGGACCGTTTTGCTTGTGTTTTTTCTTTATGGCCAGTTACGAGAAGGCCAATGTAGATTTTTTTTTTTTTTTTTTGTATATACTTATTTTGTCGACCGGTGAGGTACTGTAAATCACGTAGACTGTGGAGTCGTCATCATCATCATCATCATTATCATTATCATCAACATCCATACATCTAGCCCGTCACGTCCTGAGGTTTTCCGCCCCTTCGACATCCCCCAGTCCCGAGGTATTTTCGATTTTTTTTTTTTTTTTGGCTAAAACCTTCGCTTTTGGTGAGAAACATCGAAAATTCATAGAGGAATCGCTCACCTGAGGTTTAGAATACTCATTCCAGGTAGGAGTTCCTCCTTACCTGACTGGGTTTTCTAACATGCTGGCACCAAAGAAAACGAGTTCTATGGGAGGGTAACTACTGTATCCACTCATAAACGGTATTTATTTATTTACTTGGTACGAATTTACATGTAGTATGAGAGTATATTGGTTTTCAAGCAGTAATATAGGCATTATAAGCATTGTTTCACTCACTAACTAATCACCATTCATGACCTTTTTTTCCCCACATTACCTGATCATCATTTCTGACTGTTTCTTCCTGTAATGCTATGTAAACCTTGTCCTCCACATTGTCATCGATTGGGGAATCACTCTGGCCCTGAATGTCTCTATTGGCCAGGTCACTGGTAACAGGTGAATTGCAGAGACAATGGCGTGAGGGGGGGAGGGGGGAGGTTATGCGCTGTAAGGCATTGTCCCTGCTTGGCATCTTGTAGAGGAATAGAGGAAGGTGTCCCGTGTATACATACGAAAAATCACACGCGAAAATTGAAAATTGTGCAAATTAGGGACCTTGCAATTGCACAACGTACCGGTACGTCGCTGGGACTGACAAATGCAAATCGTTGCAACGTACCCATACGTCGACGGGATGGGGCGGGCTAGACTTCTTTTCCCAATCCAGTTTGAAGATCTTTTTTTTACTTTGTTCTTGTAATTTCTTGATGATTTTATGAAGATTAGAGGATTTTTCGGAACTGGGGGGATTTATTACAGCCTCCATAAAGCCCTCCACCGCCAGAAGTCTCCCTTAAGCTGAATAAAATCGTCTGGAGGTAGCAAAATAAATGAGAAGGACTGAAGGGGTTACTTTGGAAATCCTGGAAGAAGCCAAGTTTTCTTCTGAGCAATACATCCAAGGCTCTTATTCTGGTCAGGTAAGGAGGCTCCCTAACACCTCTTCCTTAGCGATTTATTTTTGGATATGGCTGGTAAATATCCTTCTGTGTGTTATTTATAGGTGATGTTGGAAGGATTTATGTACAACAGAAAAGGACGGCAAGGTGCGATAAGCAAAATAAATCGCTTAGAAGAAGGTGTTAGGGAGTTACCGACGGGAATACAGGCACAACATGGTTATGGTGACGAGAGGGTAAGAATATACAGGGATGTGTGATGAAAATATGGAGATGTAGCTTTATAAACGTTTGTGTGTGTGTGTGTGTGTGTGTGTGTGTGTGTGTGTGTGTGTGTGTACTCTGTTCACTGTACCTTGTCTTAAATTTGCCCCCTTCTCCGTCTTCAGTTCTGAACTGTGGCAAGAGGTGAATGGCAGAATGTGGTGCCAGTCACGAAGAAGTGCTGTGGGAGGAGTGTGGAGCTGGAGTATTGTCGCAGTCTTCCTTGAGCTGCGAGAAGTAAACTGTAAAAGGACGAAAATCTGGCCCAAACTACTGTAAGGTGAAACTAAACTGCAGGGGAAAGAAGAGTAGGGGAGTGCAGGGAAGGGTAAGGCAGGGTAAGGCAGGGCAGGACAGAGAGGGAAGAGAAGGAGGGGCAAGGCAGGGGAAAGTAAGAAGGGCAAGGCAGGAAGGGGAAAGTAGAAAGGGCAAGGCAGGGGAGGGGAAGGGAGGGCAGTGAGGGGAGAATCAGGAGCAGCGGATGAAGGAAGCCTGGCCGTGGCGTGGCTGATGAACGGTGCGGCCCAGGGAAGACTTATGGCGGGAGGGAAGATGAGTAGCCACGGAGGACAAAACCAAACATTCAACTAGGCTCTGTTTCTGCGTTTATATATCTGTATTTCTGTCTCTGTTTACGCGCGCACACACACACACACACACACACACAACACACACACACACACACACACACACACACACACACACACACACACAAAATGAGCTGGAAAGTATGTAAAGTGTATATTGTGTCCTGAAAATAAGAAATTCTTGTAACTTATTTCTGGTGTGGCTTTGAGGAATTGTTATGGGGTAAATCAGTGACTGTGGTTCGTTCACTATAAACTGACAGGGAATCTCGTCCTTTTGCAGCTTATTTCACGTATTTCAGGGGCAGAATAAGACAATACCATGGCTCTATATTCATTCCACGGCACTTCATCATGACTAGCATCATATTCTAGTGTTAGTCTCCTGTTGCAGCGGAGTATTCGACAGAGAGAGAGAGAGAGAGAGAGAGAGAGAGAGAGAGAGAGAGAGAGAGAGAGAGAGAGAGAGAGAGAGAGAGAGAGAGAGAGATTTTGGCCAAGTTTCAGTGGAAGGAGTGTAGACAGTGTTATGCATCACCACACTTAATGCGACGCGGAAATAGTTATCTGGGACTGATTTGAGCGGAAAGGAGATAGCAAAGGGTTTTTATTTAGCCTTAATTTTTGTAGTTACGCCTTGATATAACACTTAATATTTATACACTTCCTGCGCAGCAATCCACGTTTTAAAATTACAGTCATATGTATTCATTTTGTATTATTAGGAATGCTGGGAATAACGTAATGTTGGTTTTTGTTGAGAACATTAATGGAGAAAATTCAATGCTTCACAGAGCCACGAATTGTTAGATTTCTGAAAGTTCGGTCAGGAAAACTATCTACCCTTCTATCTATCCATCTATTTATCTATCTGTCTGTCTATTTACACACTTATCTCTAACCAGACGCCTTAATCCCGTAGGAGGTGGCCACAAACAATTATTTAAACAGTCAAAAGATGCAAGAAAGGCATATACATTTTGATAAACAACTTCAAGTCACAAGAGCCGTCTCATGACGCTCCGGTGACCTTTGACCTACCACAGGAGGCTCGATAAACATCTGTGCAGCGTAATTAAATGAAAATCTTATGCCACATCGAACAACACACCTTTATTGTCTGACAGGTGTTTCTCTTCAGCTGGTACGATCCTGGTCTTCCAAAAGTAAATCATCATCTGTTTAGTTTCATTCTTCCGGACGCCTTCATGTGGTGGCACTGATATAACTAAGGGACTCAACTCCCTGGTTATACAAAATGTCTCTCAGTTGCTTCCCTATCTCCGGAAAAGAGGATGGGGGACTGCTAGAGGACAGCATCAGCCAGCAGTCCACAGGGTTCACGTTCCAGATAAACCTGGGGCTACTACTACTACTACTACTACAACTACTACTACACTTATCCGTATGATGTGTCAGTTTGTATCTTCATTCATTTCAGTAAAAATTCAGTCTCTCGCGCTTCTGTCGTCATTGAGATTTTTTTTTTTTTTTTTTAACCTATGCACGAGGTTTAAAAGTCATAGCAATGCTTCCGTCCGCTTGAGGTAATTTTGGTTAGGTATGTAATGAGTACTGAATCGCTTTGATTGTTCAATTATTGGCTGGATCTTAGTATTTTCTGGGATTATAGCAAATATGGTGACAGTCATTAACATCGACATACATATCGCTATTTATTTTCAATTCTTATGAACTGATAGAATCGTGTTAACATGTGGTCCTGGGATACACACACACACACACACACACACACACACACACACACACACACTCTCTCTCTCTCTCTCTCTCTCTCTCTCTCTCTCTCTCCAGGTGGGAAGCGAAGCCTTATCAGGAAGATGAATTCCTACGCTGGGAGAAACGTTTTGCTTTTTATTTGGTGGGAACGTTTTGGCTTTACAGTAACCAACGTTAGACAAAAAATGATAAATAAACACGATTTCCTTTAAGGCTGATACTAGCATAAGTAAAGCCGAAACGTTTCACAAAAAATACATATATCTTCCTCCTCGCAGCTCAGGTATTTATCTTCGTGTGTGTGTGTGTGTGTGTGTGTGTGTGTGTGTGTGTGTGTGTGTGTGTGTGTGTGTGTGTGTGTGTGTGTGTGTGTGTGTGTGTGTGTGTGTGTGTGTGTGTGTGTGTGTGTGGAGAACTAGGCAAGATATACCTCCCGTTGCACTTAGGAGTAACGTGCTGTGATTCTCATGTATGCAAGTGAGCTTTCATAGAGATGTGGCTGTTCGCATATACTCTCCCCCACCTCCGCACTCCTTCAGCATTGCCCCTCCACCCCTGCACCCCCTACAAACCCCCCTGACCCCCTCCACCCACGCTGAGCTACACCCCCACAAGTCATCGTCAAGTCTAGCACGTTCGCGTCCTCCGCAACCCTACGTCACTTCAGATATCGTGATGTGCAGCAAAAATCGCTAAAGAAGAGGTTTTATGACTTTTTCTGAATCCACTTATATTTTCACGTTGCCGTAGTAGTAGTAGTAGTAGTAGTAGTAGTAGTAGTAGTAGCTGTAGTGGACTGCAGGCGAAAGTTGCCCTCCTCCTGCATTCCATCCTCCTCCTTTTGAGAGATGGGTAAGGAAGAAGCTGAGGGGCGTTTGTACAGCCAGAGAGTTCCAGCGTTTAAATGGAAGAAATATAATTGGCATTTTCTACATAAACAATTTTTCCATTTATCTCTACAATTATTTTTTCCACTATGGGCGATGCAAATGAAAGTAAGAATAGGATGTGAAAACGTACGATGGCCAGAGGAAGGAGAGTGACCATAAATTTTAAAGGACTTCTGTGACGGAGGAAAGGGGAAAGGAATACTGTGAAACTCAATAAACGTAAGAGGGTAAAATGAACGAGGAAGGGCGACGGGGAAAATATATGGATGGAGAGAGAGAGAGAGAGAGAGAGAGAGAGAGAGAGAGAGAGAGAAGTAACACGTGTACATCCGGAAATCCCTTGACGGTTCACTTTTTATTTATTTAATTATTTATTTATGTTAATTTTTCTTTCACTCCGACCTCCCTCACACCAAATAAGGCAAGGAAATCATAGCTCGATTTTCACTACATTAGGGGCAAAAGTTGATTCTCGGGCTCGTAATAACAATGATAATGATAATAATAATAATAATAATAATAATAATAATAATAATAATAGTGCAAAAACAACAATATTACTACTTCTACTAAAAAACAATACTAGTGCTACACTTAAACCTACAGCTACTACTACAACAACTGCTTCTACTACAACTACTACTACTACTACTACAATTACTACTACTACAGTTAATAATAATAATAATAATAATAGCAGCAGCAACATTGACTGACGCGGATTTGCCAACCTTTTCCTGTACTGAGATACCAATGAAGGAAAAACTCGCTATAAAAATAAAATATTCATAGATACACACACATACGCTGGATACATTCACATCATGTATATTAAAATGAAGACGTATTTTGGGAAAGTGAAGGCAATGTAGCTATTCTCCCCACATATATATTGTAAAGATTTATTGACGTTGCTGTATATCTGTAAACTATGCACCCCCACCGCACTGAAAATAATAATAATAATAATAATAATAATAAATAATGTACAATCAAGGGCAGAAGTATGTCTAATATTTCACCTCTCGTACGTGCAGCTCTCCTATGGTGGCTAATATTCCTACGATAAGAGATGCCTGGCCTGTTTCTCTCCCCCTGAGCTCCCTGCTATAGTGCTTCAGGAAGGAACGTGACGGACATGACCTAACTTGTGACGCAGACGCGGTGAAACAGGAATCGAATTTTTGCTTCCTAAAAAGTTCAACAGGTAGTCCTTATCTGTATCATATATCTCCCCTTAACTCCACATCAGTTCTCCCTTAACCCCGTTTCACATCCTCCCTTAACCCCCTTAGCTTCATTTTATCCCTTTTAACTCCCCCTCACTCTCACCCTTCATCCCTCAACTCCCTTTCGCCCCCTCAGTTACCCCTCACTTCCTCCCTTAACTCCCCCTCCCTCCCTCCCTTCCTTAACTCCCTAACTCTCTATCACCCCCTCCCTTTACCCTCCTTAACCCCTTCATACCCCCATCCCCTCTCCTATCTCCTCCCTTGCTCTTCCTTTTCCTGTTTCTCAGTTATGCAGAAGTGGCAGGCTGGGGTAGGAGTGCTCTGCCTGCTCAGTCGCTCACTCCTCAAGCACAGACTAAAAGGTAAATCAAGGGTTATTATTTAAAACTTTTCAAATCTTCAGCTGTGTTGCCTTCATTCACATAACTATCGACTATTTTACAATGAACCCTGAGTGAATATTCAAGTGAGAGAATTCTAAAAGCAAAACGTTCCTTGGTATGTGATACCGAGATGTGTCTATATTGCAGACTGGAACAGACCCTTACTATTATTTTTCTAGCTTAAACAGTAAAACGATCTACATTAGAAACTAATTGATATGAGCTTTAAACCCTAATCGAAGAAGTCAGTACGTGTAACTAATATCCTTTCCTTGTTACAGCTCAAGGGAAAATTAAAGTGAAGAGAGAAACCTACAACGATTAGGGTACGAAGAGAACACAGGGGAAACAAAAGCATCCAGAACGGAAAGCCAAACAATTTAAGATAGAAAACTTGAACTGTCTGGGAAAGAAAAGCAAGAGGGAGAAGCAAAGGACAACATGGTAAAAGAAATCCATACTTCACGAGCGTTTGCAGAGGATTTCTTATTCTCTTCGTGCTCTTGATTACTCCCTAGCCAGCGACCCTCAAAACTCAGGGGAACAGAGAGAACACTGAAGTGCAAGGTGTAATATAAGGCCCTAAGGAAGAAGTGATACGTGGTGGTCTATACCAACAGGAATACGGGTGACAGTGACAGGTGGCTGAAGAGGGAGTTTTGTCTGGTGGCACAGGGTAGCGGAGGAGGGGATGTGAGAAGAACTTGATAAAAAGTCCCTGTCCGTGGCGGGATTCGAATCTACGTCACTCCGGACAACCAGAGAGCAGCACCTCAGAGAGAGAGAGAGAGAGAGAGAGAGAGAGAGAGAGAGAGGAATGGCCCTGAGAAACCCAGAGTCGGGACGGAGGTTGAAGTGGATGGCAATTAGGTGTGTGGGCGGCGTGATTCTGCTGATGTGCTTCGCTGGGATGGTCTCCTCCCGCCCATCTGAAGGTAAGTAGTAGTAGTAGTAGTAGTAGCAGTAGCAGTAGCAGTAGTAGTAGTAGCAGTAGTAGTAGTAGTAGTAGCAACCCCAGGCTCATCTGAACGTGAACCCTTTGGACTGCAGGTTGAAGATCCGTCCCCCTTGCAGTCCTCCATCCTTCTTTTGTGGGATAGGGAGGGAGTTTAAGGATGTTTGTATATCAAGGCGTTGGTTATATCAGTGCCACCACATGAAGACGTCCCTCTCTAGCACCTAGTTGGTTCAAAATGTTGTGATAATCTAACTTTTAATGTTTCGTATGTGAATTAATGAAGGATTGAACCCTTCACTTTTAAGTAATGCGAAAACTAAGCCGAGAAAATAAACTTACAATTGAAAGAACTCCGTTTCGTTTAACGGAATAAGTTATAGTGTAGTTTTTTCACCTTAACTTGGTCCAGAGTTTCGTCCTTTTATTGCTGTTTCACACAGTTCAGTGGCTAAAAAAGACAGTGCTATAGTGTTACATCTTTTCCAGGGGATTTTCATTATAGTGACTAGCATCAAGTTCTAATGTTAAGCTCTCGTTACTTTTCAGCATTCAAGACAGAAAGAAGGCAATTTTAGGTTAAGTTAGAGTATAGAATTCGTGGGTTGTGTCTGTTCATTCACCAATACAGCTGGAGTCCTAGATGCTAAGCGACTACTGTACTGTCAACGTGGAAAAATGGAACGTGATGAAAATTGTCTACCTGCCTTAATGGCCTTCGATATGTATTCTTCTTCTTCCTCCTCCTCCAGCGTGCCTGATCCACCTGGAATGCGAGGGAGGGCCGCCCCTGGAAGGCCTGGTGTTCGGTGAGGTGGTGCTGTACTCGATGGAGGCGTGGCCGGAACTTGGCGGGGACGACGGCCGGTGCGTGGTGCAGCTCGTGTCCCAGCACCACCTTTGCCAGCTGTGGCCGCCTTGCACCCTCGCCCTGGCAACAACATTAGGTCAGTCATGAGGGATCGTAGTTTTGTCAGATTCTAGCAACTCTTCTTAAGCGATTTGTTTTCCGCACTACGCGACCTTTTTATCTATTTCGCGACGTATCTACTCTTTATAGCAAGATTAGGTCAGTCACAGGGGGTCAAAGATTTGTCAAGATTCTAGCAACTCTTCTTTAGGGATGTGTTTTCCGTATTTCGCGATCATTTCCTCTACTATGCGTTTTATGTATTTTTTAAACAACAACATTATAGCTATTGCATGCAGCAACTAATTTTTGTAACAACATTCATTTCACTTCCGATGCATATGAGGGGGATGTGACTGGAGGAAGGGCAGATTGACGGAGAAAGAGAGTGTGTGTGATATGAAGGGGATTAGTTCCTGGGCACCTCCTCTACTGATTAAGGAGTGTGGCTATAGATTTTTGATTGATTTTTTTTTTTTTATGTGATTCCGGTTCTTAACGCATACTCGCAGAACATGGAGACGTCTTATTTCGTTTTCTGTTTGCCATCTCCTTACGATTTTATTCAATTAAGACAGACTGGACAGATTATAGGAGTTAGATAGTTATAGCCTTAAATAAGTCCTTCACTACTTGACACCTCTCCAAAGCTAAAATCGTCTGGTAGGAGCAGGAATAAGGTAAATAGGTAAATATGTCACCCGCATTCAGGGGGGCTAAAATATGGTTTCTTATGTTTTAGAATCCTCTGAGCCATCCAACCCCAATGGCCAGCTAGACCCGAAGGACCAGGAGCAGACCGCTGTCCTTGTACTGGGCGCCAAGACCACCCCGGACCACGAGACCAACCATTCATCACAACCCGTCAATTTCGTCCTCATGCGTGGGGCCTGCAAGTGGGACGAAAACGAATACCCGAAGCTGGAAGAGGCAGACGGACACACGATTTGCTGCGCGGAGGTGAATGTGACTTCAGAGTTTAAGGAACCAGTGGCAAGAGCTTCCTGTCGGATCGTTTACACAATGAATACCGACGTACTTCACTGCAGGGAAGAATTCATCAAGTTGCAAGTGCGACACGTGTACGACAGGGAACTGACTCTCATCCTTCACTTCAGCAACGGAATGAGGTAGAGATAATCGTTGTCAGGGTCATCACCAGAGGGGGTGATTTTCAGTTAACGTTATTTCCTGATTATTTTGTATACTTTTCCTCATTACGTTTTTCTTTCTTCTAAGGGTGTGTTTCCCATTAATATTCTTTTGCCCATAAATTTCCACCAACCATGCGTTCTGATCGAGGAGCTTATGTCAACAGGTCCCTACTGTAACTCGCCAATATTTTCCAATAAATTTAAGTTAGGTTACCTTTTAGTTAGATTAAGTTACGTTAACATAGGCTAGTTTTTCTGCATGGCTAATCTTATTTTCAATAATCCTTACACCAGTCACTGAAAAACACTGAAATGGGTAGTTTCCGTGGTCTTTAACTGGTCGTAAAAAAGGACCGGAAGATATAAAACGTAATGTCTTTATAAAGTCCTTAAAAAGATCGGTAGAGATGAAATTAGTACCGTAGTTACCATGGTCTTTAAAAGGTCGTAAAAAAAGACTGGGAGAGATGAAATGAGCAGTTGCGCTGATGCCTCTTAAATTTTACCCAGAATGGAGCCAACAGTACCCAGGCGGGGCATCACCAGCAACACCAAGCCAGCAGAAGGACCCGTCAACACCGTGCCCACACCCTTGTCCCGCCTGGCCGCCTTGGAGCGGACAGTGACCTTTATGATGTACGCTGTCCTGGCCGTCTTTGCTCTGTTCCTGGTCCTGGTAGCTTCTGGGGTGTGCAGGACGCCTTGCCAAAAACCACAAGCGTTCGCGATGGAGGCAGAATTACATGCTAAGGGTCGGTTGTTATTACTGTTGTATGCAGTGCGAGTATCTAATTTTTCGTCTCCTGTTCTTAATGTAAGGGATCTAACCTCTTCAATTTAAGGGTCGTATTCTTAAACACTAAACCGCAAAGTGGAATGCAAGGTCCCTATTTTTTACGGCGATTTTTTTGAAGCAGGTAAGTCTGATGGAACATGTTTACCCTGACTGCACTCTGTAATGGGGGATGCTGGCTGACCCTCACTAATAACCACAGGTGCTCCGAAAATTACGATAAATATTGTGGGTTTGCATTCCACTTTGTACTGTGCATAGATGGTAGGTCCATAGATATACTAATAAATTTTTAGACAGATATATAAACAAACAAAGGTTCCCCAGGTTATTTTTTGAGGTTCGCCCAATATGAAGTTTGGTATGCTCTCTCAAAGGTCGCGTTAACGTAATTATAGTTTTCCTCGCCTAAAGTTACAGTATCTTTAATTCTGTAAGCAAATTTTAAGGCTTAAGCATACGGCACTAACTCTCACGTTCTGTATGTCTTTATTCAGGTCTAGTAACAACACTCCCTGCTAAGTTCAATTATTCTTTCTTGTAACTTCTCCCCTGATGCACTGAAAAGATCGGTGTCATTAGCCAAAACAATAATGTTCACCGGGTCAACAAACAGGTTAATTCTTTTCACATCCCAATACATATTTCTCAAACGTCCTCTAGGCAAGCATTCCTTTATTGACAATATTCTGTCTGACCATATAAAGTTAAATTTCTTTCTTTTTCTTTAATTTTCTTTCTTTTACCATTTTCCTTTTTATTCTGATACACTTTCATAGTTTCTTTTAAATCTAGTATTCGAACTGCTGTCACCACTACCGCCTTTTAACCAGTGCTTTTTCTTAATCAGTAAATGTCATGCACTAAGTTCATTAATCTCTGAAATTTCTCAATGAACTGGTTAGAGATACAAGGCACTGATATAACTTGAGGCTTAGGAGTATCTTTCTCAATGCCTTACTATTCTGGCATGATCTCTGTAGTAGCATATTTTTCAAGCTGAGATAGATAAGTGTGTTCTATGTACAGAGTAACTTGTGATCATAACAACTTTCATTTAACAGAGTTGCGCTTCAGATAAAAACTTGTCTTTCATTTCCTCACCGCCAAAGAAAATTGCATTGACCTAAAGTAACATGTAACGTAATATCCATCCATGAATTAGATGTCTTCGCTTGTTTCTGAGTTATTCATTCAGTAATTCATCCAGAGATTTTTTTTTTTTCACTCAGTAATTCATCCGAGTAAAGACTTGTTCATTTTGTAATTTATCCAAACATTACACTTTATTTTCCATTTATGTCAAACACATCCTGAATATTTTCTTTTGTTATTTCCGGGACAGATACTGGCTATGAACGCGCACTCTCCAACATTTACGAGGACCTGAGGGATGTGAAGATTGTGCTGACGAGAGAGGAAGCCAACACGAATGAGGATTAGGGCGGGCGTGAGGATTGTGAGGGTAGGGGTGAGGAGGATGAGAGCCGGAGTGAGGAGGGAGAGGGCCGGAATGAGGAGGGTGTGGGTAGAAGTGAGGAGGGTGATGGCTGGAGTAAGGAGGGTGTGGATAGGAGTGAGGATCGTGGTAGTAGGAGTGAGGAGGGTGAGGGAGGGCACAAGTGGATCGACAAGAGGGGTGATTCAAGTGAAGACCCTCTACGGTGACTAGGACAGATTCACGAACCAACTTGCGATGACGTACTCCCTCTCGTAACTTAGAGTCAGATGTGGCTTTGGAGAAAAGGGAAAAAAACCAAGGGTGTAAAATCTCTCCACGTCTTCTCTCACTAAAAAAAATAAATAAATAAATAAAATAAAAGAAAGAAAGGAAGAAGGAAAGAAAGAAAAAGAGAGAGAATGGATGGTCCTTCAAAGACTCCCTCATCTGGACTGTTATTTTAAACCTCCATTTTATTCCCTCACTAGCTTTAGAATTGATGTCAGCCTGTCTCCCCTCTGTGATGCTCCATGTTTGATAAATGCCAGTATAAACAAACCACTCTTAAAACACAAGGGATGAGTTGCTGGATTCATTAAAATATTCTAAGTTAAGACAGTAATAGCAAAGTACAGTATGCTAAATCTTCTGGCGACAAGTTCGAAATGTCAGGCTCCTTTTAGCAAGAAACTCGACGGACTAAAGGTTAACTCTTCGTATATATTTCATAGTCTCTGTCTTCGAACGAGAGGTAACTGTTTTTGCCCACGTCACTGTCTTCCTTTCTTAATATCTCGGTCTCTCCTTAACTTTTATTTAGACCAATAGTAAAAACGAAGCGATGCAATATTACTAAATACGTAAATGAGCTACAGCAGCAGTTATCTGGAGTGTTATGATACTGTAATTTATCTAAACCACTAGTGTTTTTTACATTTCCTTCGTTCTTGTTTATGGAACACGATTGGCCAATGTATGCAAGGATTTCATAGGTTACTTGATTTTAGGTTACCTCTTGCATCTTTATTTATTTATTCATTTTTTTCATTATTCAGTGGCACACTAGTATACAACATCGAATGCAAAACTTTACAACACTTGGTCTCCGTGATTTTATTTAATGAAAGTGGTATGCCAGCTATTACCTCACGCACTCTGCAAATCTCTGAAAGCAATATCTCTCTGGGGTTCACTCTGCAAATCTCTGAAAGCAATATTTCTGGAGTTCACTGTTGGTTTTATCAGTTGAAAGTCGAGCTCTCTAGACACGTTAATATACCCGATTTTAATTTTTCATACCCTCTTTTATGTAAGTCTTGTTTAAGGTGCTCACTGATGACTGACGCAATTGAAGCAAACTATGGCAGTCCTTTTGTAATTGTCTTTCTGGAATTTTGGTATTATATGCTGCCCTCGGTACACTAACACAGGATTAGTTTATTTCCTAACCAAAACTACTGGTTCATCTAGGTTTATGATGTGAAACGGCCAAAAAGTGAAAATTTTGACCTTAACAAGATTTAGGAAGCAGTGAAAGCGAAACATAGCCTAATACTCCACCATGTCGAAACTTTGAATAATTGATTAAGTTATCCCTTACGAAGACCCCCCCCCTGTTTTTTCAGGAAAGTTTCTAGTTTTGATATACAGTAGGCCTATAAACAATGCCAAGTTTCCACACTATAAACCAGCCTTGAAACTTCTTTATTACTTTCGATGTTGATGATGAGGATGAGGATGATGATGATGATGATATTCTTTTCCTGTTATCTGGAGCCTACCTAACTGCATATTTAGGTAGGGAAGAAAGGTGATGATGGTGATGATAATGATGATGATTCCTTCTTTCCTTGATCCTACATTGTTATATATGATGATGATGATGATGATGATGACTGGCATCGTATTTCTAGTTATAACATACCTAATATTAAATGACACTTAAAAAAGAAGCTACATTATATTTGGCTACATAAATATATCACCCATTTTGATTTTTTCTTTGATTCTTGTACTTTGCCAAGTTTACAAATAATATATAATGATCACAAACCTCAATTGTTATTTAACCTGTTTCTCACCTTGGCTTTATTCAAGTCTATCTATCTACGGTATCTATTTGTCTATTTGTTTATGACCAGACGCCTTAATCTCTGAAGGGATAGTCACACACACATACACACACACACACACACACACACACACACACACACACACACACACACACACACACACACAGAGGAATCCTATGGTAATAAACTTCTTGACCCTATAAGGCGAAAATTTCCCCTTCAGAAAGTGTGATATACCTAAGGATGGTTTTAAAATCTCTAAATTAAATGGAGGCTGTTTGTTTTATTTCCTGTACTCAGCATTATCAATAAAAATGCTGGAAAAGTTTATTCTGCAGCCTACAACAGCTTACAAAACAAAAGAACACATAAGCAGGCGATTCAACTCTGGTCATACATTCGTCGCTCGGCTGCTTCGCTCTCCCTCGTAAGGAGAATAGTTGACTGCAGAAGGGTAACCTAATCCTGCAGTTCACCGCATTCACATCGAGATGAGCCTGGGGTTGCAACTACTACTAATACTGCGTCAATAAGCAACAATGCTACATCAGTAACATCATACGGATGAGGCAAGCTGAAGGCAAAAGGAGGCAAGCCGAGGCATAGTATTATATTGAATTGGTATGATCGTCTGGGGACACCAGTAATGAAAGGGGATTCTTTCACCAAAGCCAATAAAACTTATGATCTAGTCCTGCATCTGCATCCGGATCCACCTCAAAATCTAATATCTTCCTTGACCCACTGCCCACCTATCCACCAGATTTAATTGAAATTCCATAACAAATTTTAAGATGTTTTGTACATAAATAAATAAAACAGCAAAACAGGCATGGATGACTACACAGCCTCCGTCCAACCTCTTGGGGGCAGGTAATAAACAACCTTTCCAAGTGTGATTAAAATTTTTCCATTCGTATAACTCACTCGCTGTGATGCCAAGACACACTTCATGTTCTTCTTTTATGAACAATTCACGAGTTTGATATAGCAAGACACACCTCACGAGTATACTGGTCTGATCATGAGTGTGGTGTTCTTGAGTGAGTAGTTGTTGCCCAGCCACTCTCCCCAGGTGATGCCGTCGGCGGTGCTCACCCGTCCAACGTGGGGATACCCGTTGAGGTTACCAACGTGACAGGCCTTGAACCACCAACCTCCCTTGTACCTGCAGAGCCAAGGTTTATTTTAATGCCTTTGCTGTAACCTAACAGTACAACCCAAAAGGACCTTCCACACGACTAATGGTCACCTGTGGTATTAGAGTATGGTAACGGAAAATGCCTGGAAAATTATCGTGTGGACGTGATGAACTCAAGCCCCATCCCTGCTTCTGGTCCACTGTTTATAGCGTGTTCCATCATAACGCTTTGGAACTGATGATATGCGTGCTCCATGACCACGGGTACCCACTGATCGTGTGGAAGGGAATTAAGCCTTCTCATCTCAGCTGATGGCCAAGCGTAGTCAGACTGTAAGGTAGATCTGACTGGTAATCAAGGCGACTCATTTCCAACTTATAATTAAGGCAGTGCATGCAAGAAATGACTAAACGATGGAAGGTTGGTGTTGTTCTTGTTGTTCTACTCCGGTTTGTCTGACCGAGCAGACCCATCGACCACAAAGAAGCAGCCGCCTTCCTGTGGCAGACAGCGCCTCGCCAGGGTCGTAACAGAGTCCGTGCACATGGTGAGGCGCAGGGAAAATAGAGGATGCAAGGTAAACACTGGTGACGCTGCCTGAGCTTTGATACATTAAAAATCACCGAGTGGAGTTAAAGGGCAATGTTATACTGTATATGGATCATCCTGTATATTATGCATAAATATTTCTTCAGTGTAAGGCCGGCAAATACAGACTCACGAGATGGCACAGTTGGCGCTGCTCTCATCGTGGTCGCCGTCTCGAGTGGTAAATTGCATTCCATTGTAGACTTTCATGACGTCGCCAGCGTCGCCACTATATCTGTGAGAAAAAGCATCAGGATATATAAGATGCATTCACAGCGTGCAACACCCGCGCCGTACAGTCTAAAGATCCGTCCACACAATCGATTGACACCTGTGATTGTGGAGTATGGTAATGAAAACTGTTGGAAAATGATCGTGGAGATGTGATGTCCTGAAGCACCTTACCGCTTCTGAGCTACCGTTTACAATGTGATTCGTCGCTCTGAAACTAAATAGCAGCGTGTTCGGACAAGAGAAGTGCGCACTGATCGTGTGGAGCCTTAAGGCAGAACATTTGACCCTTCCCCGTGTCCTGGACCTCTGATCGATTGCCCTCAATATCGAATTACTTCATCATTACCTGACCCTTAACTCATCCACCACATCTGGTTCAAATCGGAGCAAGAGTGCTTAAGTTGACCTAACCTTATGACCTTGATCTCACACCTACTTTCTGAAAATAAAGTACTTTCATCTTCGGCTAACCTAAAACCCTTCCAACAACTTTCATCCCAATCAAAACTATCTGAATAAAAGGCCGAAAGTTTGTCCTTGTCTTGTGACCTTTACCCCCCACAGACTGTTCTTAAAATTGAATCACTTCCCTCTAATGTTTGCCAGTAACGGATTGAAGCTGTCACAGGTGATCTAGTCCATGACTTATTACCTATGACCTTTTTCTCCTCTAAACGAATCACCTGTTCCTCTGATCGTCCTCAAACATTATGACAAATTGGGTACAATTTTCTCTAGGCAGAGCAACCTGGTTATATCGGTGCCTCAACTCCCTTCCTATCCTTCCAAAAGAAGGGTGGTGGACTGAAGAAGAATGGGCAACTTTAGCCTGCAATCCACCGGGTTCACTACCAGATGATGCTGGAACCACCATAACAACAATAATTGGGAATATGTATGATAAGCTTCTGAAATGATTGTCCTTACTGGCCGACTTTGAGGCGGTAGTGCTCCTGCGTCGGTCCCACTTTGAAGACCCTGTATTTGGCCCAGCGTGTGTTGCCTTCGTAGTCGGCCAGGTCAACTCTCAACTCCACTGGTAAGAGGGTGACCACATGCAGCAAGTCCAGACCCATCCAGAATTCCTCCTCCATGTCGCCAAACCCTACTTCATATTCAGTCCACGTTCGCTCAAAATTTTCACGTACAGTGGTGTTCGTGCGTCGTTGGAACACAAGCCAGCCGCCATCATCGACAGTGTGGTCGCAGTACACGGTGACCGTCTCGTTTGGTTTGTCGGGGTAGGGGTGGATTTGACGCAGGCCACGACCGCTGTCACCCATCACCTGCAGGTCGTAGCAGTTCCGGGGTCCCCATGGGTTCGTTTGCACGACATCACGTCCATTGCATTTCCTTTCCGACGGCCTCATTTCGTGGATTACTGCCCGCATGTCCTGAAAAAATGAAACGATACAGTGCAAATGGCCTTGCGTGAAGTCATGATCGAGTGATTCAAAGCAAGCTGATTCCACACTACAAACCTGGTGAGTGAGGAAACACGACAAGTTCTGAGAAACGTGATGAACGAAAAATTAACATTAAATGAATTAAAATTAAGTACCTTTAGATTACACGTGAAAGGAATTATATGAATGTGAAAGGTGACTGGTATACTGAACTGATGAATTACTGGTAAAATGAACTGGTATTTACAGCTAGAAGAAATAATTTAGTGCCGTGGACGCTAATCTGGTATTACTGACTATGTGATGGAGTATTTGTGTACGGAATTTTATCAAGGCTTCGTGAGATTTATATTTCACAAATTTCCTTGAACCTATATTTTCTGTACCTAATGCCTTGTTGTAGTGTGCTTTACTATTACTTATCCACTTCTACTTATTTCATTCATTTGTAGCACTTAATAATTATTATCCTCCTTTCTAATTTAATCACTTCTCTTTAATTTAATCATTTTCCTCTTTAACAATTCTTTTCTCTAATTTGATAATTCTTAATTTAACCATTCTCCTCTTTAATTGAATCATCTTTCTCTTTAACCATTCCTCTATTTAATCATTTCTCTTTTTATTTTAACCATTCTCCTCTTTAATTTAGCCATTTTTCTCTTTAATCTAACCATTCTTCTCTTTGATTTAACAATTATTTTCTTTAACTTAACCATTCTTCTCTCTTATTTAACAATTCTTCTCTTTAATTAAACCATTCTTCTCTTTAATTAAACCATTTTTCTCTTTAACTAAACCATTCTTCTCTTTAATTAAACCATTCTTCTCTTTAATTAATCCATTCTTCTCTTTAATTTAACCATTCTTCTCTTTAATTTAATCATTCATCTCTTTAGTTTAATCATTCACTTATATAACACCGTTCACAGCTTAATTCTCAGCTTTATAATTCTCAGTCGCTTTACATCGGTGCATAGTCTGGGTCGTATTCTAATTGGTTATCGACACTCCCCAGCACCTCTTCCTTAGCGATTTATTTTTGGATTCGGCTCGTTAATATCAGTCTGCATGTTATCTGTGTTAACACGGGGGTACTGGAATGATATTAATGACACACAAGTGGATGATAAGGATTAATAAGGAAAATAAATCGATTAGGGAGAGGTGTTCCGGAGCCTCCACAGCCGAGGGGAATACAGGCCTCTATCTACAGCCAGACACCTTAACCCCTTCAGCCCCATGACGTATTTAATCCTACTACCTCCAGACGATTCTATTCAGCCTGGAGAGACATTTCGGACTGGACCCCTAACACCTTCTTCTTAGCGATTTATTTATTTATTATGGACCAGGTGTAATGTAAGCAGGTGTGGTGTAAACAAGTGTGGTGTAAGCAGGAGTGGTGTAAGCAGGTGTGGTGTAAACAGGTGTGGTGTAAGCAGGTGATGCAAACAAGTGTGGCGTAAACGTGTCGTGTAAGCAGGTGTGGCGTTAACAGGTGGCGAAAACAGGTGGTGTAAATAGGCGTGACGCAAACAGGCGTAAAAGAATTTGTGACTAACCTCCATGTGTGATGTAAACATGGCCTCATCCTTCAGCTGGGAGCAGAGGGCGAGGGTGGAGGCGACGCAGGAGGCGCTGTACCCGAAGGACTGCAGGAGGTTTGACACGGCTACAGACTGGCACTGGTCCCCGGCGAGCAGGCCTGGTGTGGGGGGCAGGTTGATGTCCGCGCGGCTTCCTGGGTCCCCCTTTACCACCCACACCCACACCAACACCCACACCAGCGGCTTCAGGGTCTTCATACCAGCCATTCCAGTTCAGTGAGGCTCCTGTCGTTGCCCCAGCAGGAGTTAAAGGTCTTTCTAAAGGAGGTGGAGTGTGACTGGGAGACAAATTTCCAAAACGTGTTGACTTTGGCAGGTCAGGCTAGGTTAATCTGTCAGGGTTAGGTTAGACTGCCTTGATAAAATTACGTTAAGTTAGGTTATGCCACGTCACGTTACGCTAGATTTGGTAAGGTTGCTAGTACGTTAGGGTTAGTTAGTTGAGCTCAGATTAGGGTAAAACAGCAAGCAAGATCATCCAAGAACAGCAATCTTGGCAAGTGGTACTCAAATGATTAGAGCAAGGAAATATTCGAACGTGAGGAGGCGGAGGGAGGGCGGCCAGCAGTGGGGTAGGAGAAGAGGTAGGGAAGCAGTACTATAGTTTTTCACTTTAACTTGGCCTAGATTTTCGTCCTTTAGCACCTCAGTTCAGGTACCGCAGTCGTAGAAAAAAAAAAAATGCTACGACTCCACACCCTTTCAATAAAACCACTTCTTGACCGGCATCACGTGTTAATCTACTACCACATCTCACTGCTCAAGAGGGGGAGGTGGTAAATTTAGGCCAAGTTAAAGGAGTATAGTGATAATGATTGGAGTGGCAGGAGTGGTGGTAGAGTAGCAGGGTTTTGATGATGGGAGTGCCAAGGAGTGTCGTTCTCGGTAAAAGGAAGCACAGTGGTGGAGAAGCGGTCGGTCAGCTCATTTTAAAGCCTCCTGCAACCTGGGCAATTGCAGTGTTTTGCCACCTCGTTCATTTACTGCCTGTTTCCCTGGTCAGTTTAGTCCGGTATTCATATACTGATGTATGTTAAGGAGACGTTCTTTCCCTAATAATGCTACATTCGTGTAGGCTACATTATATCTACCTACCTGTCTGTTCAACCATCTACCTATCTATCTATCTACCTATCTATTTATCTATAAAACAAAAAAATACCGTAACTCTACCCGTTCTATAAAAACCAAAGGTATGTATACTAAAGCAGTCTAATCCAATAGTTCCCACTCTGCAGTTCATAGTTCATTTTCCAGTGGCACACACACACACACACACACACACACACACACACACACACACACACACACACAAAGATTAATCAAATAAGCAGGGAACTTTTCTTCAAATTTCATCAGATGAGCAAAATTTACCCATTTTTCACAATACATTCGAGCTATATTTTCAGTTTATTGTTTAACGAGACTCAAAAGTTGAACAGTACATTTTCATAAAAACTTATATGTATAATTATGTGTGTGTGTGTGTGTGTGTGAGAGAGAGAGAGAGAGAGAGAATAATACATCACTGTCGGTTAAGAATGGAATAACCGGCGATAAATGCGAGATATAACCTAAACTGGCTGGAAAATCGGCGTTCACCGGGTAAAAAATAAAATTAAAACGACCGTGCATACTGGCATCGCTTGGAGACCCTAGGAGGCCACTTCCCTGTAGAAGACGACCCCCGGGATCCTATTTTTACTATTAAACGTACGCTCCTTCCTGGGCCTTCCCTCTGACGACACAAACTTCCTCTTGTCTGATGCTACATGTTCCTCCTCTTCCCTCAGTTCCTTGATCGAGTGAGAGGCGTAAATCCCATCTAATTTTACTCTAACCTCAAGACGTTCAAAGAAGCAACTTATTTGCCCTGTTGCGCGTGAAGAAAACTTACAACTGGCGATACACAATGAAACTCTTGTGTCCATCAATGCCTGTTTCATATGCTTTCTGCTCTTCCGTTACATGTTCGTCAAGCCGTGGGGAGAGTATTTCTTGATCGCACACTGAGCTCCTTGTAAGACGACCCCTGCCCTGTATGCGTCGGGAGCTCACCAAGGAAGGGTCGGGACTGAGAGGCATTCACGGCCGGATTTCCTTACTCAGTTCTTGTCATCCCTCACTTACCAAGGTGTCAACGTGTGCCGGGGGTAAGGAACACACACACACACACACACACACACACACACACACACACACACACACACACACACACACACCATACAACTATAGGCTAGTCTAACACTATGTTGTCTCACCTCCCGTCTCTTCATGACCAAACCTCTCCTCTTCGCACTACCCAACTTTAAAAATAAGTAAATAAATAAAATAAACTAGTAACTGACAGATGTTCACAACAGGACGTAGCTATCGGGGTTTGTCAAAATCCTGAACTCGTCTGGGAGCATATTTCACCTTAACTTGGCCCAGATTTACGTCCTTTTGCAACTTAATCCACGTAGCTCTGTAGGAGAAACTGACAGTGCTACGGTTCTACATCCATTCCACAGCTCTTCTTCGTGACTTGCACCATGTTCTAGTGCTACTGTTACACCTGGACATTCGTATCAAGGAATCTCAGCCGTTTCCTGCTATGAACTCAAGTCTTCATACCACTTTATTACTATCCTCTGTTCCCTTCAGCTTGGCGAGAAAAATTGCCCTGTCTCCTTGAACGCCTTTACATAGTCTGATTCCCCCATGAACCTGTCCTTTATTTTCTCTGTTCCCTTTATTTGTCCTCTGAAAATCCAAAATGGCCTCCCCCACTTCCCTCGCCTGGGAACCCCTTGCTATAAATGACCCTATTATGGAGGTCAGCCTGCGTAGTGGGGAAGCCTCAGTGTGTTGATGGGAAGACAGCTCACCCCTCTCTCCCTCCCTCTCTCTCTCTCTCTCTCAGGGCCACAAAGCAGCCACTCACCCTGTCCAACACCCAGGGAAACTCACCACCTCTCACGACACACGCAGTCAACACTCGTATACTCCTTTTTCTCTAACTTGGCCTAGAATTCCCATCTCTCCATCTTGAACGCTTAGCTGTGGCAACAGATCGACACTACATTATGATGCTCGTCACGAAGAAGTGCTATGACAAGTGTGGAGGGCAGCTGCAAACTGAGAATCAGGGCCAAATTAGAGTAAAAGCAATCCAGAATTTATTTATTACGTTTTCATTTCCTTCCCACACTGCTACACCGACGCCCACACCGGCAGACAGAGCCGTCCCCACAACACAACACGAGTTTCTTGGGGGGCGCTATTTACGGATCACCCCGTACAATATCATCGGACTGAAGTGGTTAAGAATACTACTAATCTGACTATACTTCTTTTTAACTTGGACAAAAATTTTCACCCCCCCCTTTTTTTAAAGAGTATTTTTCGTGGTTTGCGGCAGAAAAAGACAAGGGTATGGCTCCACATCCTTTCTATTGCTCTTCTTTGTAACTAGCATCATATTCTTGTGTTTAATGTAGCATCTCAGAGGTCAACTGAGAGATGGCAATTTTAGGCCAAGTTAAAGTAAAATGAGTGGTTTGGTGTGTGTGTGTGTGTGTGTGTGTGTGTGTGTGTGTGTGTGTGTGTGTGTGTGTGTGTGAGAGAGAGAGAGAGAGAGAGAGAGAGAATTAATTGCAATGTAGCTGTAGTAGGAAGTGCATTGTGTATTGTGTGCTAATCTGCGTTTGTGTATGTATGTGTGTGTGTGTGTGTGTGTGTGTGTGTGTGTGTGTGTGTAGCGGGATGGTAATCGTCAGTTGGTAAGAGGCATTGTCTGCTGTTTGAATGGACATGTGTTCGAAACCAGGGAAAGGAAAGAACATGACTATTGGATTTCGTGCAGTGCTGTTCTCTCTCTCTCTCTCTCTCTCTCTCTCTCTCTCTCTCACTACCATTGGTTCTCAAGGCCACCGGTTGCGTTACTAGCCAAATATCGCTTGGTAATATTCCAGAAGAAAAAAATATAGATAAATATAAGGAAACAAGGAAATAAAGCTACAGATATATAAATAAATAAATAAACGAAGATGGATACAGATAGAAAAATAAATAAATAAATGCCCCTTAAACTAAACTAACACATCTCAGTGACGCAAAAAATTATAAAGAAAACGTCACCGAGAGGAGAATGTTGACACACTCTGCAAATACGCACTTACCCCGCGGATGTCACACTTACATTTTTCCCTCCTGACGATTTCTCTCAGCTTACGCCAGGCTCCTCGAACTGGAGTGGTTAGATAAAGCCCTGATAAACCCCCTGAATACTAAAGGTCCTTTCCTAAGATGAGGGAAATCGTCTGAGAGGTGGGAGAATAGCCTAAACTAGAGGTCACCCTCCTTCAAGTAGCTAAGACTATGATGCAACCTCCCTAGTTCTTTCCTGGTGAGAGAGAGAGAGAGAGAGAGAGAGAGAGAGAGAGAGAGAGAGAGAGAGAGAGAGAGAGAGAGAGATTTAGCTCTACCATCAAGGGGAGTTAACTACTAATTCTCTATAACTGTGCAAAGAGGATAGAAATAAAAGGCTTGGTACTGTAAGTTTTCCCAGCTAATATCCATGACAGGAATGAAGTAGAAAAATCTATTCCTCTTCTGTCTGTTCGGATGCATAGCTTTTCGTTATAACAGGCCGTGCAAGAGGAAATCAAAGGAATAAACCATGTATCTCTCTGCGTCACACCCCTTGCGTCATCCCCGCTGCGTCACTCACGGGGAAAAGGGAAACATTCATGGAGTGGTACGGATCATTGTGACACAAGTTGCAGGAAGTGTGTGTTACAGTGCTTGGCTTTTATTTTCGTTCGCATTGGAGCACTCATCGCCCCTCCTCATCGTATCATCTATCTGTTTACTTATCTATCTATCTGTCTATCCATGAAAAAAGAACCAAGGGCTGGGAGCAAGGAAACTGTACATTCCCTTAAGCATGAAAATTTTACCAAGTGCCTTTTCTCTGGCGCAAACTACGTCGATATTAGACAGACAGAACTACGATGCACGAAGACATACAGGTGTAATAAGCAAAATAAATCGCTAAGGAAGAAGTGCTGCAAAATTCTTCATTGGCAACGTGAATAAATGACCTTGTATGCATCAACATGGACCTTGCGTGATGTGGACAGCAGTCGTTTGCAATACTGGGACGTCAGCACACCTCCTCACTCTGATCCACTCCGATATACTCTTTTTGCACTAACTTGGCCTACAATTGCCATTCCTCCACCTTGAATGCTGAGCTGTGACACAGAACTGACACTAGAATGTGATGCTAGTTACAGAAAAGTGCTATTGAAAGGATGTAGAGCTGTAACATATATTTTTCTGCCGTTGATCTACGTGCAATAGCTGTAAAAGGGCCAACAACCAGGGCAACTTCGAGTGAAAACAGTACCGTCGAGTTGTAACACTGGATTAACACTAGAATAAGATGCTAGTCACGAAGATGTGCTGCATGTAGTGCCGTAGTTCTGTCTTTTTTGCCAATGAGCTTCGTGAAATAAGCTGTAAGAGGACGAAAATCTGGGTGGAGTTAAAGGAGAAAACAACTATTAAACTTGAGACAGAAGCCAGACTGAAGCAGAAGTGTCAATCTGTGTCATGAAGGCCACTATACTGTGTCATGTGGTGGTGGTGATGGGGGTGGAGCTGGTGGATGCCTGGGTTATACAAGTGCCTGCCTCACCACCCCTACACATCTCCGCTCACCTGGAGCATCTGGGAGCAGGCAACACATCCCTTGCCGAGTTTGTCGCGTATAAAGAGGTAACGGTAAGAGCGAATTACTAAACTCATCACTCTAACGCAGCCTAAAGTTGCCATCTCTCCATCTTGAATACGGTGCTAGTCATGAAGAAGTGCTGTGGAAAGATTGTAGAGCCTTAGTACTGTCTTGCACTACCAAACAGCTATGTGAACTAAGCTGTAAAAGGAAAAAAAAAAATCTGGGCCAAGTTAAGACAAATGGATTATTATTATACACTAGATTAACATTAGAATACGACGCTAGTCACGAAGAAGTGCTGTGGAAAGGATGCAGAGCCCTAGTACTGTCTTTTCTGCCACAGAGCTAAACGCCTTTCCGTATCGCTCGTGTGAGATGAGACATGAACAGTGGATGTGGAATATATACATACCTGCATATATATACAGTATATATATATATATATATATATATATATATATATATATATATATACGGTATATATAAAGAACTGTTCACACGCACCCTTGGTTAGACGAGAATCTTAATCAATCTTGTGGATGTAGTGAGAATCCTGGTGCGGTACCATTTTCAGCTACTCAAGGCCTATCCGGTACCTCGAGATTCACCTTGTTTGCCCCGTGTCATTAAATCCCTTCAACAAACCTGATTAAATATTACGGTCGGTACTGGCGATAAGCTGTCTGGCGGGCCAGTTTAAATAAAGATATATATTTTTTAAAGCTTATCATTTATCATACGTTGCTGCGATGAAGTTCAAATTTACTGCCGAGAGTGAGGGGTATTTCCACCTTGGGGTTGGTTCTCGGGAAATAAATGGAAATTTTCTCCAATTAACGACGTAAAAGTCCGACAAATTTATCAGTAGCCAAAGCTGGGATGGGACTTCTCAGCGGCGGGAGGCAGGCGTATGTTTACTTCACTGAATGATCTCTCAGCTCAGTGTTTATTGATAAGTTGGTTGTGAACGTGTACTTGCGCTCTCATCGTGTCACATTTTATTTTTGTTTACCGAGATCTAGCCAGACAAAAAAAAGTCTAGTGTGTAAGAAAACAAGGAAAAGGTGCTACGAAGTCTCCCATGCCTCCCAGAATATAAATTACACAAAGGTGTGGGAAGTGGGAGGCAGAAGAGACAGCAGACTTGGGGCTGAAATCAAAAATATAATCGACTTCCAATCATATATTAGTCTACCGGGCCCTGCTAGTGGTGGGAGTCGACCCACTGTTGTATTAGTCTCTTGAGTCACTCGTAATTTGGAGAAAACTGGGCCAGATTGAAGCCCCCCGAGTGACTCCAACAATCTTCCTCGTGTGACTGGATGTTTTGCGATGTTTCCCGGAACCTGAGGAATATTCGCTAAGATCCTTAAGATTTTCTATATAATTATTTGAAATTCCTTATGAATACAAGATCAAAACCATAAAATGATCTCTTTAGGATCGTCTTTGGCCCTTTCTGTTACTTTTTAGGCCAAGGGCGCAAAAGGGTCCTGCAATAAACAGCCTGGATGTTAGTTATGTTTCGTGTGATGATGTCTATAGTGATGGCTGTTTGTTGCATTTCAGGCGCTGTGCCGGACGTATCTGTCCAACAACGGCTCGGTCTCCTTGGATTGTCAAACGTGGCGGCCTCGACACTGCCACGACCTGCGACGTGTGGGCGATGAAGGGCGCGGTGTAAGATACGTCAGCCCGTTCCCTGAGAGTCCAGAATACGCTGTGGCCGTGTACTGCGATCACACTGTTGACGGGGGCGGGTGGACGGTATTTCAACGCCGCACCAACGCTACGTATCGCCAGGACTTCCAGCGAACTTGGACTGAGTACCGGCAGGGGTTTGGCAGCCTAGATGACGAGTTTTGGATGGGCCTGGACTTGCTGCACGTCCTCACCCAGACGCCCCAGGAAATGAGAGTCCACCTGGCCGACTACGAGGGTGACCAGCGCTGGGCTGCGTACCGACTTTTCAGCGTGGCTCCACTTCAGGACTTGTACCGTCTCAGCGTGGGAGGGTAAGCACGGACCTTGTCTTGTGTGTGGGGTAATGGTTGTGTGATCCTTACAGCAGACAAAGGAAGGGAGGAAGATCAAATCTATTAACTTGAAAGCACTCAGAGAGCGCATACCTCCGCCAGTGCCCCAGGATCCGGATCCGCCCCAAAATTTAATCAATTCTTTCTTGACCAATGGTCCACCCTTCCATAAAATTTCATTGAAATTCACTGAGAACTTTAGGAGATATCGTGTAGAAAAACAACAAACTAATAAACAAACACAGGTGAATACATAACCTCCTCCAACTTCGCTCGCGGAGGTAGAGATGAGATAGTAAGCATACTCGTACTTTAGTTGGCTTGTTTATATCTGACAGCACTGGGCCACTCCAGCAACTTCAATACTATACCCTTCTTACTCTAATTTGGCATAAAATTGCCATCTGTCCATCTTGAACGCTGAGTTGTAAAAAGAGGTTTACACTAGAATATGATGCTAGTCGCGATGCAGTGCAGTGGAAGAGCTGTAGAGCCGTAGTACTCTCCTTTTCTGCCACTGTGCTTCGTGAAATAAACTACAAAAGGACAAAAATATGGGCCAATTTAAGGAAAAAGATGTATAAATAGTGGCTGCATGACATTCGTCGTGCCTCAGTTATGAGGCAGGATTAAGTCTCCTTGGATACTGGTCAAATCATCCCTTCACTCTGAGTACACTTGGCCATCAACTGAGCTGAAAGGAGTTAAGGATCTCTGTCAAGCTGGAGTAGACGTGCTTAAAAAAAAATAAAAAAAAAAAAAAAAAAAAAAAATAAAAAGCCATGCGCTGCTTCGGCTTATCAGTGAATGGTTCTATATGCATAACTTCTTTAATCACTGCATCTGCAAGCTTTCTCCCTTGGCTAAAACTTCAAAAATTCAGATAAGCTAAACACTAGGGTACAAAGGAAAAAGAAAAACAGAGACTAGGGTACAATACAAAGAAACTGAACTAGGGTACAAAAAAAAGAAAAACAGAAGCTAGGGTACAAAAAGAGAAAAACAGAAACTGGGTACAAAAGAAAAAGGTAAACAATGGTACAAAAATAAAAGGTAAAAAAAGGGTACAAAGGAAAAAACATAACTGCCTGCTTCTCGTAAAATGCACATGGAACACTGTGAATGATGTGGTTCAGTCCTACTTTACCAGGGCCACCCTTCTGATGTGCTCTGTTGAATTTTCTTCTATATTTGGCATTCACTGGGTTCATGCTAATTGTCGTGGCTAGCAGTATTTGGGGTAGTGAGTTCCTTCATCATCAGCAGCATCATTATCCTTCCATCGTTACCATCATCATCATCATCATCCATCAATCATCATCCATCCATCCATCTATCATCATCATCATTCATCAGTATTATCATCATCATCATCATCAACATCACAATAATAATTCCCACTACAAATCATCGCAATTTTACATAAAAGAACCGTATTACAATTTCTAACATTCATTACAGATACAGAGGCAACGCCGGGGACGCCATGAGGTACCACAACGGTATGAATTTCTCCACCTACGACGCCGACCACGACGCCATCTTTGACATCCTGCTGCCTGTGTAAGCTTATTTTCTGCCCTGACTACTAGATGAATAATAAATAAATAAATATATAAATAATGATAGGAAGGAAGTTGATCATAAGTCTGTGAATCTCAGCCCCTGATGTTTTAGGGAAGTGTATCTTACTACGGGTCAACGCAGCCATCGTATTCTTAGTTATAACCTTTTAGACTCGAGCTTAGCCTATTTCCCATCTCTCCATCTTCAATGCTGAGCTGTAAGAATAGACTGGCACTAGATTATAATGCTAGTCACGAAGAAGTGCTATGGAAATACAAGCTTGAATTCACATTAACATTCAAGGAGTTGGTCTGAATGCTGATGCAAGATTATTGCCAGTTTCTTTTATTTACCATTTATTTATCGATTTTATGCCATGAAATAATCTGTACTCTGGACTTACTTTGCAGGAACACAAGTAACTTCTGGGAGTTCAAGAATTACTATGAATTAAAAGAAGCCATAAAGAAGAATAGACATCATTACCTCTCCGACAACTGTGCCAGAAGGTGAATATGGCTTGTGGGAATATTTAGTATAGGATGCAGGTCATTAATGCCACCAAGGGAAGCAGGTTGGTCATGTACCCTTGCGTGTACAGTTGGCTCCACTCCCGCGTGACCCATTCAATACTGCATATATTGTCCCAGTAGTCAATAGGCATTTAATTATACGCCTTCTTCTCTCCTTCATCTCCCTCCAGGTCAGTGAGTTATAAGGTATGTTCAACTGCGGTTATGGGGCTGCACAGGAAACCAAAGCAATATTAGCAATGATGAGTGGGTCATCCGGGAGTGGAGCCAACTGCACTCGAGCACAGAACTTAAACTTGGATCCCTACACCTTGAGGGAGATGATGTTGGACTGGCATTTTTTTTTTTTTCCTCTCTCTCTCTCTTTCTCCGTATACCGAGGGGACTGAAGGTATAATATTACATGGGACTGATAGAGAGTAGTGAGTTTTTTCTTTTCGTTTTTTTTTTCCCCCTCCAAGTATCGAGGTTGCAGAGAGTAATAGATGGAATTAGATGCCATTTTATTCTGTTTCTTCCTTCCATCCTTTACTTATTTATGTATTTATTTATTTCATGTATTTATTTCCTCTCCAGGTACCGAGGCGGGTGGTGGTACCGAGCCTGCCACCACGCCAACCCCAACGGGTACCCAGTGGAGGGGCGCCACAAGGTCTTCGGGGACGGTATCAACTGGAGACAATGGAGGGGACACTACTACTCCCTTAGGAACACCACCTTCATGATTAGGCCAAGTGCTGGAGTATGACAGTGGTGGAGTCTTAAAGTGCTGGTGTCTTAAAGTGTTGGGGTCTTAATGTGGTGGTGTCGAAAGTGTTGGTGTCGGGAAGTTTTGTGGTCTTAAAGTGTTGGGGTCTTAAAGTGTTGGGGTCTTAAAGTGTTGGTGTCTTAAAGTGTTGGGGTCTTAAAGTGTTGGGGTCTTAAAGTGTTGGGGTCTTAAAGTGTTGGGGCCTTAAAGTGCTGGGGGTCTTGAAGTGCTGGGGTCTTGAAGTGCTGGTGTCTTAAAGTGCTGGGGTCTTAAAGTGCTGGGGTCTTAAAGTGTTGGGGTCTTAAAGTGCTGGGGGTCTTAAGATGTCCACTGGATTTGACGTCATGCAGAATGAGGTGGTTCTGCTTACAGATGTACCGTGTATACCTGATTGGAGGAAATTAATAAAAACTACACAGTAAGTTGTGCTTATTGTGGCTCTGACCATTTTCTAAAACCGGTACAGCAGTTGTAGTACTACTATTACTAGTCGTAGTAGGAGCAGCAGCTGTCGTTCTTGTCCTTGAACCCCAGGCGCATCAGTACGTGAACCAAGTAGACTGCAGGCTGAAACTGTCCTTCCCCTGCAATCCAACAACCTTCTTTCGGGAGATAGGGAAGAAGCTAAGGGAAAGTTTGCATACCTAGGCAGTGGAGCCGCCTGGTTATATTGTGCCACAGCGTGAAGGGCATCTCTCTCCATCAACTCTGACACTAAATAATGGCTATTACTTTCCTTAATTCTTTCCTTAATGTTTTCTTTAATACTTCCCTTAATACTTCCCTTTATTCTTTCTTTAATACTTTCCTTCATATTTCCCTTATTACTTTCTTTAATACTTTCCTTAATACTTTTCATAATACTTTCCTTATTACTTTCTTTTATACTTTCGTAAATACTTTCTTTAATGCTCTCAGGGACAATTTTTCGCTCCCATCTGAATAAATTCATAAGGTGTTAGTACAAAGAAAATGACAGAGATGACGTGACCATGAAGGGGGGTGATTAAGAAACACAATAATTTTGTCATTTTTCTTTAAAGATGAACAGAGGAAGGAAAAAAACAAATAAACAAAATCAACACACCAGATTATAAAGATCAGCGCTTCCTGAAGAATGTGTGTTCAGAGTGGCTTACTGCATCTATCTGTATCTATCTGTCTATTATACTCTTGCTTGGTGAAATGTGTTTTGGTGATGTTATTATCGTTGCTTCATTTTTCATTCATACTTGTAGTGTGGCTATTACTTTCCTATGTTTGTTTTACTGAGTACGGTATGCTTAGTTTGTTTCTCTCTCTCTCTCTCTCTCTCTCTCTCTCTCTCCTAGGAGAGCGCCTACTGCGTGCAAGTGTGCGGTGTGCGTGTCTACTCTTTGTGCAAGTTTACAGCTCACCTGCCTCTGCTGACAGCTATATGGAGAGGAGGCGTGGCGGAGGCGTGGAGGAGAGGAAGGAAGGGGAAAGGAAGAAGGAGGGGGAGGGGAAGAAGTAAGGGGAGAGGAAGAAGAAGGGTGAGGTGAAGAAGTAAGGGGAGAAGAAGAGGAAGGAGGGGGAGGAGGAAGGGAACTAACATACATTCCAAGCGCACAAACTTGCTGGCTCCATTTACATGCATGAAATCTGTAATATGTGAAGTTCAATTACTCAAGCAGTATTAAGAGAAACGAAAAAATAATATACCGGTAGATATCTTTAATGTGACCTTGTTCATGCATAGCCTTTCTTTTCTTTCTCTTTTTTGTCATATTTTAGTTACTTCGATAGACGTTTGGTTTCTGCCTGCGCCCAGCCTCCGTTTTCACCGTTTTCAGGATTCTTTCATTGTGTTCTTTTCTGTTCATGATAAACTTTCACATAATATTCTTCTTGTTTATGGTTTTCAGTTCGATAGTGTCCTTTGTAGTACTTTATTTATTTATTTATTCGCTGATGCTACACGACACCAGAGACAAGGGATTAATTCCACCCAGCGAACAAAGATATAGCTATACTCTTTTTACTATAACTTGGCCTAAAATGACCTTCGAATACAGAGTTGTATAAACAGGTAAACACTAGAATATAACGCCGGTAACGAAGATGCGCTATGAAAAAGATGTGGCCCTGTAGCGCTGACTTTTTCTGCCACTGACCTACGTGAAATAAGCTGCAAATGGACGAAAATTAAGCTGCAGAAGGACCAAAATCAAGGAGATTAAAATGAAAAGACTATGGTTATACATGCGATGGCTGAAGTCAGAGGATAAAAGATTTCAGATGAAGTTTAGACACGGGCATTTGCAGATGCCGATATTTTGTTTCCTCCTGCATACACAAGTCATGGCAGTGCGGGGTAGTCACGATCCACGCACACCTGTCCATCTCACCAGGTAACCAGGCACCAGGCACGACAAGGGCTGGGCCACGTCAGTCTCGCAAAGTCACTATCTGCAGCCCACCTGTATCTTTCCCTGTTTTTCTTGATTAATGTTATGATCTCATCAACGCAGTGAATAGTGCATTTGTTATCTAAGTTCAAGAAGGGGGTTGATCTGCTCTGGGGATGTGGTGATTCTGACGTCTTAGTGGCAAAAAATGGTCAAAACAAGCTCTTAGGGGCATCTTAGTCAGATTCTCTCTCTCTCTCCCTAAGCAAATTTTAGAAAGGCAAGTTTAGCGTCCAGCACAGCACAACAACAAGTCTATATTCTCACCTCTATTGTGACCTCACACTCCGCCGTCGTTAGCTCAAAAATAAACCAACAATGAACGCTGTATTTTAATTGTTCCTCCACCAACTGAGGTCACAAAGAGCTCAATGGCAATGGGTATTATCCTGGGTTAATTATCTCTGCCTCATTAGCAAGCCTGGTGTGGGGGAATGACGGTAATTATTAGTGTATGTGAGGTCAGTTCCAAAAAGAAAAAAAAAACTCATTATACCTACTTAATCCCTCATTCTTAATTGACTGGCGGCTCGTTGTTGATTTTAATAGTTCAAGATAGAAAAATTTCATGCAAAGATTTATATCATCATCATCATCATCATCATCCCAACTCTAGTTCCATCATCATCATCATCATCGTCATCGTCATCATCATCATTCCAACTCTAGTCCCACATCATCATCATCATTATCATCCCAACTCCAGTCCCAGCTAAGAGACTGGAATATGCAGAATTCAGAAAAAAAGCAAGAAAATTATGAAATAGCATGCCCATTGAAGTAGACCTTATAGCGTTTGTCTTAGAAATATTTGGCTTCACTTCATAAGAAAATAACCTTGCTTGCATTTTTTTTTTTCGTAAATCATTATTCCTTTTATATGTGCCCCTTCCCCCCCCCTCTCTCTCTCTCTCTCTCTCTCTCTCTCTCTCTCTCTCTCTCTCTCTCTCTCTCTCTCCAGCAAGATGTTTTTATCTTATAAATGGTTTGCTCGAATTACTTTATTTTTCATATATCTGTGTCTTCCCTTATTTAATGTAAAGCTCTACTTCCCGTCCTTCGTAACATTCATGAAGTTTTGGCTTGTGATAGTTTTCCATGTCTCTCTGTCTATCTATTTTTATCTAGGCTTTTTATCAACATGTCTACATCAGTCCGTATCCATATTTATTATCAGTATTAATCTACATCAGTCTGTCTCTTTATCTCTCTATGTGAATCTGTCTACATGTATATCAGTCTGTCTATCACTATCTATCTATCAATCCATCTACATTCATACACACCTAACCCCCGAATTAAATACACACCTCCAGCAGTAAGGTCATAAACAAGCACAATTCTGCAATGAAGTGTGACGGTAAAAATAAAGTGTGACGATTTTATGACTGACAATGCTCGCGCGTCCCAGGAATGAGGCGCGCGTCCCGGGAATGAGGCGCCACAGATTACGACCGCCATAACCCCGGAAGTAAAAAAAAAAAAAAAAAAATAGCTAAGTGGAACGCATTGGCAATTATCCTTCAAGGGGCAAATGGAACTCCCGCCGCTGGTTCTTGGTGTCATATTAAACCTTCATTTAGTTCATAAGTCTCTGTCCGCTTCGCCAAGGAAAAAATGCACAGGGAGCTTTTTTTTCTTTTTCTTCTTTTTTTCTTTTTTCTTTTTTTTTTTGATATGGAAAAGTGCGTGGGATGGTGGTGTCACTCGCCTGTTACTCAGAGATAATGAGAGAATTTTACTAAGGTTATCTGTGTGTGTGTGTGTGTGTGTGTGTGTGTGTGTGGTGCAGAGAGAGAGAGAGAGAAAGAGAGAGAGAGAGAGAAAGAGAGAGAGAGAGAGAGAGAGAGAGAGAGAGAGAATTAACTGGCTACGTTCCTGCAGAAAGAGGCAGAAAAAGATAATATGAACAATAATAATATCAAGTTTTTCTCTGTAATGGCTTGAAAACTCTCTAATCTTCGTATCTAGATAACACAGCAAACTCAGAAGTGTAAAAAAGAATACGGCCTTGGCTCGTACTCTCGTCGGTTAAGCTCCCTAACACCTCTTCCTAAGTGATTCATTTTTGGATATGGTTACTGTCCTTTTGTACGTTATTTATGCAGGGTTTGGCGATATTGGAAGGGTTTATATAACACAGAAGAGTACAGGAAGGTGTAATAAGCAGAATAAATCGTTTAGGAAAAGGTGTTACGAAGCTTCCTCAACGGAAGAGAATACGGGGCCTCGTCCCAGCACCTCCACGAAGTATTTCCCGCGAACTCATTTATTTGTCTGTCTGTCCATCCACGTCTTGCTGCAGACACTTTGAAAATTGCTTGTTTCCACTACCCCAGCTCTCCCCGTCAGTCCCTCACACCCTCTCTACGTTTGGCCTTTAAAGAAGAAGAACTGGAATTCATGTATATCCACTCTGCGTGACTGATTTAGATGAATAATGAAGTCCTGCCCTTTTTAAAATGCAAGGAAGAAGGAACCAAAGGTCAGAATCCCGCAAGATTATTCCCTCCAAGAAAAAATAAAAACAAAATACAGAGCGCCAAATTCAAGATCCGGTTCATTTCGAGATGCCTGGAGGTAATCAGTTCCAATCCTCCCCTAGAATATTCCACGCAACAATCGAAGTTTCATCCAAGACCCTAATTGTAATGCTTGGTGGAAAGGGACAGAAGGTGAAACAAACTCTACCTCAACAGATTACGGCCCGAGAATCGAACCCGCTGTCTTCCACTTGCGAGCTTGATATGTTACCACTTCACCTATTGCTCCCCGTACTAAAGAAAAAAAAAAAATACTGGTAGGCAGTTAGAGCCCCTTTGGTTTTTAATTAAAGTGCAGGGTAATGACTCTCTAAGGGGTGATTTGGTGTTTAGAGCTCGCAAGTTGTTGGGAGCTCAAAGTCGTTCATTTATCAGAAGGCCTGTTGTGCGTGGGGAAAAATATTACTTCTTTCACATGATTTAAGCTAGAAAGAAAAGCCCTTCAAGGATATTCGTGCTTCCATAATAAGATACACAAGTGAGTTAATGTAAGTGATGGAGTGTAAATTCATTGCGTATTTTCCTTTTCTTCGACTCAAGGTAGTAACAAGAACACAGAACGGATTATATTCAGTGTAATGTGGATACGTTGCAGAGATGGACTGCTGTGTGGCTGCTCAGATTCCACCCAGAGAAATTTAATAACCCAAGCCTGAAGTGACAGCCCAATACCCACACAGTGTCGTTTCAGGATATACAGAACTTGCCATTATCACTAAAACTATTCGAGTTAATGGACAGGCCTTTGACATTACCCTGTGGCCTTTATCTCCGACAGATTCTTCTCAAAACTGAATCACATCACCCTTTCCTGTCCCTCAACCTTTCGATCAAGTTTGGTCAAAGCCGGGCCAAAACTGTGCTATAACTGATTCGGTCCTTGGCGTATGATTAACCCTTTTCGCCCCAAAATTAAAGTAACCACTATACCTCTGATGGTTCTCTTGTCATCATGGTAAATATGATGCTATTCCATCCAATCCGTAATCCTGCTAACAGACAGGCAGACACTGATTCACAAACAGGATCAAACACAGAACACTTCCTTTTAGGCGCTCCGGTGCAAAAACGTTGGTGCAGTTAACGTACTTTATCCAGTACTGTAGTTTATTCACTTTAACTTGGCCCAGATTTTCGTCCTTTTTGGGCTTACTCGTATTTCTCTTAGCTCAGTGGACAAAATGAAAATACTGTGGCTCTACATCCTTTCTGTAGCACCTCTTCGTGACTAGCATCATCTTCTGGTGTTAATCTACAGTACTGTTGTAACTCAGAATTCAAGATGGAGGGATTACAGTTTTAGGCCAAGGTAAAGTGAACAAAGTATAGTACACTACATTGGGATTTTTACTCATGTACTCTTGGATGCTGGTCCTTATTTCAGTACTGATTTTGATTCTTGACGTGAGATCTTAGATTAATTTGAATAAAGCGGAAAAAATACCTTTCCTGAAAACCCCATAACGGCCAGCCTCCCCGGAAAAGCTGTGTAGGTTGATCCACATGGCACAGTGCTCATGTAGGCTACAATCTGCTTGGAATGGCAGCTGTTATCCTGTCTACATTAGAGAAATTATGGGAATTAATGTTAGTAAAAAAATGTCTAATTAAAATGCCATGCTATTAGGTTAACTAGACGCACAGTATAAAATTTGTACAATATGTGGGCGGGCAGGCACCGGATATTTAAATTTCCATTATATATATATATATATATATATATATATATATATATATATATATATATATATCATGCCTCAACCTTTCCACCAACTGTAGGCTACCCCTCCCACTCCCACTTATTCCTCCCCTCCCTCCTCCTTTCTCTCCTCCCCTCCCACTTAACTCCCATCCCCCATTCTCCCCGTCTTCCTCCACTCCCAAGTCTCTCTCACTCTGATCAAATTTCCCCTCACTCTTCCATCCATCCTGTCCACTTAGGGTAAGCCTTGTCCGATTCTCACACTCCGCAATCCATCATCATCACGTCTGAGCCAATAAGCGCCATACGGACACATTTCCCACTGCACAGATCGTTGTTCTCGTGGCCTATTAACACCTGTTTCTTTGCGATTTATTTTGAGTACGACACCCTGATATTCTTTTTTTATGCTACTTAATTGTAGGAACTTAGTAGCCTAGCCCAGGGCCCCTACGATCCTGTTGAAGCGGAAAAGGACTGGGTGATGGATGGATGGACATTTTTTTTTTTTAGTTCGGACACAGTTTAGTTTAAAATAGTGTGGCCTGCAGAATAACTCGCTAAGGAAGACGTTCAATGGAGCTTCACATAGTCCTACCTCAGAGAAAACTGCCTTGAAGTACGACAGTAACTCGTTTATTTTTAACTGATTACACATTACGGGTATCTGTTGAATATGTCATAGTACTGTATATACTGTATTGGCTTTAGCTGATAGGGAATGTGGAATGGGCTAGTGTGGATGGTTATGCCGGTCACAGGATTCCGGGAGCTTGAAGAGTGTGAAAATGAGAGTGAGGCCCACTTGACTTAGCATGCTGTTATATTTATCCCTCTATTATTATTATTATTATTATTATGCACTTCGAACGCTACGTCTCTCACTCCTTAGATGGGAAACGAGGCCGGGGTGATGATGATGATGATGATTATGATGATGATGATGATGATGATGATGATGATACCGCTCTAATCCTCAGATACCGGTATATTTCTAGACTGTTTCCTCATCCCCAATATTTTCTCCTGACAGCGTTGCACCTCCATTATCATCATCATCATCATCATCATCACTACAACTCTCGTGTTCTACTGTGCTCTGTTCAACCATTACACCCGACGATCACCTTCAGCTGTGAGTGTACCTGAGAGTGTTAATCCTATATCTGTGTCAGTAATATAAGTAAGGAGTAAGGTATATTGAACAGACCTCGATATAGATAAATGGGGCGCGGGGGGGTGCTGTTATAAATTTCACAGCTTGTAGTGATATGCTGTAGGTAATCAGTGTAAGTGTATCAGGGCAGGTACATTATTTCTCGCAGCTGTGTGTGTGTGTGTGTGTGTGTGTGTGTGTGTGTGTGTGTGTGTGTGTGTGTGTGTGTGTGTGTGTGTGTGTGTGTACGTCCGAGTATATGTGCTTAATAATTCGCTGCACTCCCTCTCTAAAAAGCAGACAGCGGGAGTGGAAAATTGGGCGAGGGGAAAATTTTAATCCTTTCCTCTCTGAAATACAGCGCAATTATTTTCATCACTCACGGGTGAATATTAAAGTGTCAAAACTCTAAATATCCATTCAATATTTCACTTTGTTTTGAACTGGTGTGGACGAGTTATGGGGTACGCGGGCCGGCCACTTCATAATCGAGGTCATTGAAAGTGCGTCACCTAAAAAAATTGAAAAAAAAAAAAGAAAAAGAAAAAAGAGGAGACTGCCTTTACGTTCATCGCTTGAGTTAATGATTAGATGGTCCTCTGTTTCTGTCTGTCTGTCTGTCTGTCTGTTTTCTTCTACTTTCCTTTTATGTCCTTCATTCCGTCTGTTTTCCCGCTTCCTCATGTCTCCTTCATCCTCTCTTTTTCTTTCCCCTCCTTTCTTGCCGTCTTCCATTTTTCTCTTCCACTTCCTCTTCTCCCTAATCTCTATTCAAGGAAATAAAGAACATCGCATTTTCTTATCGAGAGTCATATCTAAACGTGTCACCAATTTATTCTTTATAATATATTCAGTAAAAAAAGCATCGCATTTTTTTTTATCGTCAGTTATATCTCTTCTGTGTCTCTACAATCTTCACTTTACTGTCTCAATATTCAGTAAACACAACGTATTATCGTGAGTTATGTTTCTTCGTCTCTCTCTCTCTTTCTCTGTCTGTCTGTCCGTCTGTCTGTCTGTCTGTCTGTCTCTGTCTCTCTCTGTCTGTCTGTGTCTGTGTCTCTCTCTCTCTCTCTCTCTCTCTCTCTCTCTCTCATTATCACTTTACTTTTATCAGTATTCAGAAAAATTATCGCTGGTTACAAACTTCGACAACAGTGGACTTGATTACAAACCCACTTTGCTGTTAGGAGGCAGTACTCTCTCTCTCTCTCTCTCCTACTACTACAGTACTTCTTTATTGACCATCCACGAGACCCACCAACATATCGTTAAAACAGTCCTTAATGAGAGAGCCCTAGCATTTATTCAGTATGGACGGTGGGCATCAGTGCCGAAGTGGTGGCATGCAAAGGTTGTGCGACGTGCAGGAGGACCACTAGACCTCAGGGAATAAACCGTCTAGTGTATATCGACACTTGGACATACAAGAAAAAAAAAAGTGAACAGAAATAAAATAAACGAGATGAACAAAGACACTCCCAGGCCTCTAACACCTTTCAGTAAGCGAGTTATTTTGCTTATTGCCCCTTGCCGTCCAATTTTGTGCTACTTTAATCATTTCAGTATCACCATAATCCGAATAAATAACGCAAAAAACGATATCTGCCATCTGTATCGAAAATAAATCGGTAAGGATGAGGTGTTAGGGAGCTTCCTTAACCTACGAGAAAACGAGCCCACGACGTGGATGAAGGGGCAGCGCCGAGGAAGATTCTGAGGAAGTTTGAATGAGATACAACGAGCAACGCACCTGAGTCACGACAAAGTGGTGTGGAGGCGTTTTTTTTTTTTCCTTCTCTCTCTCTCTCTCTCTCTCTCTCACTCTTTTTGTGGCCCGCCTGATGGAGGACGGGGGACGGGGAGATGACGACCAACGCTTTTCTTGCTGCTAAGGAAAAGAGTTATTTGGGGTCCTTTAGTGTAGCAGTTTTTTTTTTTTTTTTTTTTTTTTATCTCTGGCACTTGTTTCCTTCTTATTTCCAATCACGTAAGAGATATACAACGATGATCCATACATAACGCTGCCCTAGAAACCCTTGTGTGTTGTGGGGAGGGCTCAATCTCCTGGTGTGGGCATGGGTGAGGCTGTGGGAGTAGGAAATGAATAAATGATGCGAGTCCGAAAAATAACATCGAGCCGTCCCCACACGACACGAGAGGCCCCCCGGTGGAGTGGGAGAGGTGTTATATTTGGACTACCCTGTGCTTGTGTTTTAATGGCTGTTCGTTCCCTCCTTCTTCTTTTTTTTTTTTTAATCATACAGGGGATAGGATATAGTTTTTTCTTTTTTTCAATGGTGCTTCCTCCGAAATCCGAATAGTGCAATTATAATCTCTCGGGGGGAAAAATGTTGCTTTCTCTTATCAGGCTATTGTTACCTTCCATCTACGTTTATTTCACTTGTACCGAACCGGGGATCGAACCTAGGACTGATAGACAATGGTGATTAGAGGCTGAGGGATGCCAGGGCTGGTCATTACAGGTCCCTGGGGTGGCTTCCTGCTTAACCACTGCTAGTCTGCTGGTCATTAGAGGTCCCAGGGGTGGGTTCCTGCTTAATCACTGTTAGTATGATTACTTCACCTACTCAGTGAACACCAGCCTGATGAAGCCACGCAATGGTTCTGTTGGGTAAAGCCTGTTTCTGGATGCTGACTGACTGATACTGAGATTCCTATAACTTTAGTGGTGTTGCTCACCCCAGGCCAGACACCACACTGACAAATGATAAATGGTGCCCAGATAGCTTCCCGTAATATAGGTAATGAGAGTACCGTAACGTTTAATATATTCTACGGTATATATAAATTTCTTTCACATGCGAGATGCAGAATATTCCATGTCACCAAAGCTTTATATGTACGTTGCGACTATCTCTATATATGGAACACTATCGTCTCCCTCACTGACTTGCAGTTCATTTGGCTTTCGCATTTCAAAAAGGCGACACTCTGCTGTGGCTATAAAAGAGAGAGATGAAAATAGCAGATAGTCCTTTGACTCTTACGTAACTCTTCCTCTCCTCTCTATAAAGTACCGTAGTAATTTAGTACATGTCACTTAAAGCTCCGAACTGACAGTCAGTGAGCATTCATGGATTACTGTAGGAGTGTAGGGGGATCGGCGTGTGAAAGAGGGACTGCTAAATATAAACAGAAAACTTAAACTCTAGGACAAAACATAATCTAACATTTTACCAGTTCTACTCTTTCATTTTTCTCTGCCGACTAATATTCCCTAGTTGAAAGATGCCTGTATGTTTTTCTGCTCTTAAATGATTCTCTTTGATATGATGCTTCGGGGAGAAAAATGGTGACTATCCCCTCAGAGTGAAATAAAGGCAGTGGAACGTAGGTGAGCTCTTGTCTCTAAATACAAGAGTGGCAGCAGGTGGAAGATCAGATAATTCGCAGCAAAAGGGAAAGATTAATGATGCAGTGGCGTTGGAAAGAAAAGAAAGACGATGTTTGGGAAAGAAGTGACAGAAGGGAAAGCTCAATGGAACTATGTTCTATGTAGCAATCTTATGACTCGACAGGTTATGCTCAAATATTTAAAAAAAAAAAAAAAAAAAAAAAAGTTGCTTCTAAGGAGGAATTATCAATGTAGTTCTTTTACCTCAACTTGGCCCAGATTTCTGTCCTGTTGCAGCTGATATCTTGAAGCTCAGTGGCAGAATGCAACAATACTATGGTTCTGCATTCTCTACATAACACTTCTTCATGACTAGCATCATATTCTAGCGTTAATCTTCTTTTACGAATTAGTATTCAGAATGGAGGGCTGGCAGCTTTAGTCCACGGGTGTATATTAATAGATGCAGTATTAGGGTCTAGCCCAACAGCATATTTCTTTTCCGAATTATCCTACTCTCGTTAAAGAAAATGATTAACATGGCGCCTCCCACTGCTTAACTGAGCATTGCAGCACACACGCCAAACCGTTTATGGGATTACAGGCGCATGATCAATACGTTCAACGGGTGCAGAAGGCAATGGTCGGGTATTCCTGTTTTTGGGCTGTTTCTTTCTCTGGGTCCACCTCAGTCCTGTAGTAGTAATAGTAATTGCAACCCCAGGCTCATCTGAAATGTGAACCCCGTGGACTACAAGCTTAAGTATCCATCCTGCAATCCACCAACTTCCTCTCGGGGGATAGGGATGTAGTTGAGGCAACTAAGCCGTCTGATTATATAGGTGCCACCGCATGAAGGTGTCCCTATTCAGCATCCTTCAGCCTCGTAGAAGTCTGGGTATAACCTAGGATGCTTGTTTTTTCCGCGTCTTTATTTTTAACTTCATTGTTTTTTGTAGCTCTGTTCCTCAGTATCAAAAAAATTTAAAACGTTCGAGTCACCATTAATTTATCCGTTTTAGCCGATTGGTGAAAAAAAAAATATATATAGAAAACAAGGAATGCAAATGTATCTGGGGATGAGCACTGCAACTGACAAACAAGAGTGGGGAAGTGAATCATGGGAAGGTATATATAGGCTACCGTACTTTTTTTTCTCTAACTTGCCTAAAACTGCCATCTCTCCGCCTTGAATGCTGAGCTGTAACAATAGCCTAGACGAATGCTAGAATATGAGAAAGTGCTACGGACAGAATGTAGAGCCATAGCAATCTCTTTTTCTGCCACTGAGCTACGTGAAATAAGCAACAAAAGGAAAACATGTCTTTTTCAGTCTCTTACGCCTATCTGAAGTTGCAATTTTTAAGGGGACACCTGAAACTCGTGCAAGATTTGAGTTGCAAGCTTACGAATTGTGCAACATCTTTCATTTAGTCACCAGTAATAACACCCTCAACATCACTCTACTCTTTTTACTCTAACCTGGGCTAAAACTGCCATCTTTCCATTGTTAAGGCTGAATCGTAACAGTAGAGCAATATTAGCATGCGACACTAGTCACAAAAAAGTGCTATGGAGTGAATGTAGAGCCGTAGCCTGATCATATTCTCCCACTGAGGTACGTGACCAACAAAAGGGCAAAAATCTGGCTCAAATTAAGGTGAAATGAATATATATAACGGCGGTAATGAATGTCCTTAGTACGGTAACTAATTAAGCACTTATTCGTAATTATAAAATCTTGTAGGAATTTCTTTGTGTATTTTCTTTGCGATGAAAATGTAAAAATACGTAGCAGTTTTGGCAAAATGAAACACCCACATACTGTCCGCACGCAAAAATGCATTATGCGCTGGCCGCCTCCCCTCACAAACACACACACACACACACACTCACACACAAAGGCAACATTGTCCGGTTAATCTACAGTAATAAAATTTAACTGTTGATTTCAATATAAAAGAGGCAATGCAATTATAAACATGGGCGAATCATTTGTTTCAACAATAAAACGCGGTGTGGCTTCATGAACAAAAGAAACAAAAGCAAAGGCAGACGAAAAGTTTTGGAAGAATGACATGAAAAATTAAACACACACACATATTCAATTACACTTGAATTATTTGATAGCCATGTTTTATTTCAACTATTCTAAAAAAAAAAGTTCATGATTAATTCTATGAGGGTAGTTTGGCCTGATGAAGAGTTGAGAGTTTCATTATATTTAGGTCTGAAAAATAAAGTGTGGAGAGCTACTGCCTATTCCCCGTTTCTCTCTCCTTTATCAGAATTCCTTTATTTCCCGACCTGTTTTTCTTTGGAACTCGCTTTCCCAGATTAGTTTCCCCCCAGACTCCAACCTACAGCAGTTCAAATTCAGCTGTTAGATTTTTTTTGTTTGTTTTTTCAAGTGAATGCAGGACACCTATAATCTGGTATATCGATTTTTTCCTTCCTCTGTTCATCTTCTGAAAAAAATAAAAATAAATAAATAAAGCCTTCTGAACTTGGCGCCATTCTTATTTCTCACAAATTTCCTTTAGACTTGGCAAAGTTATTCCTTGGGCCAAGAGACCTAGATGTCCTTTTCATATATATATATATATATATATATATATATATATATATATATATATATATATATATATATATATATATTTGGGGGTGGGGGGGGGCATTTAAGACGGATTTATGGGGTCAAAGGTCAAGACATATAAACACGAAAATTTTGCGATCCTATGTTTTCGTATGTTCCTTAATTACGGTACCATGGCATCTTGCACAGAAGATGTCAGTGTAATGTAAATGTGTGGGGACCATCTTGCATACCCTTGGCTGAGTTCGCTATTTTGTTATTCAGTATTTTCCCATCTCATCCCATCCTTAGTGGGGAAAAAGGTGATGATGATGATGATGATGATGAGCATGAGGATGGTCATGATGATGGTGGTGATGATGGTGATGATTACTTTTCCAATGACCTAGAACCCTCAAAATATTATCTTTACGAACGTGTCTTAAGCCGTCGTAGGTCTCTACATTACTGTATAAGGCATTACATAGAATAAGTCATAACGAAAACAGTAATGACGAAAGAAAACAAAGTTGTAAATGAACTTGCTCTCTCTCTCTCTTTTTTTTCTCTCTCTCCGGTATTTAAGCAGCAAAAACACAGTAATGTATTTCACTAAAGTGTTTTCATGGAGGGGGAGAGCAACGTGAATGAAACAATAAATGGCCGCGTTGAACCGTGAGGGATAGTGGTGTGCGGAACGCGGCATTGTGCATAAACATGGAGTGAAAGCAGGTCCATGGGGAAATTAGGTCCACAGGGGGAAAAAGGTCCTTCTATACATGGCCATCCTCCCTTCTGAACATGCCCATCCTTCGAACTTGGCCATCCTCCCTATTGAACTTAGTCATCCTATCTGTACTGTACATGGCCATCCTCCCTCCCTCACCCCAGCGCCACTCTCTCTGATTGGCCCTAATATTAATGCCGCCATAAACAACGCCAACTCAGCCACCCTTTCCATCGGCGCTACTTCAACAACGGAATTATCAGCGGCACAGCAATTGAAATATAGCATAGTCTACCTCCTCCTCCCTCCGTTTTCTTTCATTCTGGCTCACATGACTTACTTATCGCAGTTGGAATAGAATACTTGAGTTATCCCTACCATAAGAGCGTTAACTTATTTATTTATTCATATTTCTGCAAACACTATTCAACTTCATGTGGAAATTTCTGTACACTTCCAATGATTGGTTTCAGGTCTACATGTCAACAGCTTTCACGTGTATTGGCAATTTTTGTGTCTGATACATACATTGGTTTGTGTACATTAAGAAAATGAGAAATTTGACCTGTGTATCACCATCATCAATATAATCATCATCACCACCATCAATATAATCATCACCACCATCACCACCACCAGCACCATCATCATCATCATCGTCGTCGTCATCTTCATCATCATCACAACCACCATCACCACCACTACCACCACCACCATCATCATCATCATCATCCAAACTCCATAAAGGCTGGTTGGACAGGTTTACCAGATTTTAATTAACAAAACAGTGGCAGGACATAATCACATAATCTAGCTTATTGGAACTAAGTGATAATTTTTGCACAATTTTTAAATCTGGCCACGCTCGCCGATTTTAGTGATATATGAGGAGAGAGAGAGAGAGTAATCTGATGTGCGTTTCACCCAGATCTCCTATGCCTAAAGCAATTACTAATGTTAGGATGAGGTGAGGTTTTCCAGTTGATATGGAAGGTAACTCCAGACTGGCTCTTTATAGGAGTGACAGCCGGGGTTAGCAGCGACTCTGGTATTGTAACGGTATTCTAGATTACACCAGACGGTATCATACCCAACATCACCCTTTCGGGGGATAGGAAGGGAGCTATAGAACGTTTGTATAACCAGGCAGTGGATCCACACATTTATATCGGTGCCACCACGTCAAGGCGCCCTGAATAAAATGATCTGGAAGACGCATAAAATACATAAGTAAATAAATAAAAAAATAAATGGCACTGAGGTGATAAAGGGTCAACTCTCCTTCCAGAAAAATGTGCGAGTCGACCAGACGAAATAAACGCATTTTTTTTTTTTTTTAACTCTGCATAGTATCGAGAAATTAGTTCGTATTACCAAGTGCCTGAGGGATCACGCTCTGGGGATGAAAATAATGAAGCGTAGAAGATTTATTAAGAAAATGACGGCAAAAGTAAATATATATCGTGGTCTTGACTTTCTTTTTCTGGTGGTGGAGATCTGTTGGAGTTTTTAACGAAGAGATGTAATTTTTTTACGCAGAGAGAGAGAGAGAGAGAGAGAGAATACCGGTACCTATTTAAGCTGTACGTACAAAGTAACATGTATTTCCCTAACACTACGTCAAAAATTCTTCATACTACAGCTTCTTATTCCTGTTTCTTATAATAAATTCTTAATTATTGACAGAAAATTACCAAATCCCACAATCTCTTCTATAAACAAGACTATCGTATCACATCAGATATACAAAGAAAATTCCTAGTTGATAATAAAAGACGTTCAGGGAGCTTCCAAGGCGTGTGGTGATTTTCTTGAGGCGTGTGGTAATTTCCTTGAAGGTTTGGCGTCTGGGAGGGATGTAAAGCGGTGAGGAGGGTCGGTGGTGGTGGTGGTGGGGGGCGGATGGTGTGAAAGAGGCCGTAACTTATTGAACTCGAGGCCAGACGTCCAGTGCAGTCACGATGGAGGTGCGGGACGAGAAGACACGAGGACGGAAGGAAGATTATGAAGGGAGCAAGACAGGAGGAAAGAGATCACTGCAGTCAAAATGGAGGTGTGGGACGAGAAGGCACGAGGACTGAAGGAAGATTAAAAAGGGAGGGAGACAGGGGGAAGATCACAACACCTGGGAGTCAAAGGTAAAGGGAAGGTGGTGGCCAAGTCGGTAGAAAGGTGGCCTGCAGTCACATTGGACCCAGGTTCGTTCAAACAGATTTTACTGATTTACCATAAAACCCACTGACTTGTAAAAACACTCTCGCTAATACCAATATACCAGTCCTGTACGAGACACCTGAGCATTTATTCAATACAGGCGGTGGGTGTTAGCACCGAAGTAGTGACATATGGAGTTGTGTGGTATGTAGGAAGACTGTGCATCCTATGTCCAGAGTCGGATTAACAAAAAATAATAATAATAATAATAATACCCCTGTGTTTGAGAGCTGTTACGGCTTATGGGATCGTCGATACCATCCCTACATAGAGTTCTACTGACACTACTGACAGGATGGTGCACTGCCGGAGAATGGAAGCTTTAGCCTGCAGTCCACTGGGTTCACGTTTGAGATGTACCTGGGAATAGAGCTACTGCGACTACTACTACTACAACTACTACTACTACCACCACTATATTTGTAGTTTTTCATAATATTATTATTGATACTGTTGTTGTTGTTGTTGTTATATAAGGGACGATGAACTACAGACGTGGGGAAGAGTTAGGTAAATAATACATAGTGAAGCTAAAGCAAAGAAAATAAAAGCCTTAGTTATGGTGGTTGAGAAAGCGCCAGGTGTGTGTGTGTGTGTGTGTGTGTGTGTGTGTGTGTGTGTGTGTGTGTGTGTGTGTGTGTGTGTGTGTGTGTGTGTGTGTGTGTGTGTGTGTGTGTGTGTGTGTGTGTGTGTGTGAAAACTGAGGTGAGGAAAGGAGGGCTGGAGTATACATGACCTGCACACATACTTACCTACACTGACTTACAGACTCGCGTGTCCGTCCCCCTCCCCCCCCTCTCTCTCTCTCTCTCTCTCTCTCTCCTGTATATTATTTTCCTTTTCTCTCTCCCTGTCGTCACTCTCTCCCCTTGCCAACTCGCTCCTCCTCATTTCTCTCTCTCTCTCTCTCTCTCTCCGCATTTTTCTTCCCTTCCTCTCTCCTCAAGCATCGACTTCCTGTCCCTCTTTTCTCTTCACTCAATCTTTTTCTCTTCCGCATCTGTCTCTTTCTCACCCCTCCCTCGACTTCTGTTCCTTCCCACCTCTCTCTCTCTCTCTCTCTCTCTCTCTCTCTCTCTCTCTCTCTCCTTACCTTCACACTCCATTTCTCGTACGTTCCTTCTCTATCGGTTCCTCCTCTCTTTTACTCTTTTCATAGTTTATTTTACTCTTTAAAAGTAGTGTGAATATTATCAGTTGTTTTTAATACTAACATGGCCTAGATTTTCTTCCTTTTTTTGCTTAGTCTATATCAAATAGGGGAAGAAAAATGACAATACTACGGCTCTACATCCTTTCAACAGCACTTCTTCATGAGTAGCAATATATTCTAGTGGTACCGGTAATACATTGCTACGACTCAGCATTTACACACACACACACACACACACACACACACACACACAAATCTTGTTATGGAAAATGTTTGTACTGTATATAATTATTTTTTCTATTTATAAACACCGATGCCGCAGTAAAACAAATATTTGGCATGTATCAGTGCCTCCTGACTCATAAACCACACACCATTTGAATGCCTGAGTTAAAATCCACAAAAATAATACTTCAAACCCGAGCTACTCCGTCTCTATCAGCACGGAGAGAAGGTGGGGCACAAGTTATGACACCCAATAGATATAAGATAATCTACTCATGACTCCACAATTTCTTGTACCGTAAATCATAAAACGATGATTGGCTGGATATTAAGCAGTCTGTGCATACGACTGCGGTGAATTAATGTTTGGGGGGAGGACGGGGGATATGGTGAGGGTGGTGGTGAGAGGGTTGAGTAAGGGGGTCGTGGTGGGGTGGGGTATTTCCAGAGGAAGAGAGGGAGATGATCTGAGAAGGGGTACAAAAGTGGGACTAGCAAAAAGGGGATAGGAGATGCAGAGTGACTACTGGGTGCTCAATGGAACAGGTTACACACACACACACACACACACACACACACACACACACACACACACACACACACACACTACTGGACCTGCCCTTACACCAATCCTGCCTTCCACCTTCTTCACTCAGATGGACAAAGAAACTACAGTAGAGATCGTGAGAGTATATCAGGAGAATACATTAAGCTAACCGAGCCATAGCACCAAGAATGATACCGATGAGGGGAATGCACGTGTTTATTTCTGGAGCAACCTGTGTTTCGTAAGTACCCTCCTATACAAGGCTTGGAAATAGTAGCCCAGCTCAGGTTTTACAGTGAGAGAGTTTGATTGTTGCTTTTGGATCGACCTTGATGTGCTTCATGGAAAAGAATCGTGAATATGTGGATAGAATGTTGAGAAAAATTCGTGATCCTGTGGAAAGACTCGAGAGAAAAATTCGTGGTCATATACAGATACATACTTTCGATCCCCTTTCACTTTGACCACTGATGCTACACGCTAACATCTATCTACCTATCTATCTGTACACATATAAACAGAGATATATTGATATACAGATAGACAGACAGATTATTTAAATTTTCTCTACCGTATATTTTTTCTTTCTATATTTTTTCTGTAACCATGCCCTGCGTACCCAAGCTTTATGCACATGAGTATTGTAAGAAAGAGTGCAGACGCAAGATTCCGGTATTATATTTTTCCTTCCTTGTCTCCCATGCTTTTCCACTATTTTTGTTTTCCATTCTCTCTCTGCTCGAAAATTTCTTACTCGTTTCCCCCCTCGCTTCATCTTTTGGTCCGCTCAGTTTTCTTCCACACTCTGTTAATTTTTCTTTCTTACTTTTCTCATATTTTACTTATTTTTTCTTCCAACTTCCTCTTTATTTCTTCTACTTTTTGACTTTGTCCTTCCTTTTACTTTTATCATTCTTTTTGCCTCTTTTTTTTGCCTCTCTTTTTTCTACTCTGTCTTATTTTCTTACTTCACTTTCCTCTCTTTTTTGGACCTTTTTTTTTTTTTTTTACCTTTTCTATTTTTTCTCTTTTCTCCTTTGTTTCCTGTCTTATTTTCTTACTTCATTTTTCTCCCTTTTTTGCCTTCTCTCTCCACTTGCTCTTCCATCCTCCTCAGTAGCCTCATCCATTCTCGTTACTCAGTCCGAGGCACCCGGAGTGTTTTATGCAGATTTGATGCGCTTCCCCTAGACACCCGACCCGACCCGGAGCCACCACACCTCCTCCAACATTTTTCAGGCTGGTGGTCTATCCTCTGACGGGGCTATCACACTTAATCACATTTAGCACACAGGTAAAAAAAAAAGGTAAATAAAAAAAGTCTTCTATTACATCAAGGGTTGCTCATTTTAATATTGCGTCTTCTCGCTGCGTTTTATATTTAGAAGTGTCTTTGTGTCTTTCCTTCCTGGCCTCACTCGCCCCACGTCGGTGTCATCTTTCACTGTGCGTGAGGATTTGTGGTTTGTTTGTGTGCTGGAGAAGTGCGGTGAGGCTGGTGTGGTGAGGTGTGGTGAGGGTAGGGTAGGGTGGGGTGTGGTGGTGTGGGGTCGGGTTGAGTGTTGTTGATGTGTGTTATGTGTGACCCGTGTACCGCCACGAAAACAGCAGTCCTGCCAGATCTACTGCCCGCAGAAAGACGGTACTGTTCTTTCTACGCGCTCAGTCTATATTTACATCCAAAAATGCACAACAGCGACGGGAAATGATACAAACAGTGAACCATGGGATTACTCAACTAGTGCTAGTAATACCAAAACTATGGTGAAAGGAATAACAGTGAAAGCCCCTAACTTTGCTTCAAAAAATACATCAGTAACAGCAAAACAAGTGTGGCTTTTTGAGCAAGTGTATAGCCAACAAGATCATGCAAGAAATTAGTGTGAAGCTTGACATCCAGCTTAGTAGAAGGAGGGTCAGACGAATAAGATGACGTGAACTTTACTAGGGAGATGTGTCGGGATTTACCCCTGAACTTTATAAGGGACATGTGTCGGAATTTAACGAACACCCTCCCTCAGTATCTGGCCGGTAAGGGACAATCACATACATACACGGGCGTAAGTGACAAGGAACACACCCAATAAGCCTTCTTTCACACGCAAACCACAGCACGCAACGACTCACCTACAGATCCAAATCCTTGTTTCAGTTCCTGCTGCGAGTTTAGAGATCTCGTGGAAGGACCAAGACCCGGGATTTTTTGTTTTGTTTTTTCATGTCGAGTGTGCTTCCCGATTACTCCTTCTCCCACCCTCTCCATCCATGAAATAATTTTGACCAAGATGGAAGGATATGCCCTCAAAATGTTGTGGGGCTTAATCAATGCTGGAAGGAGGGAGGGAGACACGGGAAGTACAAGATGGTCAGGAAGCGAATTTTAGTTGAAGGAATAAATATCAGGGTTAATGTAACAAACGGGGACGGTACTTTGTGTGTACAGTAATAAACCATTAGGCTATATGTTAATTAACAGCGCCTGCTCATTTGTACTATCGACGGCCTCCATCTATTTATCTACCTCACTATTTACTGCACACTTTAAGCTCACCATTACTACATCTATCACACCCCCTAACCTTATAACTGCCGTCCATCCACATCTAAGTTATTCATCATCCACTCCAGCAATCGCCCACGCTCCACACACACACACACACACACACACACACACACACACACACACACACACACACACACACACACACACACACACACACACACACACCTTTTTATCCTCACCTGACTTTCGGCTTAACAAACTGGCCATATGCAACTTTCACCTCTGCAAACTTTGTCCCAGAACTAGTAATTAGAACACCAAGGGGCGATGGTGAAGTTACGTTTGGCTATTGTTATTCTCCAGTGACTTTACACTTACTGACCTCGTGTTCTGGTATCGTGTTCTGAGTTCTGATGGGATGTTGTATGAGTGATGGTGAATGGAAAATCAAAATCCTCTGGTATTATAGTAGGTTGTGTTTGTAAATTTCCTGTCCAGTTCAGCGGTCATTTTATTTGTAGTTTCTTCGAGTTATACCAAAAAATAAAAAATAAAAAACTATGCTCAAAGGAAAACGAGAGAGAGAGAGAGAGAGAGAGAGAGAGAGAGAGAGAGAGAGAGAGAGAGAGAATCATATGCTTCATCACATTCATTATTCACACAAGGACAAGTCAAGACGCTGTATATTTCTTAACGTTTCCTTGCCCCCTTGTCATTAAGTATTTTGCATTTCTTCATTTTCCTCTCCTCTTGATAACCATGCAATTATTTCTTGGTTTTGTGTTTTTCAGGGACTTATTTAATTAGCTATCGTTATTATCATGTTTTTTCTTCTTTTTTGTCTTTATGGTTTATTTAATTATCACACATTTCTCTCATCATCATATCTAGTCTTCCTTCTTCACTGCACTCCCTTCTTTACCAGCAAAGTGTTTCTGCGGCGTCATTAATTAGGTAACGTAGCCAGCAGTATGTGTGTGTGTGTGTGTGTGTGTGTGTGTGTGTGTGTGTGTGTGTGTGTGTGTGTGTGTGTGTGTGTGTGTGTCGACTAATGGGCTCTGGGGTGTGAGTTTCCGCCATAAACCACCAGATGTCTCCTCCAGTCACAGGGCAGCGGCAAAATGGAGGTTGATAAATATAATGTACTGTCCTTTGTCACGCAAGCTCACGCGGCTGCAGGTGGCGGCGTTATTGGCTTGACATTGCTGCTGCTGCTGGGTTTGTTTCATATTGCTGCCATAATTCTGTCACTGTTTATTACTGACGCTGTGTTACGGTTTTAGGAAGACTATCATTTGAACTTTTCCTGCTCAGGTAACGTTGACGTCTTGCATAGCCTACTAGGATTTTTATCTATTTTAATATACTTCTTGTTGCCTGGGTCTCCTATCCTTCTCCATTCCATCCTACTCGATGTACTTTAAAAAAGGCGGTAGGATATTACTTTCGGATCTTGCTGTTCCTGCGCTACAGCCTACCGGAGTTTACCCGAGAAACTGGCTTTTCCTACCAGGATAAATTTGTATATTTAATTAATGCTTGTGGTACTTAGCATATATGTGATTTTTGCTTACTGAAATTTGCACTAAACAAGCAGGCAATTGGACAAAGTAGTAAATTATAAGTTCTCAGAAGCCAGTGTGGTTACCTTCTAATGAGAATGCCAGTAAACCAAGGTGAAGCTTTTGTCTGTTTATCTGTTTTAACAATATCAAATACTCTGATACCTTTATGAGTTAACCCTTTGTCAAATTACGTTTTTTTTTTTTTTTTTTTTTAATGCAAGGAAGAAGGAACGAAAGGCCGGAAACCCGCATGACTGTTCCTTCCAAGAAAAAATAAAAAAATAACATCAAACATAAGGCATACAATTCTCTTTATATTCGTATGATCTGCTGAATTACCACTATGAAATTCTGCTTATTTAGCCTACTTGTCTGGCTTGCATTTAGTGAAGGACGTACTGGAAACTGTAAGGCCCCATTCCACCCCACCTCCCCTCGTCATCCCCTCCGCCCACCCCACCTCCCCTCATCTCCCCTCCCACCCCGCATCCTTTGTTAGCTCCCACTCCACCTCCCCTCGTCACTTCCTGCCACTCCGCCTACCCTTCCCTCTAATCCTCACTGTTCGACCCTCCATCCATCATTTACCTCACACTCAATAATCGACCTGCAGCCTAGTTTTGTACCCTCGGGAGATGATTTTCTTTTTTTCTTAGCACCAACCTCCTACAACCTACTTAGAGTCTAAACTCCCCCCCCCCCGTCTCTCTCTCTCTCTCTCATATCCATCATTTTAAATTGATATATATTATATACTGAGTACCTTTTGTAGAGTTACTAATTTACAGATCCATTTCGCTACTTTTTTTTTTTTTTTTTTTACATTAGGTTAACCCAAACATCTGATTTCGAACTCGCCAGTGGCGAAGAAACTGGCTCCTTTAAGATAGTGATTTTTTTCACCTTTTATTTTTTTTATTTTAATCAGGCTACCATTACATGATATAATCTAAAGTAAGGAAGTCAGTCATGAAGGGGTTAATGGAGAATACACCTAACCCATCCATTTCGAAAAGCTGCTCTCTTCTAAAAAAAAAAAAAAAAAAATCGTCTGGAGATAGCAAGAATTCAAATAAAAGTATATATGTCATCGACCTGACCAGATTAACCAAGACGACGAGTTGGTGGTCACTGGGAAACTGCTACAGCTACTCGTTTTTCTCTAACTTGGCTTAAAAATGCCATCTATCCTTCTTCAGTGCTGAGTAGTAACAATAGATTAACACTAGAATATGATGCTAGTCACGAAGGAGAGCTATGAGAAGGATGTAAAGCCGTAATTTTTCCTTTTCCTGCGAAAATCTGGGCCTAATCGAGGTGAAAAGAGTACGGCATAAAGACATCTCACCAACATCCATCATTCCATCTTACAGCATCCTCCTCAGGACATCCACCCATTATTTTTTTCTTTACAAGAAGAGATATACAGTAATTCCCCCACCCCCCCATGACAAATTTTGGGCCAGGGATGCTCGGATACGCAAAGTTTACAGATACGGTACCTGAATTAATCCCAAAATACCCCAAAACAACCTAAACACCCTTCCCTTAAATACCAACATATATACCCCCAAAACAAAATAAAAACATTTTCCTCTGAATACAATAATACTACTGGTATAAAAGGCAATACACTTCAATAATACACAAAATACACAGTACTGGATAGGTTGAGCTAGCCTTTCTTACAAAAACCAATACAGTAATCCTGTATGCGTAAACACAACCTGTATTATATACGAATTAATACTGTGCATAATGCTGTACGTACTGTTAACTAATGAAAACTGAACTACGATATATACAACAAAAATTTAGGCCAGGTTAACCTATAAAGAAACCAACACTCACCAACATCCAGTCATCGCTCAGGTACAGTAATCCCATGTGTTCTAGTGGTGCTGTCTGGTTCTTCACAAAGCCACAAAGTAAACAGCACTGTCACTGTTGCTTTCGTCTCGTGGCAGTGGAACCAAGAGCCGATCATAGAGCAGTGGCGAGAGACATACTGACACTCTTGCCTAACACACCTTCCGACTGGGCACTGACTTCATTTGCCACATCACTACAAAAATGACAATTATTGACTTCTTGATTATTTTTTCTCCACCCAGACTTTACGAGCACGTACCCGGAATGTGTTTAATGATCTGCATACGGCTATAATAATAATAATAATAATAATAATAATTAATAATAATAATAATAATAATAATAATAATAATAATAAAAGTCTAGGAAATTTAGTTCTCATCAGGAAGTAGTGAAAATATGAATAATGGTAAGTACACATTACATTCTGTTGGAGCATAACAAAACACCATATAGCCTGCATATACTCGCATGTTTTAATAATCAATGTGGGCAAATTTCAGAATGTAAGGATGTCCATGAAATGTTAATGATTATGATAAATGTCGTATGTTACTGTAGCGACGATTGGCATTTATGAGAGCGACACTCCACCCCGAGAGACCTAAAATGGTGTCAGGTCCCTTTATATCTACAGGATCTCTATTCTGTTTCCCCGTAAGTCTTCCTTCTGGGTCAGCACACAGGTCAGCAAGTCACGCTACCAGAATAAACCCAGGCCAAGCTGTGACGTCACGCTCTGTCCTCTTTAGCCGCTAACTCCACTTCCTGCCAGCGTCTTCTCTATTTTATTATTATTTTGTGTGTGTGTGTGTGTGTGTGTGTGTGTGTGTGTGTGTGTGTGTGTATTAATATATTTTCATTGCACTGTCTTCGGAAAAACAATATTCTTCTTTGATACTTCCGTCAACAATTGTTTTAAATGTAGTTGCCTTTACTTACCGAAATACTGATAGTTATTATGGAGATTACTGGTTTGCGGGTGGTGTGGTGTGTGGTGAGATGTCATGTTGGAGATGGGATGGCGTGATGAGGTGCGGGGATGCTGTAGTGTGGTGAGGTGTGCAGATGAGACAGCGTGGAGTTTGAATTGAGCTTGAGTACTGTCGTGTGGGAGGTTGTGTGTTGTGGAGTTCGATGTGGTAATGTACTGTGATGTGCGGGTTGTGTAGCGTGGTGTAGTGTTGGGATGGAGTGGTGTGCTGTGGGAAGTGCAGCGTGGTGTGGGGGTGGAGTGTCATGCTGCTGGCACACAGTACAGTATTTCCATACCACATGACTCCCACAAAACACCAGCCCTACACACTGCTATTCCACACCACTTCTTATACCAAATTGTTCCATCCACTCGCCAAACCATTACTCCCACACCACAATAAGCAACACTACACCACCCCTACATGCCACCTCGCACACCCCACCCCAACAACTTACACCACCTCACCCCCCACGCCACACCATCTCTCACTCCACACCTAACTTGACCAGGAAGAAACAAGCTTACTATGACATTTCCTCTACAGTAGACCAACATCCCTAATAACAATTAGTATTTCGGTAAGGTAACTAGGAAAAAAAGAATGACAGAAGTATCAAAGAACTGGTTTTCCGAACGTAATGTAATGAAAACAATAAATCTGTATATGGGGGACACAAAAAGCAAAAACAAGGGTGAAGACTGTTAGAAAGTGGAATGAGCGGCTGAGGAGGACGGAGTGTAACCACGTCCCACACCTCAGATATCACCTGCGCGAACTTGCCTTTCCAGCTGATCTGGTGTGTGTGTGTGTGTGTGTGTGTGGATCCTAGGTATATCCATGTCGAAACCTGAACCGATTCTGCCATTTTTCGGATGCCCAGAAACTCTCGGGGCAGAGCTGTCTCGCAAACTTCACGGCAGTCAAAATTAACTGCACACACACTATCATCATTGCACATCCACACTGTTGGTGGTACCACTTCGTAGCACACTGATATAACTCAACAGACCTCAGCAATGGCATGACCTTTCGATTCCAGATTCTTCCGGTCTCAAAGGCTGTCCAAAATTTTTTAGTGTAAGCTACGTGTTTATCACGATATCGTTTAATAATAGAAAACGTAGATTTTCAGTTTGTTGTGCCCCTAATTCTTTGTAAGATCTCACTTTTCTTCAAGTTTCAGTTCTTTCTAAGGACGTTTTGTCAAAGTGGGAGTTATCAAGGCCACACACAGTAAGGGAACATAGCTACAGATCCGAGACACACAGATTACGAGCCAGTAAACACAGGCCAAGTGGGAGACCGACCGCGGGCGCGGATCAACCCAAGCTTACTTGACGCCGTGGTGCACACAGGCAGCCCTCCGCAAGGAAAACGGCGCCCGCTCGACCTAAAATGCCCACGTAATTCAAAATGTATAATTGCTGTAAAGATAATGTCGTAGTTAGGATAATGCAGTTATATATATATATATATATATATATATATATATATATATATATACACACACACACACACAGTATGCTGCGAGAAGAGTGTACCTATCGCGGACCGTATTTATAAACTCTCATAAGTTTACTTAATATGAGTATACAATATTCATTTATTTTCACTCATTCAGGCGCCACACACTGCACAGTTATATTAAATATTTGAGTGACAATGTAAAAAAACAAAACTATGTCAAAACAGATAGCTTGCGGAGAATTGTTACCTCCACCAACAAAAGCTGGAGGTTATGTATTCACTTCTGTTTGTGTGTGCATATCTCAAGAAATTATGGATGGATTTCAACTGAAATATTGCTGATCTTTAGGTCATGGGCGAAGGAATGGTTGACTAAACTTTGGTGATGATTTGAGCTGTCTGGTATAAATGTTGGTGGAGGTATGCGTTCTCTGAGGTTGCCTTCCTTGCTTATCCTATAATTTGGTTAGGATCCTTCATAAATACTACCTTAGAAGATCGTACTCAATCGCTATTATTTATTATTGCAGACAGATTTCCATATACCCAGAAACGCGCGCGCGCGCACACACACACACACACACACACACACACACACACACACACACACACACACACACACACACACACATCCTTTTACAACTTCGCATGATCCCACTGATATTAACTCGAACCTAGTGAAACAAGACGCAATACAATTATCCCAAATGGGTGAAAAAAGGGACATGAAATAAATGAAGGTTCTGCCAGCGAGAAAAAGTGCTAATCTGTTGTAATTGGCGGTGGGCAATAAGAGGATAAGGAGGTGGAGGGTGCAGTTATTCTGGACGCGAAATTACGGAGAAAATATCGTCCTCCTGTGCTATACTTCGTTCACTTTAAGTAGTAGTAGTAGTTGTAGGAGTAGTAGTAGTGGTAATAGTAGCAGTAGTAATTCTAGTAGCAGTAGTAGTAGTAGTTGCAATCCCAGGCTCATATGAAAGGGAACCCGGAAGACTGCAGGCCAAAATTACCTTTCCTCAGTCCTCCATCCTTCTTTCTGGGGATAGGGATGGGATGGTGGTACGTGTGTAGAACCTCGCAGCTCCACCACTCGGTCATACCTCTGTCACCACACGAAGGCGTCCCTCTCCAGTGCCCCAAAAGTTGAGTAAAATCGTAAAATAAATCTGGGATGATAAATATAATGATGACATCGTACTGAAGAGATTAATAAGACAAGGTTCTTTGATATGAGGCAGCGATTTATTCCCAACAGGATTATATTTGATCAGGGATTTTGAGACGCTGGGGAGGATTACAGGAGTGGAGCTGGGATAGAATGAAAGGACGAGAGAAGATAAAGAAGGCTCCAATTTTTGCTTATTGACTGCAAGGGGTCGCTAAAGCAGACATTCTTTTTTTCTAAGTCAAAGTCTTCACCTAGAATATAAGCTGGCAGGAGTTGGCTTGCGTCGAGGTTCACAACAGTACCGCTGGGTGATCAGGGGGGAGGGGGAAACACACTGGGTCCAACAGTCTTTTCAGCACGGAAGGCTACACACAGCACAAAAGGTGACAGGTAAGAAGTGATAAAATTAAATCAATATGGATTCAAAATGGAAAAAATAGATGTTTACAGTGTCTATAATTATATTTTTTTGTTTGTTTATGAGAAAAGCTCCATCAGATTTGTTTTTCCTCAGCATTACTTTGTTTATATAAGTAGTATTTGCTGTGTTTACTGTTTATATTAGTAGTATTTGCTGTGTTCTGTTTATAGTAGTAGTATTTGCTGTGTTCTGCTTATAGTAGTAGTATTTGTTGTGTTCTGTTTATAGTAGTAGTATTTGCTGTGTTCTGTTTATATTGGTATTTGCTGTGTTCTCTGTTTATATTGGCATTTGTCGTGTTCTTTGTTTATATTAGTAGTCTCTGCTGTCTTCTCTTTGTTTACGTGGCTTTTTACTCTCTCCCTTAACCTCTTTCTCAGCTAAGGGAGAAAAATATTGGCTGGTAATAAATTGTGTCTAATGGGTGTGTGTCTGGCCCGGGGGTCATTAAGGGACAAGGGAGGGCGGGCAAAGGGGTACATTACACGACCTGTATTCTCCCTAGCACCTCCTCCGTTGAGATTTATTTTTCATTAATATCCACTTTTTTGCTTCTTATGTCTTTTTTAAATATTGACTTGGATTGCATGAATAACACACAGGAATACACTAACGGAGTAGAAGCAGAAATAAACTGGTAAGGAAGAGATGTTTGTTAGGAAATACAGCTCCTAGACTCCTTCACCAGCGTTCACTCTTGCATCTGCTCCTTAAGGAATTCTCTCACCGCCAACCTCCATTCTTTCACCAGCTGCTTGGTGTCATATATTGCATCAATTATCACATGAAAGGAAGATCATTCTCGCATTTCTATCAGTATTTAAAGCTTCGTTCTTAACCACACAATAAGGAATCTTAACGTCACCTGTAACATTTGTAGGATCCGTTCGCATTAACTACCTTTTTAGAATATGAAGCAAAAACTATACCTTTATAATATGAAAATTGGTAGGTGAGGTGCCCACCATCCACTCACTTGATGTAGTTCAACCTTCTTGCGATTCCAAATTGAGTGACATGCCAAATGTTTTCATATAACCCACGAATCCATTTATTAAGCTGGGTGGTAACCATATATCAAATAACGCTTGATGTGGTCTAGTATTTTATGGCTTTACAATCGGCTGGGGGCCGTAAGGGTTTACATCCGAGGGGTGGATGGAGTTCTTTGCACACATAATGCCACTCAGGGATGGGAGAGGCTGGTCACCCTCACCTTAAATGTCGGGTCTGAGTAACGTAGCTCCGGATCCCTAAGCAACTGATGGATAGATAAATATGCAAGACAGAGAAATATGACAGATAAATATATAAGAAAGTACCGACTGTTATGCTTTGCCTCATTGAAAATCAGCAATTATGGATTTGGAAAACGCATATTACAAGAGTGATCAGAGAGAGAGTTCGGAAGATGCTGCGTATGTCTGATGTGGAAGGAAAGCTGACGAGAAGAATGTACAGGTTTTATGATGGAAACGATGCTTCGGTAGGGAGTAATAATAATAATAATAATAATAATGGTATAATTCATTCTGTTTAGTTTGTACTAAGTGTATGTACCTCCACGCTGGGGGAGCGCAAGAGACAGTGTGAGTACCTGAGATAAAAGATAGCGTGGATGGAAGAGAGATAACTGTTGGACGTCACTGATTAAAAGGAAGGAAGATATAATGAGATGGGTGTAGTGAAGGGAAACGTTTGTCGAGTGAGGAAATTGACACCCAGGCTCCTACGACTCACTCTCAGCTGAATAAAATCGTCTGGGGTTAGCTGGAGATAGATAGATAGATAGATAGAGAGAGAGAGAGAGAGAGAGAGAGAGAGAGAGAGAGAGAGATTCACCATCACAAAAACGATAAAAAAAACTTTCCATTTAGTAACCCCCCACCCCCCCCAAGATTGTTCTTTTCCCTCTCTGCTGTTTGCGTTTTCTTTGGTCACAAAAATGGGATAAAAAAACACACACACACACACACACACACACACAGAGAAAACTAACGCGGGCAAAAGTGAAAACGTTCCTGGTGAGGGGAAGAAAAATGCATTGTGTCAACAGAGAGAGGCTGGGCAGGGCGGATCTCTTGCTGTCGCTGTTGGTGTCTCTGTCAGTCTCTCTCTCAATCGTTTTTGAAATAATGATGCATGGCTATTATATCCTATTCTTCCAACTTTCAGACGATTTTATTCAACTATCGAGGTGTAGACAAACTTTTACTTTTTACATTATGTTTCGTCCGACGTTCGTGGTGTTGCAGGTTTTAGTCGAGTTGATTTTTCGTGCCCTCATTCCCCCATTTCCTGCTGTCCATTCGTATATACCGTGTTAAACAGTTAGACAGTAAAGATGTTGGGGATAATGTTAAATATACACTAAAGGTTGGCCTACATATTGCAATAACACACTTCCACTCACCTGATATGATCTCTAACCTATTTCAGCTCGGTGGATGGCCAGGTGTAGTCAGACTGGAGGGGGGATTTGACTAGTAACTAAGGAATTTCATTACCTGATACCTAAAAACTCATAGGATTTCACGTAACCAGGAAGCACTAAGTTGTGAGTTGCCCAGTTCCATCAGATGAAGAGGAAGCGACTCGACACCATCACCAATATGTTCCCGTCTTCACCCCGTCCCCTGCCGTCTCTGGAATTTCTTTAAGGGGAGTGAAAGTTGCTTACTCGCTCGGAAAAGTAGTTACATTGGAAAATATAACTCAGGTTGGTTCACTCTGGGTGTTTCATGAATACATTAAAGCGAAGTTACTTTTTTTTGTTCTTCTTGCTCTTCTCCTTTTCCTTCTTCATCTTTCCTTTCTTCTCCTTTTCCTCCTCTTCTTCTTCTCCTCTTCCTTCCCCTCCTCCTCCTTCTCATTAAATATATGCCTTCATCACTGCCATACCTTTCACCCTGCATCCAACCTTTCGAAATACCTGAAAGTTGAAGACGTGCCATCAAAAGCCGAGGAAGAACTACGAAATCAACCACACCACCGACAAGACCCCAAGCCTGAACCCTCTCCGGCACCCGTACCCGCGCCTCGCCTCGCACCGGCCAATTTATCAGATCCAGGAATGGCATTTTTCGGCCCGGCCACAATTCACAAACCCTCTCGTGACCCCTGGGATAATATTTGAGTTAGATTTCTTTTACGGCCTGTCACGTAACCCGGCGTTTTCGTGTGTCAGAGGAATTGTTAGTTTTATATCAATTGTACTTTTAGATGCAAAGATGTATAGTAGGCGAGTTTGAGACTACAGATGAGTGAAATGAAGGAGGCTTAGACACTGAAAGAAGGTTTCCGTGGACCGTGTTTTTTTTATGCAAGAAAGAAGGAACCAAAGGCTGGAGACCACACAAATGTTCCTCCCTCAGAAAAAAAAAAAAAATCAAGATCCATTCACTTCGAGATGCCTGAACACACAGCATTTGAAAGGATGGAGGTCATAGGCAGAGGGAAATACAGGCAGAGGAAGATAGTTCCATAGTTGACCTGTTGCACACACGAAGGACAGGGAGTAGCGGTTAACTCTTGCAATGGAGAGGTGGACGGTAAAGCGGTGAGAGTTTGCTGCTAGACGGGTGCAGCGGGCCCTGTTGTGACCAGATCTATGACACAATTCCTCTTTCTTGCTCTGGCGCGAGTCACGTACGTCAGCTTTAAAATAGATAGTGATAGATGTATATATTAATATAAGATAAATAAAGCAGATAGTCTTAAATAAAAAATACATCAACACTGAAGTCAACACTAACCACGAAAAACAGATCAGCGGATTACTCAAGAAATAATTTGAATGGAGAACAAATGGGACAATGTTTACCAATATAACATTTTTATCTATTTGTCTACCTGTGTATCCTTCTATTTACCCACCTACCTATTTCATCTATCTACGTCAATCTATCTATCTGTCTATCTAGAATATCCCAAGAAAATTACGAGTTACTGTACACCAAGACTAAGGAAAAATTACACTCGTTCGATTTTCTCCCTTTTAAGTAAACATCCATTCCTTCTAGCACTTCCACTTCCTCTGATGCCTCTGCTCCTTAAACTTCTTTTGCCTGGATCCTCTCATCTTTCCCCATCACGACCAATCTGAATGACGATGGAAGAAAAAAAAAAGAAAAAACTCCCATCTCGTTTTTCAATCACATCGCGTTGATAGCAAGAGTTGACAGTCGCTCTCGAATCTCTTTATGTCTATATCCTCCTATTCTCGTCACCCGTCGTGCTCAGAGGTATAAACGGGGGAACAGGGGACGAGGAGTTGGAAGGAGAAGAGATGAAAAGACGGAACAGGGGTGTAAGAGGAATAAATGGAGGTGAAGGGAACGAGGAAGTGGAAGAGGAAGAGATATAAAGGCAGTGGTGGAAGAGGAATAACTTGGGGAGCAAGAAATGAGGAGGTGGAAGAGTAAGACACGAAGAGATGGAACAGGGGTGGAACAAAAATCACGGGGGAGGAGGAAGGCGAGAAGGTGGGGGAGGAATATGATGAGATGGGACAGGGAGATGAAGAGATGGAACAGGGAAATGAAGAGATGGAGGAGGAAGATGAAGAGATGAAACATGAAGATGAAGAGATGGCAGACGAAAGGAAGAGATGGAACACGAAAGCAGAGAGATGAAACAAAGTGCCAGGAAGACGAATAATTCTGAAGTTGTAAAGGCAGAGAGAGGAGGAAGCACTTACCGCAGCCACAAACACTGGTTAATGGACGAAAAAATCACTAGCCTCTGGTGGGTACAGTGCTCCAATTATTTTCAAACTAATCAAAGTCCTCTCATACATCCAGCGTTTACGAAGACCATGAAAAAATCTCTATGTTAAAGTATTCAGCTGTATCAACACTTTTTCAAAACGATCTTAGGCAAATGATTATGGATTTTTTTGATGTCTGATTCTATAGTTGGTCAAGACTGATTCACATTGACAATTTCTCAGGATCTGAAAGCACTTGTTGTTGTTGTTGTTGTTGTTGTTGTTGTGTGCCCAGGGTTATTTGGACGTCAAGCCGGTGGCATGCCGTCCACTATCCTCCTTTTGGGTGGTAGGAAGGGAGATGAGGGACGTTTGTATAACAATGCAGCGGAGTCTCCAGGCTATATTGGTGCCACCACGTGAAGGCATCCCTCTCCTTGGACGAACTAAGGGTATTATGCTGACCATCACTTAATGATTTTATTTAAAAACATATCTATAAATAAACACTATTTCAGATACGTCACTGGAAGATTATCTCCGTTTCCTAATTTGTCATATTTATTAATAATGTTTAGTGAATTACAGAAAACATACCTGACTATGACTCTAATGTGAGGTGCAACAGAACTGATTAAGTCTCACTTTTTACATATTTATCTCTCGCACACGCTCAGTCATAAATCAGGATAGAAACAGGCTCCAATATATATATATATATATATATATATATATATATATATATATATATATATATATATATATATATATATATATATATATATAAATACTGTTGATCCTAGAAGCCAAAAGCATCAGGCATTATCATACATTTGGACAGAGACAGACTGAATTTCACTACAAGAGTTTTGTATAAATAAGTTGTTATATACACAGTATGTCCATCTTCAATTGATTCTCGAAGGCTTATTTTGTACAGTGAAGTCCTCACAATAAGTAAAGAATGTTTTCAAAAATATTACAAACTTTGTATTCACAATCGCTACTGTAAACCGAGGCAGACTGAAAAATTAATTTTACAGGTAGCAATGAGAATGTAACTGGCAGTCCATTTGTGACAGGCTGTGAAATTAACTGCAAAAAAGGACATAAAGAGGCAACGTATTTAAAGGATCCGTATTCACGTCACTTAAAAGGCTCCCTAACACCTATTTCTCAGCGATTTATTTAGCTTATTATACGTTACCATCGTCTTTTGTGTTGCTAAAAACATTCCAGTTTCTCCATGCTCTGCATAAGATACAAAATGATATTAACCGGCCGAATAAAAAATCATTCGCTGAGGAAGAGATGCTAGACAGCCTCCTCGACGAGAGAATACGGGCCGAGGGCTAACTAAAAAACAAATAAATAACCAAATAAAATTAAAAATATATTCCCATTCTCGGGGTTCCTGGTCATCATTCATTTTTCACCTTTTTCTGAATGCAACACTGTCTGCAAGTACACTGGGTCACTGTGCAATATCACTGCAAAGGGCATCACTGTTCCCACTCCGGCAAATTGCTTTGGCCCTACTGAACACTCCACTCCCTCTCCCGCCCCGTCAGAGTTCCGTGTGGTCTCCCGTGAGGCGTTAAGTTCAGAGGGAATGGAGGAGGAAGTAGGAGAATGTGGTCTCGTGAAGGAGGAAATGAAGGGGAGGAGAATTTGGTCTCTGGTGAAGGAGGGGATGAAGGAGGTAACAGGAAAAATTGGTCTTGTGAAGGAGGGGATGAAGGAGAAAAGAATCTGGTCTAATGAAGGAGGGAATGGAGGAGAGAAGAATCTGGTCTAGTGAAGGAGGGAACAGGAGAATCTGGTCTCTACTGAAGGAGGCGCAGTAGGTGCCATCCCGTCAATCCGCTCATTAACACATGCGTTGTCGACACCACACAATCTGTCAAACGAGAGGAAAATTATAACAGATTATCTCATATGTGCTTGTATTCGTCATTTGCTATACTCGTTTCACTTTGACTTGGCCTAAAATTCCCATCTGTCCTTCGTGAATGCTGAGCTATGGTACTAGAGTTACAGTATGGTGGTAGTCACGAAGAAGTGCTATGAACAGGATGCAGAGCCGTAGTACCGTCGTTTTCTGCCACTGAACTACGGAAAATTAGCTGCAAAAGGACGAAAATTCACGCCAAGTGAAGGTAAACGAACTATGACTATTCTCCTATCTAACCCCCTCTCCCTCAGCCTTTCATGGTGGGTGATTTTATCCCTGAGTGTAAGACAGAGGATTCTGGAGCTGGAATGGTGACTGAATGGGTGTGTGATCTTTTTCAGATTTTTTGCTACGAGTGGAGGACACCCGGATTATTTTTCCCTGTATTTAATTTGTTCTTCCTTTCTTTGTTCAAGTTCTGGAAGAAAAAAAGAAAAAGAAAAATGAAGAACCTGTGGCATGTGAGGCTCGTCCTTCCATGATAGAGGCGTGGTGGGGGAGGTCGCTGTGGATGGCGGCCACGCAGTTATCCCAGTACCTCTCTTGGATCGCGGCGGTGCAGTTGACGATCGCAGCGCCCCGCCGAAGAAGGTGTGGCCGCAGCGGGAACTCCAGACCCAGCACCGCCGTCTCCAGGCCGCTCTCATGGTCCTCCTGCGGGGGGTAATGCCGCAGCCACGACGCCTCCGCCTGCGTGATGGCCGCAACCGGGGAAAAGAAATTCGTCCATTATTTCACCTTTCTACTTCTCGCAGAATCCCAAACCATCCAAAGGAAGTGGAGCCATCTGTCACTTGTTTTTCTCCTCCTTCTCCTCCCCCCCCCCTCTCTCTCTCTCTCTCTCTCTCTTATATGCGTCTCAATATACAGACTAAGCAGGCCTTTTCCTGAGATCCAGCAACTTTCCCACACATCAAATACTTAGGTCACATACTTTCACACGCCATAACTTGAACATTAATCCCGGACCGTTTGTACTTACAACGTCTCTCTCTCTCTCTCTCTCTCTCTCTCTCTCTCTCTGAAAGATGGTCATGTGCTCATATGCATCCTACAGTTTTTTTTTTTTTCCAGGTTTTTTATATAATTGAATTAAATGTGTGTGTGTGTGTGTGTGTGTGTGTGTGTGTGTGTGTGTGTGTGTGTGTGTGGCTGTACAACAACACCAGCATAACGTACGGGATGGTTGTTGACATAGAAGGCGAGTGTGGCGGGGGGCTGGGAGCGGGGCGAGGAGCAGTTGACCCTGACGTAATCGTGTACTTGGTAGCTGACCTGTACACCTGTAATCACCGGCCTCTCGTCAGGTAAGTCTGTAGGTGAGCAGAGAATAGCAGTAAGGGTCTGATTATGAAGACAAAGATCATAAATGTGTGGTTAAGATTAGCACTGAAGGCGGCCATGTTATTATTATTATTATTATTATTATTATTATTATTATTAGTTGTTATTGTTGTTGTTGTAGCCAAAGGTTCATATGAAATGCGAACCCAATGGACTGCAGGCTGAAGATATCCTCCCGCAGTTTACCATCATCCTCTTGGGGGATAGGGAGAGAAACTAGGAACGCATGTATATCTGTACAGTGGAGCCATCCAGTTATATCTACGCCACCACGTGAAGGCGTCCCTTTCCAGCACCCCACATTATTAAAAACCGAGACAGAGAAAATACAGAGAAAAATTTAATTACAGGTTGTATGATTAAAACTGAGACAGCCAAGGTGTGAGAAAATCCTCCCTTCCAGTCCCCAGAATTTTGACAATAATTTCTGAAGCATGCGATGATGATAGAACATTATAGACCCTCTTGTATTGCTGTTGACTGCACTTGTAATCTGACCCCACTCCGTAATCTGACTCATTCTATAATTTGACTCTACTGTATAATCTGATTCCACTCTATAATTTGACACCACTCTATGGTTCGACTAACCTCCATAATTTGGCTATAATTTGACTCGACACTATCTGACTTCACTCTATACTCTGACTTCATTTTATACTCTGACTCCACTCTATAATCTGACGTCACTATAATCTAACTCCACTGTATAGGCTGACTCAACTATATAATCTGCCTCCGCTCTATAATCTGGAAAGCAGCAGCTACACAAGACCGTCCTGTGTCCGTACTCACCCAGGACGTTCATGGTGGCCACGTCGGACTCTGTATGGAAGGACGGAGCCTCAGCGGACACCTCGCACCGGAACACGCCCGTCGCACCCAGCTTAACGTTTCCTATCCTGACGCGGCCGATGTTCGAGACCGCCGTGTCAACCACCAAGGGATTGCCATTGACAGGGAACGTCTTGACTGAGGGGGACTCCGCCGGGGTCCACCTGTAGAACTCCTCAAGGCCCAGGTACCACTTGAGGGCGTAGACTCTTGAGTGGCCCTCCACGAAGTCGCACTCCAGCCACACCGACTCCCCCACCACCACAGGGGAGGGCACCACTATCCGGGTGATGCGCAGACCCACAGCGTCATCTGTTGCACACCGGAAATAAAAGTTGCGGTAATTACTTTTAGATGCGCTGCCTAATTAACACACTCACGGTCGGGACAGCTATTAGTATTCTCTTCCAGCTAACTCCAGACGTTTTCATTTAGCCGAGAGTGGTTATGGAAGCCTGGGAGTGTTAATATCGTCACCATTAACCCCTTTATGGTGAAGACGACTCTAGTATTCCCTCCAGCCAGACGATTTTATTACGGCAAACCTAGAGTATTTACTGAAGCTTGAGAGTGTTGATGGATATTACACACACCTGACAAGAACAACACTTATCTAGAAAACCACACATAAACATCAGTCCCAACCTTGGCATCCTTCGGTCCTAACCCAGGCAAAGAAACAAAATGAATAAATAATTATATAACAATTAATAAATATGAGTCAGCTTTTTCTAGGTACTGCTCTTCCCCTAGAATACTACATGAAGCAGTCGATGTTACACTCAGGTCCCCAGTTATGCTTTTGAATGAACGGGGACAAAAATAAAGGTTAAAAAAAAAAAAAGAACCTCGATAAAGTCTCCGAATGGTAAACTTAAAGGTATTGGCGAGTTACGAGGTAAGGTGAGTTAAATGAAGATGTTTTTTGTTTCATATATATACTACTAATGTACACTCAAATCTGTCACAAATCACACCCACCCACCCACACCCACACCCACACCCACACCCACCCACCCACACACACAAGAGCCTCCACTACGACATAAAGAAGCCATCAAAGCCACACAGCTCACTCTCTTAAAGCCTGATGCGACACACCCCCTTTCTTACGACGCCACTAAACTCACACACACCTGCGCAAATTAGAACCTTGCCCTCGCCTGCTGACCTCATCTAACCTAAGCTGACCTAAATTAACCTCAGCTAACCTAACAATCTCTCGCCTACAATGACCTAGCCTCACCTCACCAAACATGATCTGACCTAACCTAACCTAACCTAACATAACCATACCTTCAATTACCTCACCTCACCTCACCTCACATAACCAAATTTAATCTCATCTAAACTAATTACACCTGACCTAACCTAACCTAAATTGACCTCTCAGTTTGTGGCTTACTCATGCCCCACGATCCTTATACACCCACCAACTCCCCTGACTCCCATATACTCCCCCATTACGCCCATTCACCGCCATAACACCCTCTTTAGTCTCAGTCCTCACCCACTCTCGACTCTCCTATACCCCTCAGCACCTCCTTCTAAATATCAGCATGTTTTTACCTGATAGAGCTGGCCCGTTTCCAGAATTTAAATGCTACGTCGTGAATGCATGAAATTCGATGAGCCTCACATACGAGTTGGGAATGAGTCTCCTTGGTTACTAGTCAAATCAATCCTCACATAACTGCAGTGGTCTTGGTTATCAACTGAGGTAAAAAAAAAAAAAAACGCCCCTCTTCCACTCCAGTATGTCAAACTCTCATCCATCTTCTTCCTCCTCCCTTCCTATTCCCTCCCATTTCTTCTCCACTGCCATACCATCCAGCCCCACTCCCATATCCGTCACCCCTTCTCTATTCCACGTCTCCCCCTCCATACTCTCATACTATCTAATCTTTCCCCACTCCCTTAAGTCTAACTCTCACTCCCAACTCCCACAATTTTTTCCTTTTTTCCATTCCATCCAGCCCCTCTCGCCACCCACTCCCATAACCCTCGCCCTTCCTCCCATCCCATTTCCATAGCCTGCTCCTGTTACAAGCAAATTTCTCTCTAACCATGGAAGCAACACGCAAAGTTCCCTCCAACCATGACATTAATACAAACACTTCCCTCCAACCATGACAATTACAAGCAGACTTCCCTCCAACCATGACAATTACAAGCAGACTTCCCTCCAACCATGACAATTACACACAAACTTCCCTCCAACCAAGAGCATCGTCCGCCGCGCATAACACAGCCCAGCCAAGATCCTCGCCCTCAGAAATCTCGTGCCTTCAAGACCGGCGATATAAGAAGGTTACGATGTCTTTTAAGGATTACAGCTCCTATCCCATGCGTCAGGCCAGGCAATAAGACGTTATGGTGTCCGGGAGAGTTTATTAAAATTTATGACTGCTAGCGTATTATCATCCTCATCATCATCAGTCTGTGATAACCTAATCTTGGTTCAATTTTTTTTTTTCAATGTTCTTCGTTCAATTTCATTCCAGGACGGCAAATTTATGTCACTCATCCCTCCATTTACAGTTATTTGAGTGTCTTCCCCCCCCCTCTCTCTCTCCAGTTCTAGCCCTTCCTTACCAATTTCTGCTTTTTAATAACAGGAGAGAGAATGGGGTGGGTGCTCCTGCCTCTCATACCTGTTTCATTTCTCGGCTTTTGCAGCACGCAGAGAATACCTGGTAATATTCTTTCTCCTTTACGCCCAAGAAATAATAAAATAAACGAAGATAATATGCAGTTCTTGTGATAAAAAAAACAATAAAGTGCTTTAGTCTTCCTGTTTATATAAAGGAAAAGGTATCTACGTAAATTTTTTTATACGTAATCTATCTAATCCTTTTTAACTCTAACTTGGCCTAAAATTATCATCTTGCCATCTTCATTACCGAGTTCTTGCAAGAGATTGACATTAGAATATTATGCTTGTCATGAAGAAGTGCTGTGGACAGAAGTATGAGCCACAGTATTATTCTGCCACTGAGCTACGTGAAATAAGCTATGAAAGGACAAAAATCTGGGCCAGGTTAAGGTAGAAGGACTGTAGTTTGTTAGAGTTAAAGAAAAGGAAAGTGAAAATGAAACACAGATCATCCTAGGAAAATCAGGACATATCTTTTCCAGTCATAAAAAAAAAATGGTCAGTTAAGTGTACGAGATCGAGCAGTGGGAGAAGGCGGAGGGCGGGGGCGAGACTGACCGAGACCCAAGTGGGGGGAACGAGTTATGCAAATTTGCCCAGGTGAGATGGAACAGGTGAACAGCCAACAGACCAGAGTGAGAAAAGTTCAGGTGAGACTTTTATCCTACGTAACTCTGCCTCGCGATGATCAATGCACCGGTGTCTGTGCGGGCGATAGTGTCATTGTGTCAAGTAATATCATGCCTGTGTTAATATTCGTGTGTAATCAGTATAAGCACTTTTTTTTGTAACGTTGTGACGGGATGAGGGAAGGGTAGTTCAATAATACTGTTCCTGTAACTTCTTCACTATTTTAGGTAATTATCATTTATTCTCTGGCGTTTTGTCATTCCAGTATCTTTGTATTTAAGTTTTAACTCTCTAACCCCTTCAGTTCAAGATGTCTTGCCTAAGATAGATGAAACCATTAAACATTAGCCAAAATAAAATAAAAGACGCCCTTGATCTGAAGAGGTTAGAGAATCATGCACTACCTATCTATTCAAACAGTTGTCCACCAAAAATGCAGGTAAACTTTTCTCAATGTTTCATATGCACAGCTGATAAAGTCTGGAATAATCATGCATAGTAATCCATCTTTCCTCAACACTCTGCCAACTGAAATGTGTCATCAGTATATTCAGTTCTGTTAAAGCGTTCACTCCCTTGTCATTCCAACCTGTATTTCCGATAATATGTTCTCTTTCTCTTTCCTCCTCTGCTCATTCACTGATCCACTACAACAAGCTTACATCTACCTCAATAAACTCCATCGATCTGACCTTCTTGGAGGGAATTTTAATATGTTTTACGATTTCCTTATAAGTACCATAACTGATAAAAGTGTCCCTCTGCTGTGCTCTTCCAGTCCCATCTAAGTTACCAGTTCTGAGGTCCCAGTGAGACTCCTGGACCCCACTGGACTCTCCCAAGATGCAGCGTCTCTGGCATCGTGAGCTGCATGGATTGGGAGGCGTTCAGGCAGTACTTCTCAGACTTTTGCCGGACCAATAATTGCTTCCACGGCCGAGAGCCTTGTGTGCTGTACGTCTTATGGAAGTTATCCTCTCGGGTATACAAGCTGACATTTTCTTTTCTTACCCTGTGACTAATGCCAAGGGGGTCCTCATGCTGTTTACATCAAAAGGGCGTTTTCTCGTTTTTTTTTTTTTTTTTTTTTTTTTGGGGGGGGCAATGTCACCAAACTTCCCCTGAATCTGTAAATTTCTGACACCAACTTCCCCTAAATTTAGAAGTTTTGACACCAACTTTCCCTGGAATTTATAAGGCTTTGACACCAACTTTCCCTGGAATTTATAAGTTCCGACACCAACTTTTCCCCGAGTTACGTGCACTTTGTTACTTCCAGGAATTGTACTAAATGTTTTTCTTCGTTCTAATAAAAACAAGAGGAGGAGGAGGAGGAGGAGGAGGAGGAAGAGACTGAAAAGGAAGTACAGGAAGGACAGCGAATACAGAACCTTCAATATTCAGAAAATAGATATGCGTGTATGGAATGGAGGGAGCCGGGTCAACGAGATGTATGGAGAGAGAGAGAGAGAGATTGTTAACGATGACAAACGAGCAACTGAAACAGCGTGTAACGATGGAGTAATCAGCGGGGCGTGAGTGTGGAAGTTTAAATTGAATTCGAAGCGTGACATTTATACGTGACAAAAAGAGAGTGGACGGAAATGAATCAGATGGTGTTCACGAGCCGTACTTTCATCGGGACGGAAAAATGGGTCTATCTGTCTGTCTATTTATATCTCTATATATCTTCTGTCTATCTATCCACCTATCTCTCACATGCAGAACTCATTTCACAGACGATGCAAATCACACACACACACACACACACACACACACACACACACACACACACACACACACACACACACACACACACACACTTATTCCTTGTCTGTGTACCTCTCATGCAAGATCAGTCTTCCTATACTTACCCTTTCCTTCATTTTTTTTTATGTAGGAAGAAAGAACCAAAGGCCAGAAGCTTACAACCTCTATTATGTCCTAGGGTCTCAAAATGAACTGATCTTGATTTTAGACCTCTTCCCTCTCTGTCCGTCTGCCTGTCTCTCGTTAAACAGAACCTCACTCTACACGACTTCACTCTCTCTCTCTCTCTCTCTCTTTCTTTCTTACAGCATAACAAATAAGATTCATCCCCGGAGCTACAAACGACGCTCAGAAATGCACCCCACAGTTCCTGAATTTCCCATCCTTCCATCAGGCGAACGGATAAACGCCAGAATTTTCCTCTCTCTCTCTCTCTCTGGCCACGCTTCACTTTCTCAAACATTTACTTATCACATTTAGCTTTCTTCCTCGCTTTCCTCCTCTCCTCCTACTCTAAAGCTAGCTCACATTTACTCATGATTTACTCTTTTCTCTATCCAGGCCATATCCATCATCTGCTGTTGGCTGTAGTGGTTCCAATCATTCCCTTCTTCCCTCGTTCATTTTTTTCCTACGTTTCTTTATCTTTTTACGGATTATTTCTTAAGAGTTTTAAATCCTGTTCAGTCTTACATACACCTCTAGTTACTCACACACACACACACACACACACACACACACACACACACACACACACACACACACACAGAAATCTTAGTTACGAGACGAAAACTATCATGAACATTTCTCTCTCTCTCTCTCTCTCTCTCTCTCTCTCATAGGAAGGACAAGGAAGGGAGAGGGCCGAATCTCCTCAAGTCTCTTATCCTTCCTGCAAATAAAAAGAATATAAATTCCTACATGAAATTAGTCGTAAGTCTGTTTGCAATCCCTCCTAGAGACTCCATCCTGTGTGTGTGTGTGTGTGTGTGTGTGTGTGTGTGTGTGTGTGTGTGTGTGTGTGAGAGAGAGAGAGAGAGAGAGAGAGAGAGAGAGAATAAAAGAAACTGAAAAAGAAAGGGCACTTTTTCTGGCAAACTGATAACACATTCACAAGAGCAGAAGGGAAGGGAACATGGAGGAGGACAGAGAGAAACAAAGACTTGGGGAAGTAAATAGGAAATAGAGGAAATGGAGGAGGCGTGTTGCAGAGGGGGGTAGGGGAGGTAGTGGAGGGGAAGGAGGGGGATGGAGACGAGAGAGGGGTGGTAGGGAGGAGGGATAGTGGAGCGACAGAGGGAAGGAGGTTGGGGTTATGGATGGTTGTGGAGTGGGGGATAGAGATACAAGGAGGGGGTAATGAGGAAGGGGAGGGGGATAGAAGGAGAGGGTAGAGGTAAAGGGGAGGGGGGATGGTGAGGAAGGGTTGGGAGAGGGGGGGTTAGTTAGAATAGGGGAGGAGTAGAGGACAGGATGGGGATGATGGGACAAGGCTGGGGGGAGGAGAGGAGGGGTAGGGGGGACAGTAGTGGAGGGGAGGGCAGCCGGCGCCGGAACTCACCTAACTCGGTTACATAATTACCTTTTTAACATTACCAAAAAACAAGTCACAGAATTTTTGGTCTGGAACAATATTTGCTTCTCAAAACAGGTATATTGTAGGCTGTACTGACGCTGGTTGAGGTATATATTTATTATTATTATTATTATTATTATTATTACTACTACTACAACAACTATTATTATGATTATCAATATTATTATTATTATTATTCATTATCATTACCCTCATCAATACCATCATCATCATCATCAATACTATTATTATCACTAACACCATCATCATCACCATCATCATTACTATTATTATCATTACCATCATCATCACCATCATTACTATTATTATCACTACCATCATCATCATTACTTTTATCATCATCATCATCATCTTCACCACCACAGACACAACACAGCCATACCCTCAATCAACACCTTGCTCTCACACCTAAAACGAATTACACCAAGTTCCAGTCACACATACTTGGCATTATCATCTCTCTGACAACTACGCTATATACATATTTTTTCTGCTTATCTGATATTTCATTTATCATAGTGCTCGCTGTACCATTAGTCAGCGGAATTACGTATGAGTGTCATTTATAATTAGCGTTTATCTTTTTATTTAGGTCGGTCACTTGGTAAATTATAAATGAGAATGAACGAAAAGGTGTTCAGGTTATGTATTGTATCGGTTTGTCTAATCTGTCTGTCTATCTATTTTATTCAAAGCAAAAGCTGTCTGTCTCAGACGATTTAATTCGGTATCTATCCATTTATCTATCTATCGCCAGACAATTTTATTCAGCACAATATCTACCTTTCCATCTATCTTCAGACGATCTTATTCAGCGTCTATCTATCCATCTATCTATCTACCTATTACTGCAGACACCATCAAACTATTTCATACAACCAAGGGAATCTACTGCAGTAAAAACGGTAAAACTAAAAAAAAAAAAAAAATAATAAAACGAAGAAACGTCAAGATAATCGTTTTAGCTGACAAGAGCTATTTATTTTATTCCGTCTCTCTATCTCTCTCCCTCCCAATTTCTTCTTGCTACCTCCAGACGAATATATTTGACTTGAGGGACGCCTCGTACTGAAGGGGTTAATGAAGGGGGTCTACCCCTACCCCCCTCGAAACGTCTCCAAAGGTGAATAAAAAGGGAAGTTGGTAAAAATCATGTTCTACTACTACTACTATTATTATTTTTATTATTATCATTCCTACTACTACTACTACTACTACTACTACTACTACTATCACCACCACCACCACCACCACTGCTACAACTACTACAATTCTTCCTACTACAGCAACTACTACTACATTCCCACGGTGACAGGAAACAAGTACAATATGACTTACCGAAATTGTTGAAGGAGAGGAAGCCGAGTATCAACAAAGACCGCGCCGAAGAAACCCCGTCCATCTCCAGAGTCACTCCAGCACCGGAAGAGTAGCGGTCATTTCCTTTGTAATTCGTCTAAACCAGGATAAAGTTCAGTTTCTTTATATTCGTCTAAAGTTATCGTTCATTTTTACGTTTCATTAAATATCGTTCATTTTCACAGTTTCATTAGATATCGCTCATTTTTATATTTTTCATTAGATATCGTTCATTTCCTTGTTTCACTGTATATCGTTCATTTATACATATTCTTTCATTAGATATCGTTCATTTGTACATTTTAATTTCATTAGATATCGCTCATTTTATTGTTTCATTAGATATCGCTCATTTTATTGTTTCATTAGATATCGTTCATTTTGACGATTTCACTACGTATCGTTCATTCTTACATTTTGTTTCATGGATATAGTTTTTTATATTTCACTAGGTATCGTTCAATTATACATTTCCTTAGCTATCGTTCATTTTCTCATTTCATTAGATATCGTCCCTTTTTACATTTCATTACACATTACTCATTCTTACACTTCATTACATATTGCTCATTTTTACTCTTCGTTAGCTATCGTTCATTTTCTTTGTGACTAAAACCAGAGTATATCGTTCACTTCTTATTAATACCAAAGGATATCGTTCATGTCCTTCTTTTAATATTTCAAGAGCTTTGCAAATTTTAATAATGGATAAAGTAAAATAAAAATGTTCCCCATAAAGTTACGTGTTTTTTCCTGATTGATAATAAAAAATCTTAAGTGACGTATTTTCTTCTCATGCTACCTGAAGACGGTTTGAATCAGCTTCCGAGAATCTTAATAAAACCCAAGGAATTATATTTAACCTTCAATAACCTCGTCAGTATGATTTTTTTTATAATCTGAATAAAATCTTCTGGTTGTAGCCAAAAAAGGGAAAATAATGGATTGATGGGGGTTAAATTATGGGCCTCTGACACAAATCTAGGTAAAATCGAGAAAAAAAAGGTGTAGATAAGTGTATGTACGTATGTATGTGTGTTTGTACGAGTATGTACGTATGAACGTATGTATGTATGTACGAACGCAATTATGTATGTATGAACGTATGCATGTATGTATGTATTTACTGTATGTGTGTGTATGGGGCGCATTTCTAGCTGGCTGTGGACATTACGTTAAGGCCTCTTCCTTAGCGATTTATGCCGCATATTACACCGTTTTCTTTTACGTTACCGAGGCAATCTACGAGTCTATTGGCATTAAAAGCATAAAAAAAAAGTATCAAGGTGGAAGAGGCATAATAAGCTGCCAAGAGAAAAGTGCAACGACCACAGTGCCAGCTTGGGCCGTAGTTTCATCAGCTTGGAGGGCTCCCTAGCACCTCCTCCTTAGCGATTTATTTTACCCCAGAAGAGGATAGATATGGTAAATGAGTGTGTGAGAGAGGTATAGAAAACGAGGCTAGGGAACTGACAAACGATCGAGCTGACTGGACGAATTTTTAACTTGATATTTTGTACTCTGACGGATGAGTGTGATGCTGCGTGCGGATTATGTATTTATTTATTTATTCACTTATTTACTTTTACATCAGGTGGAGCCAGGATTCCCGGGGCATGAGTGGTAAGTGAATGGGAGTGTGGCTCATTTAGTTGGGCAACCTTTATTATCTCATTCTATCATTTTTTTTTTCCTGGCTCTCTGGACCCAACCTCACAAGGGGTGGGAAAGGAGTGATGATGATGATGATGATTTCCTATTCTCTTGTATATACTTTTGTAAATTAACATAGCATTGACGACGTACAAGAGAACATGCAAAGCGCCATATTCTGAAAATAAAATAATAAGGAAGAAGTGACACAAAGCCTACTAAACTGACGAGAGTGTGGGGCCCTGAATGAGGCGTGCGATGGATGCGATACGCGGTCTGCCACTCTCCCACGTCCCTCCCACGAACACACTGGCCGCCACCTTCACTGCGGCACAGAGCTGCTACCTTGGCATCCCAGACTCAACCACTCACCGATATTCATAAAAATGTTTGAAATTAAGCTGGATGTAAGATAGTTTGGTTATGCTTTTATCATTACAAAACTGCCAAACACTTGAGAGCAAGAGTAGACTGTATGATAATGACAAAAATATGAGAAGACAAAATTCTATCTTGCAATAAACCATCGATACGAAGAACTGTTTATAGTAAGAATTGGGTAAGATCTTTTATGAATACAAGCTCACGCGTCCACACAGACACAGTGCCACGGTGCCTCATACACAAACAATGACTCCTTTCGTTATCTTCAGGAAACTGTAGGCGAATTTCATGCCATATGAATACAGATCTTCATAAAAAAGAACTATTATGGACAAAAATGCCAAAATGAAGCTTGAACTGTATGATCTAATCTCTCCAAAAATAACACTACGTCAGGCAGCGTTGCACCGCGGATGGTTGTCATGGCAACACACATGCTCCAAGAAGCAAGTGCCTCGTTCTCTAATAAAGCAAGCATTCTATGGCCCCATTAACCCCTTTACTGCCATGACGTATTAATTTACCTTACTCTTGCTCCCTCCAGATGGTTGCGTTTACCCTAGAAATGACTTGTATTGAAGAAATTAATGATGGCTGTGCTGCATCTCTTCCTCACCCCTACAGTCTGAAGAATCCCCTAAGCAGAATAAAACTGTGTGGTACAGATGGGCGCTTGCCAATGGCTTGGTGCGTAGGTGGGCTGGTGGGAGGTGTGTGGGAGTGTAAGTGGGTGTGTGGTGTGTGGGAGTGTAAGTGGGTGGGTGGTGTGTGGGAGTGTAAGTGGGTGTGTGGTGTGTGGGAGTATAAGTGGGTGTGTGGTGTGTGGAAGTGTAAGTGGGTGGGTGGTGTGTGGGAGTGTAGGTGGGTTGCTGGGTGGTATGCGGGAGTGTAGGTGAATGGTTGGGAGGTGTGTGGGTGTAGGTGGAATATGGGTGGGAGTGTAGATGGGTAGGTGAGTGCTGGCGACAGGCGGCAGAGTGGTGTTTGGAGAGCAGGTGACTTGATTAATGGCAGGTTAGGTGGTTCTTAAACTTAACTCTTTTCACCTTAGCTTGGCCCAGATTTTGATCCCTTTCAATCTCATTTCACGTAGGTCAGTGAGAGAAGAGGTCAGTACTACAACTATACATTTTCCATAGCACTTCTTCGTGACTAGTAACATTCAGGTACTAATCCACTGTTACACCTCAGCACTCAAGATGGAGAGATGGCAATTTTAGGCCCAAGTCAGCGTAAAATGAGTATAGTGAGGAGCCTACGTGTGGTGACAGATGTGTGTTGAGGAGGAGGTGGAAGTGAAGGGATATTAGCAGTAATAAGAAGTGCGACGGCCGCCTAAAGGAGCAAACCGAGTGAAAGGATGGACAAGCTCTGCCAGTGGGAATTGTTCACCTGGAATCCTGGAAGTTGTACCACTGTGGATTTTTAATATCGATCCACATCATGACGATAAATAAAGTGACAACGAACACTGACATTTGAAACCCACTAATGCGCTCTTCTGAAACCACCACATTTTTCAGAATAATGCGTAAGAGTTTCACATTTCTTCGTATTAAAAGTGGAGCGATGTTCCCGTCCGTAACTGTACATTTTGTCGTAATCATTGATTTTTTTGTTCACATACCATTTCACCCCCGATTTCACAGTGTCTAAGTTCAATTGTGAATCTGTGACACACCTACCATTTCTCTTTTTAGATACCTGACTGAAACACACCCACACCCACCCACCCACACACACACACACACACACACACACAAGCTAGTAATAAAAACAAGCACTTAACGAGGAAGACAAATACTAATGAGGGAAAAGAATCTCAACTTTGAGGATCGGGCGACATTTCTTAGTGGAAGATGGTGACTCGCTGCATTAAAACTTGAGGCAAAGAGTTGAGTGCTAAGTAACTTCTCAAGATGGCTTTTTATGAGGGAACAAAATCTCTGGGAAGGACGAGGTGGGGAGGAGAGGGCTTTTCCGAGTCACCAGGACACATTCTCTCTTTGTCTCTTTTTTCTGTCTCTGTCTGTCTCCTTCCCCTTCTCTCTCTCTCTCTCTCTCTTTCACTCGAGTTATCATCAGGTGTGTGTGTGTGTGTGTGCTACAGGTGAGACGGACAACACAGGTGGGTGACACTGCGACATATTGCAGTGTTGGTTGCTATTCTGGGCCCGGTCCAACACACACACACACACACACACACACACACACATACGTTCGCTTGATGAAACAGCATGATAGATGGACTGGTTATTGAAGTGCGTGTGAAGGGTAAGTCCTGCGGTGGAGAACATTAGGCGGTGAGAAATGAACTTGGACTCTTTGCTGTTAATATCTTGGCTCCTATAAATCTCAAGACGCCATTTAACAACTCTATCAATGTTTTTCTTTTCTTCATCTTCATCATCATCATTCTTCTTTACTACTGCGACATATTCTTGCTTTCTCACGTCGACTTCACTCAGCGTAGGAACTGTCTGTCGTACTGAAGGGATTGATAAATGCTATATTACATCCCAGTTCCAATAATCAATAAATAAATAAACAAAAACTTCATCTGACCAGCAGCTGTATTTCTGGTCCAGGTTCAACTGAAATGTGAACCCAGTGGACTGCAGGCTGGCGTTACCCTCCTCCTGCAGTCCACCATCCTTCGTTTGGGGGATAAAAGAGGTAGACGAAGGGCATGTGCAAAACCAGGCAAATGATCCGTCAGGTTATATCAGTGCCACCACATGAAGGCGTCCCTCTCCAGCACCCTGACCTGACTGCAAAGGGTAAATCCAGTGGAGGGGAACATTAGGCATGATAAATGGCATTGGATTCGACTTTACTGATAGCGTCTGGGTCACATTAATCTCCCCTCCCCTCCCCCCCATCGAAATTACACAAGACAGTCAACATTAAGGACAACTCTATCAGCGCCGTCCATAATCTTAATCAGATGACGCATTTCAGTCTTTCTTTCTCTCTCTCTTTAATTCTGTTCTTTTCTGCTTGAGGTCTTAGTCAGATGGTGTATTTCAGTGTGTTTCTTTATTTCCATCCTTCTTATCTTTGTTCTTTTCGGACGTTTTTCATCGTTTTTTTCTTTTATTCCTTCTTTTCTTTTTTTCTTTCCTTCTTTTTCTTCTTTTCATTTTCTCTTCTGCTTGAGGGTGTAATCAGATGAGGTTTTTCAGTGTTTCTTCTTCTTTCTTTTCTTTCGTTTTTTTCTTTTCTGCATGAAGTCATAATCAGATGGCGTATTTGTGTTTTTCCTTCTCCTTTCTTTTTTTCTGATGTAGTGTTTAATCAGATAATGCATTTCAGTGTCTTTTTCTTTATTTTCTTCCATCTTTTTTCTTCCTCCGGACGATTTTAATAACTTAGGGGACACTTTCTGCAGTTTCAAAGTCCCCTCTCGATCCATCCCATATCCAATCTCTCTCTCTCTCTCTCTCTCTCTCTCTCTACCATAGAGGTAGGAGTAGGTAGAGGCGGCATAAGGGATTAACCACGGGTAGGTCAGAGTGAGGCCGACAGACCTGACTCGACCAACATGGCGGCGACCCCGTTGACAGCTGTCTGACTTGGTTCCGCTGACCAGGCGCGAGTGTTTTCATAGTTGCAAACAGAAAAAATGAGGAAGAAAGTAGGTTATGAATGGAAGGAGAAGAGAAAGTAGTTAATGAATGAAAAAAAAGGAAGCATTTAAGAACATAATGGTAAAATGAAGGATGGAAGACAGATAGATGATTTAAAATAATATACATCAGCACATTATGAAAAAAGTTTGTATCTATTATTCTATATAATATTCAGCTTTACTTTACTAACTCCAGTCATATATATAATGTACACTTACAAATTATAATTCACTCTAAAGATACTCACCGGTGAAATGTAATGCATGGGTCAGATTTCTTATCTCCTCTTTCTTTACACCCAAATGCGGCACAGGTGGTGGGCATTTTTGGAGTCTTAGGTTAATTGATGGTGAGTTACAACTTAGGACAGAACGTCTCACACCCACAGCTGAACTACAACTAAAACCAGAGGTAGAATGAAGTCTACGTTGTTTCTGGCATTCTCCCTGAAGAATACCAGGTGGACACACAGCTGGAGGTATTAAAGGCTTAATAATCTCATGGCCACACCCACGGAGGTAGGATTAGGACTGTTACCACTATGGGCACAGCCATAGAGGTAGGAGTGCACAGCAATCTTCTTCGTCAAGTAGGTGTTGCCGTGACCTCTTGACTTGACCAATATGGCCGTTTGACAGTTCTCTGGCTTCACCGGAGCCTTCTCACGCCGACTCTACCCTAATCCTACCTCTATGCTCTCTACCCATCCGAAGCATAGGAGCTGTGGGTTAGGCTACTCAATCCCGAAATTTAAGAGAGGGTGACAGCCTTATTCGTCCCTGAGTGGCCTTATGTAAACAACGCCAACCACCCATCGGATATAAACCCTTACAGGATCAGTCCGGCTGGAGCACCTTAACCCACTAAGCCACCAGACGTCATTCGGTTGAATAATTGCCTCTCAATGTAGCTTGTCACAGTGTAAAGTCACCCTAAGGAAGCGCTACATCGAGTGAGTGGACGGCGAGAGGTACTTGTTAAAAAGCCCTTTCTAAGCTGGATAAATCGTCTGCAGGTAACAAGAGTGAAAGAAAGGAAAAAATTCGTAACGCCTCTACAGCACCAAATCATTCGCTGCCATAAATCCTGCCCCCCCCCCCTCCTGATGATACTACTACTACTACTACTACTAATCCGACATTATTCAAACTTTATTGTTCGACTGAGCTTCGAATGGGACCTTATTATTAAAGGAAGGGTGTTAACGAAGGCTAAATCTAAACCTTCCTGTCTGAAATACCTCTCCTAAGCTGAAGAAAATCGTCCGGAGGTAGCAAGAGCACTACGTGTGAGAAATTACCTTCGACTCGCCTCTACTGGCACGCTAGAACACATAAATCTTGCAACACCATCTTCATCATATAGCTCTGTACTTGTCAATAATATGTACGTGTTGCTGAAGCGTGGATGATAATGATGATAATGATGGTAGTAGTAGTAGTAGTAGTAGTAGTAGTGATGATGATGATGGTTCACTCCGTCTGCAGTCGCGTATCGGGGTTTCTTTAAGGTACAGATTAGCGATATCATCAGGAAGTGTATGTCATTTGTTCTCTTTGTGACGATTCCTTTGTTTCCTCTCTCTCTCTCTCTCTCTCTCTCTCTCTCATGAAAAAAGGAAGACTGAAACTGGAGTGCCAAGCTTTCGATTTGAGATACAGACGAGCGCTTGCCACCCAGTTCCGTTTTTTTTTTTTTTTTTTTTTTGCCAGCCTGTGTTTGCATTTTACGTATCACAGGTGTTTTTAGATTTTCCGCATATATATCGGTGTGTGTGTGTGTGTGTGTGTGTGTGTGTGTGTGTGTGTGTCCTTTAGGTAACGAGGGCATTTTCTATAGTTTTTCATACATGTATTTATATATATTTGTTTGTGTATGTTTTTTTCGATCCTGTTTCACTTCTTGCGTTCTTTTTCAGTGTGTGTGTGTGTGTGTGTGTGTGTGTGTGTGTATTTTACTCTACTATGCACGTAAATGTATATAAGTGTATCTGCGCTCATATCAACTCACACACTGGTGTATTTGCTCGTTCCAAAATGTCATTAGCTATTCTAGCATGAGTTGGAAAAAAAAAAAAAAAAAAAAAAAAAACGATTCAGTTAGCGTGGCAAATCCGTACAGCCTCACATAGAGCTCCCGTAGTCCGCACAGAGCTTCCATACTCCGCACAGAGCTTCCGTAGTCCGCATTGAGCTTCCAGACCCCGCATAAAGCTTCCAGACCCCGCATAGAGCTTCCGGGCCCATTTGGAAAAGACATTAGGCCCATAAAGTCTATTCCATTAAACCCGACACACTAATTGAGTTTACTTTGCACGCTTATTTTTTTGGGGGGTTACGCTCACTCCGGCCTCGCCCCTTTAACACCCTCACGCTCGGGACAACTCTGGTGCTGTGTCAGACGATTTTATTCAGCTGGGAGGGTCATAGGATCCTGAGGATGTAAATCTTGTCATCAGTAACCCTCTCGTGGTCGGAAAACTCTATCAATCTCATCTGACACTTACCAGACGATTTTATTCAGAAGAGCCATAGGAGCCTGGGAAAGTTGACACTATACCCTGTTCACTCTAACCTGGCCCAAAATTGCCACCTCTCCACCTAGAATGCTGAGCTGTAACAATGGATTAACACTAGAATGTGGTACTAGACAGGGAGAAGTGCTGTGGAAAGGACGTGCAACAGTAACATTGTCGTTTTCTGCCACTTGAACTACGTGAAATAAGCTGCAAAAGGACGAAAATCTGAGTCAGGTTAAAATGAATGAATTATAGTCTCTCTCTCTCTCCCTCTCAATTCTCTCCCCTCTCCACACCCATCTCTAGGCCCTAACCTCCTATACTCCTTTCACTTCTTTCTGGCACTCCCCTGAAGCTGACACAGACACAGTAGTTTAAGAAAAAGACTTGTACTATTACGAAAAAAAATAAAAAGAAAATAAATCTGACCCATTAAAGCAAGCACTGACTTTACGAGAATACCGATGGGTTTCGCCTCAGCCTCTTCAGTCCCATGTCTTGAGAGAGAGAGAGAGAGAGAGAGAGAGAGAGAGAGAGAGAGAGAGAGAGAGAGAGAGAGAGAGAGAGAGAGAGAGAGAGAGAGAGAGAGAGAGGCCTCCCTTGGGCTAAATGGCATTGTCTGAAAATAGCAAAAATAATCGTAGTGAAGGGGTTAAGTGTTAGGTGTATCAATAAATTTTACTTTTTTCATGGAAGATACAAAAGACTTGAGTAGCTAGACTGATATATTTGATTTTTATTTTTAGCTTAAAGTTTTCTGGGGGGGGGAAGATTAAGATGAATATCTAAAGAACCTGCGCGCGCGCGTGTGTGTGTGTGTGTGTGTGTGTGTGTGTGTGTGTGTGTGTGTGTGTGTGTGTGTGTGTGTGTGTGTGTGTGTGCGTGCGTGCGTGTGTTTACGTGCGCATATAAGCGTGTGTGCGCGTCTGTAAAATTGCTATAATAAAGAAAACACCGATATAAACTTTCGCTACACATATTCCTCACAGTGTTTAATTAGGCAAGCGTGAGAATGAAACGTGATCAAAGGGACACTGGGCAGCGTAAATGTGATGTTAATTTCGGAATATTTAAAAGGCTTTTGATCTCAGGCACTAAATTTATTCCATGAGGTTAGTAAACACGGTGAATTAATTTAGTTCACTGGCACAATTCCGATAAAAGATTTGGTTATTTCACTCCGATGACGCGTGCTGGTGTGTATTTGGGTGGAATAGCTGCGGCGACCACCCAGGAGCCAAAATTCCCTAACATTTCCCTGCACCTCGACGTGGGAAAGCACCCTGGTTCGGCCCCGGTGATGCGCTGTCTACCACAAGGGGATGTCGGTTCCCTACACGGTTCATGTAAGTTACTGTACATGTAGGTGTGTGTGAGTGTGTGTGCTGTATGCTCAAGTTTGCCCAGTTCTGTCAAGTACACAACAAACTAAATATAGTTGATACACCGACGCTATAGCCTGGTCTGCCGGGGGGTACCGCAATTGTGCTCAGAACGGATGGGTAGGACACACACACACACACACACACACACACACACACACACACACACACACACACACACACACACACATTCTCTCTAGCGTGACTAAACAACATGAACGCTGAAACCACGATACAATTTGCCGCGGGAGTGTGACCGGGCGCGGCAAATCAGTTGGTTTATGGGGAGGAGTTCCGACCTTGGGCAAAATAATCCACCCAGAGACCAAACAGACACTGATTTTTCTCCATTCGGTTCTCTCGTCATTGCGGATCAGGGATGTAAATGAGGGGGGTCTGCGGTTGCTCTGACGCAGTGCATGGAAAGACAGCTGGATATGAAAGAGGTACAGAGGAGTATGAGAGATGAAACAAGCAGAGTAGTAGGATAGATGACTGAGGTAGAAATGAAAGTAGCAGGGCAGTCGGCGACATGAAGGAAGCAGATCAATAGGAAGGATGACTGAAATGGGGACGAAAGGTAAGAAGAGGAAATGAAAGAAGCAAAGTAGCAGGAAAATTGAACCAAGCAGAGTAGTAGGAAAGATAACTGCAGTGGAAATGAAACAAGCAGAGTTCTAGAAAAGATAAAATAAGTAGAGTAGTAGGAAAGATGACTGAAGTGAATATGAAACAAGCAGAACAACGGGGAAAGATGACAGATTACGGCGAGTTTATTCTGACCTGATGAAGATACCTAACCCCTCTGAGTTCAGTTGATGCCCAGGTGTATAGTCAAATTGGAGGGTCGATTTGGCTAGTAACCAAGGAGACTCATTCCACCCTCATAACTAAGGTCGAATATCAAGTAAACACGATTTAGTATTTATGTTGTGGAAGTGACTCATTTTCTTAAGGTAAAAGAAAACGAATATAGCATCATATCCTTGTGTTATTCTTAATGCAGCTCAGCATTCAAGGCGGAGAGATGACAGTTTCGGACCAAGTTCCAGTAAACAGGGTATAACAAGACTACCGAACAACCGCAGCTGTGCCAAAAAATACAAATCTCATCCAGAACCTAGTAACCAGTCGAAGTGTGGTTATTGGCTGGATGAAGGGAACTGATGCTGATTTGAATGATACTCGTGGGTGTGCTGAGTGTGGCGCCGAGTCGGATTAACCTGGATGTTTTCACCGCACTGGCTTTGAATGTTACGGCCTTTCATTTGCAACTTTTCTACGGGGCAAGGTTATCTCGCCTCATTAGCAAGGATTTTCCATTTCTGCTATTGATAGACAAGTGAAAGAGCTAATCATGGCCATTGGCGGGAAATTATAAACGTGTGTACAATTAGAATTTTGGTGGGAAAATGGAAGGGTATAAATTTACGCAGCAGATCTGGTTTTGGTTACTCACGTCATGATGATGATGATGATGATGATGATGATGATGATGAAGGTAATAATGATGGTGGTAATGGGCAACTATATCAGTCCTTTCTAGTTACGCACATTATTTTACTCGTCGATAAATCATTCTCTCTTTCATTATATGTTACTTTATGTTACTCTTTCTTAGCCTATTGGTTCCACGCTAGTCTCAAACGCTACGTATTTCACCAGATCCACTGCCACTGCCACACCACTGTCTCTGCCCCTCGCTTCCATACAGTCCCTTTACAAATGCCTTTACGGACGAAACAATTCTACCTGTGTCACCTTATATTTTGTACATGTTACTTTTTCTTTCCTACCTCTTCCACGCAGCTCACATTGCAGTTTTCCCTCAGCAGATCCCTTGCCACTGCCTCCACATATATACGATTTCTTTACGGAATATTATATGAATGTTTACGAAACTTTGCTAACTTTACAAACTTTTACTACCATTACAAAGTTTTACATAGTCTGTCTTTTTAGCGCAGCTCCACCATACCAACATATCCCCCAACTCTATACGATTTCTTTATGAACGTGTTTTCGATTTTTTACGAACTTTCCGAACATTTCCAGGCAGCTTATACTTTAAATTTCTCACTATCTGTCCACTGCCACTGCCATATCACTATACCTTCCTCCTCCCCAACCCTCCTTCTCACCCCTCCTACCACCGCCATATCACCATCCCCTCCCCCTCCCCTCCTTTTCCTCACCCCTCCTACCACCGCCATCCACTCCCCCCCCTTCCGCAACCCTCCCCTCCATACGCTTTCTTTACGAATGTGTTTACGAACGACACAATTTCCTGTTTGTGGGGGCGAATCGTAACCTTTAAACCCGCGAGCATTTTCCAGGCCGCGAACCCCATCAGAACCCGAACTTCCAGCGCTATCATCCCCGTCCCCACCTCAATATCTGTGAGTGTCAAAGTTGGACGCTTTTTTGGTAAGTTAGCGAGAGAGAGTATGCACAGGAAATACCCCACAGAAAAAGAGGGAGAAAGAGAGAGAGAGTGTATTCTACCTGTGTACTGTATAAGTGTATTTTTCTTCTAGCAGTATTTTCGATTCTGTTATGTCTTAGAGGGAAATATATATACAAGTGCCTTTGTAAATTTTTAACCCGCTCAGTTCGGTGATATAGTTTTCTTCTTATTATCTTTATTTTTTATTCTTGCTACCTCCAGACGATTTTATTCAGCTCAGGGGGATTTTTCGACCTGGACGGGTTAGATAATACTTCAGTAACCCCTTCAGAACGAGAGAGACCTAGTCATCATCTGGAGGTAGGAAAAATAAAACGAAAAAAAAAAAAAAAAAACTAACTGGATTCAGGGGGATATATTTTTTTTCTTTACCCTATGCTAGTGCTGATCTATTCGTACAGCTCAGCATTCAAGGAGGAGAGAGGATAATTTTAGGCCAAGTTAGAGTAAAAGGAGTAGAGAAAAAAAAATCAAGAGACGGCAAGAAAAAAAAAAAAGTTAAGTATTGTAGGTCTCCCGAAATGAAGGGGTATAAACTGGTGTGGGTGGTGTTGTTGACTGGAATATATGGATCTATACGTATGGGTTGATGGTGTGATGTGTGGGCTGGTGTCAGGTGTGAACTGGTGTAGGTGAATGGAGTGGTATGGTCACGGTGTATGGGGCTGGTGTGACTTAAGGGGAGTATGTGGTGTGATTTATTTTAAAACAAAGGACTAGTTGTTGTTTTTGGTGTTGCTTAATCCCAACCTACCTGGTCCAGCAGACCCGTCGACCATAGGTAAGTATCTGTTTCTGTGGGGCCATTCTGAATGTAAAGCACATTACATACACTATGTTAGGACCCGGCGTCTCTTAATGGTAGACAGCGCCTTATCATGGTCACGAAGAGGTGCAGGGAAATATGAGGAGGTTTGACTCCTGGGTGGACGCCGCAGCTGTTTCACCCAGAGTGCACAGCGTCACCCAGTATAGGCTCCTCGACAGCGCTAGGACTGCCTGGAAAAAAAATGAGTCATAGTCGCCAAATGAAATATACGTTCCCTTGGCCGAAGAAAAAACACACTTTGCAATTCTAGCTCTGCACATTCCCCCGGACTCTAACTAAAAATTTCTTCTGGCGTTTTACCTCTTTTTTCATTCCCTCGATTTTTTTTTTCTCTCTCTTCTCTCTCTTTCTTAATTTAATAGCCTTGAACCATGACATGAACCCCCGTCAGACGATTTTACTCAGCTCAAGGAAGATTTTTAGAATGGAGGGTTTAGATACAGCCTTCATTAACCCATTTCCTGTGCTTCCTCGCTGACACCCCGCATAAGTAAATTTTTATTTTTCTTTTCTTATTTTTTCCTTTTTCGGAGTGGTATGCCATGATAAATATTGGTACATCCAAGCATTCTTGTTCTTGTTCTTGTTCTTCTTCTTCTTCCTCTTCCTCCTCCTGTTCTTCTTCTTTCCTCTTCTTCCTCTTCCTCCTCCTGTTCTTCTTCTTTCTTCTTCTCCCTCTTCATCACCATCAACTTTTTTTTGCTCTTCTTCCACTGTTCTCCTTCATCTTTATTATCATCAACTTCTTCTTCTTCTTCTTTTTGCTCCTCTTCTTTTTCTCCTTCTTTCTCTTCTTCTTCCTCTTCTTCTTCTTGTCCTTCTTCCTCTTCTTCTACTTCTTCTTTCTTTTTACACATGCAGTTTCTTAAGCACATCAGCAGCGACTCACGTAACCCTACACAGGACTATCAAGTGAAACCCCCTTTTTAACACACAGGCTCCTTTAACTCACTCTCAACTGAATAAAATCGTCTGGCGTTAGCAGGAAAAGAATACTAGAGTTGTACTGAGCATGAGAGGGCTAAATCAAACTGACAGCCACGTCTTTCAGTTCTCATTCAGTGTTGTATAGTGTTGTGTGTGTGTGTGTGTGTGTGTGTGTGTGTGTGTGTGTGTGTGTGTGTGTGTGTGTGTGTGTGTGTGTGTGTGATTCTGTCTGTGTCTGTGTGTGTTTCTGTCTGACAATGTCTTTCTTTCTTTGTCTGTCTGTCTGTCTGTCTGTCTGTCTCTCTCTCTCTCTCTCTCTCACCTTTAACCTTTAATCTGGTCCCTTGGCCCAGGTGTACACAGACTAATTCCTCTTCCGGCCACCTGTCCACCGTAAGGAGGATACAGGTGTTTGTACTCATAATCACATCACTTATGACTATTTCCTCATCTTCTCAAAATTGTACACCTATAGATTTAGCATTTTATTTTCTCATTTTAAGTACTCAAACTTTTATAAGTATAGTGTTATCATTTTTCTAGGTCTTCTTATCTGCTCAAATTTTTATAAGTATGGTCTTGTCATTTTACTTGAAAAAAAAAAAAGTTGACTGCATAAGGGATATTAACACACTTGGCCCCATATTCTCGTGGGGTAAGGAAGCCACCTAACATCTTTTCCTAAGCAACTTATTTTGTTTATTACACCTTACTGTCCTCTGTGTGTCATAAACCCTTCCAATATCACCACACTCCGCATAATCAGCGTACAAAAGTATATCAACCAGCCATATGCAAGAATAAATCACGAAGGAATAGGTGTTAGGGAGCGAATACGAGCCTTGGACTCCTATGACTCACTCAAGTAAACATAAACTTCCGTTTTCACCTGGGTAGAATAGTAGAGTTGTTCCTGGCACTGAAGGGGAGTTTCAAGCAGTGTGGTGAATTGATAAGAAGAAGGGGTGCATTCTCTATCAGGAAGGGTGAATTTAAGATTTTTTTTTTTTTTTTTTTTTTTTTGAGGAAGAAGGGTTGTTGAAAGGAATAACTGCACATGAAAATAATCTGAGGTCTAGAGGTGGGCAGCTGTGGTTGAAAAAATCAGGAAAAACGTGTGTGTGTGTGTGTGTGTGTGTGTGTGTGTGTGATGCAAGACTGTATCTACATAAGTGGAAGAGTATCAATGTGACGATTATCTTTGCGTCAGAAAATGCCATGTATAAGAAATTGTCGGATTTTAGCCACAGAAAAATATATAAACAGAAGACCGTCGTTTCGGGGTTAATAGATGAATTTTAATATTTTCTGATACTGGGCAGGCATTAAGCTGGTCTACAAACTCGCCATCTATACTCCTTTCACTTTAACTAGGCATAAAATTGCCATCTCTCCATCTTAAATGCTTTCAGTTGTAGCAAGAGATTAGCGCTAGAATATGGTGCTAGTCACGAAGAAGTGCTATGGCAAGGATGTAGAGCAGTACTACTGTCTATTTCTGTCACTGAGCTGCGTGAAATAAGAGGAGAAATGGACGAAAATCTAAGCCCAGTTAAAATGAATGGACTAAAGCGTACTTAACACTTACAAACTTAACCTTAACTTTTTAAACCTAAGGAGATATCTTTACAAGTCTGCCTAATTTAACTTCTTTACTCTTTTTACTTTATTCAGTCTTTATTCACTTCAATAAAAAGTTCTGTCAGCTCTGGTTTTAGTTACCAGTTTAGGAAGCACTAGCAAAAGAGAGAGAGAGAGAGAGAGAGAGAGAGAGAGAGAGAGAGAGAGAGAGAGAGAGAGGCGAGGGAGCATGCCTTATTAGTTAGCTTAGATGGGAAGTGTAGGAGGGGACTGGCAAATGGGTAGGGCTGAGTGTTAACCGGAGGGGAGGGAAGTGAAATTTGATGATGGAGAGAGTGGCAGTAAATTTAATATTGGGTAATGACATTAGTGGCGAGGGGAGGAAGGAAGGAAAGGGAAGGGAAGGGAAATTGCTTACTTGCATTAGGAAAAATGTCTTAGAAAGGAAGGAGGGGAAGGAAGGGGGGGGGAATGAAAGGAGAAAGGATGGGAAAAGAAGGCAAGGGCAGGGAAGGGAAGGGACGGTATTGCAAGGGAAAGGAAGGGAAGGAAAGAAAAGGGAAGAGAAAGAAGGGAAGGGAAGGGAAGGGAAGGAAAGAAAAGGGAAGAGAAAGAAGGGAAGGGAAGGGAAGGGAAGGAGCTTACTTGCATCAGGAAAAAATATCTCAGAAAGGAAGGAATTATTTGCCATGAAAAAAAGACTTTGTAAATTGGATGAGGGATATTAAATGAGCATAAATTTGTTACTAATACCTTATTATGTAATTACGGTCTAAAGTTAAAATACAAATGGACGGTAGGGTGAACTAATCAGAGAAACCAAGGTAAGAGAGGAAACAACAAGGGAGGAAACAGGTAAGGGAGGAAACAGTAAAGGAAAAGGACAGTTAATGGAAGGGAACATTAGAGCACAATAAAGGAAAATATAAAGCAAATGACCATATTATAAAAGTGATGAACTGAAACACCATGACTGACTCTGATCCACTGTTTATAGGGGATTCGACACCACGTTTCGAGACGGATGAGCAACGTGTTTGACCTGAGCCCTTTACTGATCGTTGGGAAGGGGTTCGAGAGGAGAAAGAGTAAAGTAGTAAAATTTGCCAACTCCGAAGACCAGAAAAAATACAGTATAGAGTTTTTATTTTATTTTATTTTATTTAAGGAATATCTGCTTGGCGTGGGGTAATGACGGAAGAAGAAGGGCTGCCTATTGACTACACGAGGATCGCTAATTAGAGAAAGTGAGGATCACTAATTAGAGAAAGTAGAGAGGATCACTAATTAGAGAAAGTAAAAGGAAATATGAAGCTCTTGTGTACGTTGATGTATTTTTTTTCATACTTATTTTCACTGCTACCATTTGATGTACTGTATATTTAATCTATGAGAATCCATTTGAAGAAAAGTTAATGCTGGATATATGCAAACCTTTGTAGTTCCAAAATCTATCTTTATTAGAACAAAAATCGAGTAGAGACAAAAAGAGTAAGAAAAAATGTCACCGGATTGAAGGAGCTTTATATTCTTAATGACTTAGAGCAGCTTGTACAGAACTTTATAAGTTTCCCTTTCTTGGGGAGCTCTAATCCATCTCCCATTTTCTTACATTATTATTTTTTTTTCTGGTTACTCCTTTACTCTATATTTCAATCATGTCGCTACCTTAAGATTTATTAATTTTAGGACTTTAGGTAGTGAAGGGGCCAATAAAGTCACTATTAAAACCTTTCCAACAATTATACTGCCTCTCCTCCACTTTTCCACCCATATGTTTCTGTTATTGTTCTTATTTTTTATCCTTATTTACCAACTTCCTCCTTTTCTTTTTAGCTGGAAGTTTGGTCTCCCCCCTGTCGGCCCCAGAGAAGGCCAATCTTTGCCAACCAGTGAACTATACTCCAATTAATTCAACATCTTTTATCCGCAAAGACTCCAACTCGATACCCAATAGTAAGATTTTAATGTATTCTTTTTCAGATTTTATTAAATACTGATAGAGACGAAAAGTTTTATCACAGGCGTCCAACTGGTACTCTTACATTCCTGTCAGATTCCTCTATTCAAGACTTCGGTAAAACTTTTGTCATGGAACTGCTCACCTTCGGCCAAGTATGGGAGATATTTTTAATTTCCGAACATTCCTTTCAGCTTCTGTACACAATCCCCCCCCTTTTTTTTTTTGTCAGTACAGAGTTATATTCGCCCCTGTTTCTGTGTGTGTGTGTGTGTGTGTGTGTGTGTGTGTGTGTGTGTGTGTGTGTGTGTGTGTGTGTGTGTGTGTGTGTGTGTGTGTGTGTGCGCACGCGCGGCCGTGTGATTAAAATTAACTTACGACTAACCATACTAGCTCTCCAGTATCAATCAGCATTTTCAGTTGATTTGGCAAAAGGTAATAAAGGAAAAACTATATATTGCACATAATTAGTCTCACTGTATGTGGGAATTGGTGGGATGGAGCACATATGTTGAAAATGTATATATAATGATTTTCCACATATGCTGTAGAGATAAGAAACTGATGATCGCAGAGAAAAATATAGAGATACCAACGAAGAAAAGAATACATTTGGCTAAGCATAAGTTTGTAAAAGGAGAATGATTTTTTTTTAAACCTTAGATGGAGTATGAAAGACTAAAAAACATATCTGTAAGAGGAGAAAGAGTGAGAGTGGCAAGGATAAACTACACACACACACACACACACACACACACACACACACACACACACACACGGGGTTAAGGGGGATGGTATGTGTCTGCACTTTCATCCTCCTTCTGTATATAATGTGAGAAAATGATGATGACACCAGACCTGTATTATTCAGCGGGTAAAACATGGAACGTATGAATGTGTATAATGTACGTGAATGAATGAATGTGTATAATGTATAATGTATGTGAATGTATAAGCACCCACGCCCTAGAGACTGGCCTTTGTAATGCCATCAGCCAACACAGAGGGATTGCGGTATAAACATCACTAGCTGTAAAATAAAAAATAAATAAATAAAGGATGAATGATAAATGAATAAAGAAAGCTGCAAAAAAATAATATATAAGACGCGTATTTATATAAATTCTTAGCCAACTTTCATAATATAAATTTCTCCTTATAACTGATATATTCTCTGATGTCACTCTGTTTTATAAGCTAATTGATTTTTTACTTCATTATTCGCTCAAATTTGGTTTTTAAGTGTCTGGCAGCATTTATAAAGTTAGGATGTATAAATGATCGAATACTCAACCTCAAGAATTGTTATAAATACACCCCAAAGCAACAAGTCCAAAAAATTCTTTGTAAAAATGATGTAATATTCTTTCCCGCCATCTTTCTGTGTATGTTTTTTCCCCGTTTTCCTCCAGTATATATGTGCATTTCCTGACTACACCTAGGCTTCTCTCTCTCTCTCTCTCTCTCTCGCCCAGGTGTTGCTGCCTTTCCTCTGACTTTTTCCTTCCTGTTTTCCTGCATGTTTTTCCTACCAACTGCTGTGTTCTACTTGCCTCTCTCTCCTCCGCCCTCTTTTTTTTTTTTTTTTTTTAACTTTTCTACTTATATTTTTCTCGTTCATTTTCTGTTGTATTTTGTTTTTGGACCTTCACTAGCAAGGTTGTCCTCTATTAATTCACTTCCACTCTCCTGTTCTTTCTGGCAGAACTAATTCAATTCCCTCTACAACCTCTCTCTCTCTCCCACTCTCTCTCTCTCTCTCTCTCTCTCTTCACATTCTTTTTTTTTTTAAGCTTCTCTCACCATCTCTTCCCATTTTTTTTTTTTACCCCTCCTCTCTCTCTCTCTCTCTCTCTCTCTCTCTCTCTCTCTCTCTCTCTCTCTCTCTCACGTGTACACTCTGTTTACTCCCCTCTCCTCAAAGCCTTCGCTCTCGAATTCTTTACACGCAGCAAAACCTATCACATCCCTTGCCCATTGCCCCTTGCCCCTTGCCCATTGCTTCCTGTCTCTTGCCTCTCTCACCAAAACACTTGCCCTGCTCCGCCTTTCCCCATCTTTTCGTTAGGGCTGTGTTTTTCATCGATATCCTCTTTGATACCATTCCAAACGTTTCTTGCCTCTCCACTTGATGCAAAAATGCGCAAGGGACGTATTGCAACACAATCCCCCGAGACAAGAAAGAGCTTGCTAGTTGTTCGTGCATGGAAGCTCAATGTTGCAGAGTGGATTTTTTTTTGTTTTTGTTTTTAGCAGTGATGTTGTTTGGTTTGTACGGTCTCTCTCTCTCTCTCTCTTACGTGGCCTGTCGGTAATATTTCACGAGTACTTTGTTGTGTGTGTTTGTGTGTATGTATCGCACCATTGCACGTCCGGCAGTAATTGAGAGGGAAATTATGCGCGCCCCGTGAAACAAGTCCTTTTCAACTGGATTCACGATAACTGTTGGAGGTCCTGGCGTTGCTTATCTGTGATGGATTGGCAGCATCAGTCACCCTCACCACCCCTCATCCCCCACCACCCCCACCAGCACTACCCTCACCCCTACCACTCCACCTCCACCCCCACCCACAGCACCAGCACCGCCCTCACCCCTCTCAGCACCTCCACCCCCATCCCACCCTCCCCATCAGCATCCGTGTTTATGAGCTCATCTATGCTTAAGAACTTTATGAGATGACTTGTGCGTATGTTTTCCTTCACACACACACACACACACACACACACACACACACACACACACACACACACACACGCACACAACGCTTTTCACTGCTTCACCCGCTTGGATAACATAATAATTAACCAGATAACAAGTTACTGATTTAACCAGTTTATATTATTAAGGCTTTTGTATTCTAATTAGAACCAGAAGATTAAAGCCTGTATTCTCGTTGGTTAAGAAAGCTACCTAACACCTCTTCCTAAGCGATTTATTTTGCTTGTTACACCTTGCCATTCTTTTCCGTGACACTTCAGTCATTCTAATAGCTCCAACCTCTGCATTAATATCATACAAAATATTAACCAGCTGTGTGCAAAAATTAATCGGGAAGGAAGAGGTGTTAGCGAGTTTCCTTTACTGTCGAAAGTAAGAGACTACAATACTTAAAATTCACATCTGTCAACTTCACGATGGTTTTTAAGGATGACGATTCTAATTCTAAATCTTCCCCTCATTAGGTTCTCAAAATCCAGTGTTACATCTAGGATCTTCCACTGTACTACTAGGAAAACAAGAGGGAAACAAACTTTGCTTAGTGGTCTAACCGGCCCGGGAATCAAACTCGAGTTCTTTCAGCAACGATATGGAAGTGCTAACCCATACACCCTCGCCTTCCCCGGTAGCACCAGTCGATTTTATTGTTCTCAAGACCTGTCACTGAGGGGTGCAAATTTTCACTACATTGTTTGGAAAATTTGGTCAGATACTTGCATTTTTCATTCACTGTCGTCCATCTGCTTATCTCTGCGTATCCAATTAACGATGGAAATGAGTGTTAATGAATCCCTTGAATCGGTGACATATTTTTAAGGTATCCATGTTATTTCCAGGAAATCTCCTTCACCTGAAGAACAACCTCTAAGCTATATGTAGCTAACTTCCCAGTTCAAGAAGGCTCTCCTAAGTTTAAAATTGATATAAATATTACACAGAAGATATACGGCAATAAAGCTGCAGGGTTTAGCGAACAAATTTATAGTAATGCTTTCACTACAGCTGGCATATTATGTGCCGGGAGAAGATGAGGCAAGGAGGACTTGATAAAATTAATTACGATAAATAAATAAATAAATAAATATATAATATATATAAAGTGGATCATTATATTCAGTGGGTGAGGCTGAAATTAATAAACGAGGCTGCTCTCTCTTTTCTCCTGCTTCTGGGCGACGTCCCACTGGAGCGCTGGAGCGGGTAACGTTTACTGAGTATTCTCGTATATCATTAGATAATTTCTTAAACGTACTCTTTAAGTTACCCTCCAACATATTCTGACTCTCGCCACACGGATTTAGTCAGTAAAGATGGAACTTTTCTAGTGGAAAGGATCAAGAGTCTGTCAGGGAAAACTGAATGTAACTTATTCTTTTTACTAAAGTCGAAGATCTGGGCACTAAAACGTAATTTTGGCCCTGGCTCTCTACCCATGTCAGCCATTCGCCTATTTCCACAGAGTCCATTTAGATCACGAACTGGGCATAGTTGGCAAAGCTTATTACAGAGGAAACGCAACAATCAGTTTTTGGAAACAGTCTAGGAAGAGCAAGGCAAATAAGCACAAGGGACATGAATGAAATCTTCTATTTATTGTTTTTTTCCCTCTCTCATCCTTCACTCCATTTTCATTTAATGTACACTATAGACCCACGAATACAATAATTTGGTAAATTCACAATATCGTCCTCCACTAGTATCTACCGATGTGTCAGGTGCAAGTATACGAATAAACTGATATTTGCAATTTATGTTATCTTTTAAAATCGGCCTTCAGTTCGTGTCCACAGACACACCAATGAATCTTTAAGGATATAATTTTTTATCGCCCCGTTGCTCATATTTATTAAACGATGCACCGTAACTCAATAAATCCGGGTAAATTGAGAGTGTGTTCTGATTCATCTTTATCTTGCACTGATCCATTTTGTTTGTACCGATCCCTGTTGTTTGTGCGGCTCCATCTTCTGACGTACTGTAGGTTGGTAGTGTGAGCGTTGCCCCCCTCGCCGCCTGCCCCATCAAGTATTCCCTCAGAGCAGCGCCTGTCATCACTCATTCTCTTTACACATTACCCGCACTCAGCCTTCCCCCACCTTTTCCTCCACCCCTTACTAAAAACAAAAGCTTGCTACAGAATATACCAAACTAAGGAAGGCAATATCAGTAATTGGATAACAGCCTTTCCTCTGCACTTTACTAGAACAATAGCTTAATAAAGAAAACTTAGCAAGGCGATATTAGCGACAGAAGAATACCTTTTGCTCTATACTTTAAACAATTGCCTGCATCAAAATATAACTACATAATTTTATCTAAGAGTGTGGGCCTGGTAACACAGAGGTGAAGCGAGAGTGAGGGGAAAAGGATTAAGTATATGAGGGGAAAATGGTTAAGTATATGTGAATGAAAATGATATGGAGATGATTTGATAAGTATATGTAAAAGAAAATGAGTGAGAAGGTGATATATGGACGACGCGAAGTAAAGTAACTGGATGGATTATGCGCAAAGGGAAGTGCGCATATTGAGGATTGCGCCCCTTCATTAATATGGCAGTCGATCAAATGGCTCTATCCCACGGGTGCTGAGAGAGAGATGAAGCCACGCCTGTTGAGTGGAAGAAGAAAGAGGGCTGAGAATATGCGAAGTTTGCTCAGTCAGACAGTACTGAACAGAAAATGAGTGTGTGACTTGCATGAGGTGACTAGAACATTATACAGTACGAGAGAGAGAGAGAGAGAGAGAGAGAGAGAGAGAGAGAGTAACAGACCAACAACCCACTCTATCCCACCTCCGTCTGTCTCCCCCCTCAACCACGCTAATTGTACCGCGGAAAACCTGATTATGGCGACAGTGAGATGTCTGTCTGAATCATCATCCATATCGGAGGGATGGCAGGGCAGTCCACCGTCTCCTCCCCGCTTGTTAATATCACCAAACCTGACAACACCGCTAAAGCCTATTCTGCATTAGTCCTCCTTGTTTTGGAACCGAAGAAAATGGGTATGGGTATGTTTTGGAGTCGAAGAAAATGGGTAGGCAGTCAAATTAGCATTCAAGATAAAGCCAAATTTTTTATAGTTGCCGTTGCCGTACTTCTGATTAATAGATCTGGGAGTATAGTCGAGGAATTTAATAACTTTTCTGATGCCGAAGAGCATCAAATTATCTGCGACACGTATTATTTCAGCTCATATGATGGTTACGTTTCTCTGGTTTTCCGTACTCTCCGCAGAAAATGGAGAAACAATGAATGCGATAATGTTTACTTGCTTCTATCATAGCTGTTAGGGTAATACTGCTTAATTCCGTATTTCTCCTCCCTGTGAGATAATTTCCAGCGCAGTCAGTATGTCTTTCAAAAGGGAAGGGGGTGGGTAGAAGCTCGCGAGTCTGAAATATTACCAAAAATAAAATACAAGAAGATGGGAAACACTAAGCATTTTGTTCGGGGGGGAGGGGTACAGGCTAAAATTTTAACCCCAAGTAATATGTGTCAAAGTAAATCCTATAGTCACCTTAAAAAAAACTAAGAACTATAAATCACAGAATAATACCTAATCTCTCTCTCTCTCTCTCTCTCTCTCTCTCTCACACACACACAAAATCCAGTGGTGGTATAACCTTTAGGACACGAGGTCAAGGTTGCCAACTCATGTTAAGGTCAAATCGGATATGAAATCGTCCAAAGACTCTTAATGGATATATACCAATGCTAATTATCCAACAGAAAAGAATGATATATTTAATAGTCAAGGTATTAATTAAACTCTAAGGTCCTGTATCTCCCCCTTTCATTCTTCTGTCTCTACCGTATCACCTTATTAAACTCTAAGGTCACGTTTCTCCCCTTTTCATTTTTCTGTCTGTCTTATCACTTCCTTCCTTCCCTTCATTCCCTCATCCTTGCCTCTTCCTCCTTCGTTCCCTCATACCTCCTCCTCCTCCCCCTCTCTCTCGCTCCCTCATTCCCATCCTCCTTCACCTTCCTCACTCTCTTCCTCCCACGTACCTCCTTCATTACCTCATACCCTTACTCCTTCTTCCTCGTAATCTCCTTCCTTCCTTCGCTCCCTTCTGTTCTTCCACTTTCCTTACCCTCCTCCCCCTGCTTCCCTTATTCCCTTTCCTCTCTTTCATTTCCTGCCACCTCCTTCCTGTTGCACTCCTTTCCCTCCTCGTTCCTCTTCGTCTCCTCCCCTCCCTCTTTCCCCTTCCCCTCCCCTCCCCTCCCTTCTCTTCCCTCTTCCTTCCCCTCTCCTCTTTCCCTCCTTCTCTCCCTCCTCCTCGCGACTGCCAACGAACTGCACATTACTGTCTATTACACTCTAGGAAAAAGCCATTTTACACGTCCTCTGCATTTCGCTTACGGCTTCGGCGGAAGAAACGAGAGGCTGGTGGGAGGAGGAGGAGGAGGAGGACGGGAAGAAGAGTAGATGAGGAGGAAGAGAGGAGGAGGAGGAGGAGGAGGAGGAGGAGGAGGAGGAGAAGAATAGATGAGGAAGAGAAGGAGATGAGGAGAGGAAGAGGAGGATAAGGGGAAGAAGCAGACGAAGAGGGGGAGGAGAGGGAGAGGTAATGCAGAGGAGAAGAAGAAGGAGTAGGAGGAGATGAGAAAAAGAAGAGGAGGACAAGAATATGAAGGAGAAGAGATAGAGGTAAATCCAATGTTCTGCTAAAAATCCTAAGACCATTACCACGTTTTCCTGAACACCATAATTCACTGATGTAGGCCTAATACGTCATAAGAATTGCTACGACGTGTGCGTATTGGTGTCCTTGATGTTTCGGTCCCTCAGTTAAATAAATAAGGGTACTCAGAGAACGCATACCTCCGCCACAACAGCACTATCCTTCTTTATCTTTTATTATTTATTTTTCTGTGGCAGTGATTCTGACCTTCGACTCATTTCGCCTCGATGGTCCTCAGTCATTATTAAAATTTGGTGGCGTTTTTTCCAGTGTTCATCTCAATTTTCCAAAAGACAGACAGACAGGCAAACAGGCAGACAGACAGACAGGCAGACAAACCAAGCCAAAAAAATAAGCTCCTTGGTAAAGTTAATGAAGAAATTGGTAGTTAATTGAAGAATGTGAGGATATATATACATTTTTTATTTTTATTTTTAGCTACTCACCTTCATTATTTCTTTTTTTTCTTTTCTTTCTTTTTTTTCTTTTCTTTCTTTTTTTCTTTTTCTTTTTTTTTTTTTCCAGCCCTGTGATGAAAAAGTGAATCGGTAAACATAGTCTTTCACGATCACAAATTTACTCCTTTCACTCTTACTTGGCCCACTCTCCCCCCACCCTTCACTTCCCACCCTACCCACCCTTCCCCTTACACCCCACACTCTACTTATCCCCCACCGCTTCACCTACCCCCTCCCCAGCCTTCACTTCCCCTCACACCCCACTCTTCGCTTCCCTCACTTCTCCTTCCTTCACTGCACGTATTTGCACCTTCGATCGGGCGTAAAGCTATATAAGTGCAGCGTGGCCAAGCAAATATTGATGTGAATTGAGGGACCTGATGTGGGGATCTGGTCCAGGAGGTGTTTGGGGGAAATAACGGGAAAATAACGAGAAATAACGGAAAATAACGGGAAAATAAAGACTACGAGACTGCCCACACTTGGAAAAATTTTAAAAGGTAAATTTGGATTATATGGATGATAGATTTATGATGATTTTGGATATATTAATTAAAGGACAACCTAACTTCTGATAGACTTAGAGATATGAAGGATGTGTCTAAGATTGGAGTTGTTGAATGAGAGGAAATATTAAGGTGAAGTAGGAGTCAGTTGTATAAGATCTGATTGATAAAAGATTAGGTAAGACACATAGACAGACACAGACAGACAGACAGACAAACAGACAGATACACACACACACACACACACACACACACACACACACACACATACACACACACAAGGAAATTATTTACATGTGTGTGTGTGTGTGTGTGTGTGTGTGTGTGTGTGTGTGTGTGTGTGTGTGTGTGTGTGCTTGAGGCTGTGCGTCTGTGCGGCTGTGCGTGCGTGCGTGCAAAATACATTAAGTTAAATAATTTGTGAACATTGGTTTCAAATACATGAAGCTGGGGTCATGGCCTAAAGGTGAACTCCGGCATATTCCAACCAGACATTATCATTTTCGCAGCATAATCAAAATTCTAAAATCATATTCAAGACAAACTATAGCACAAAGGTAAAAATTCACCTCTTTTCCCCCTACATCTTAATTGAAAGCAGGTATCAGGTGAAGGAAGAGGAGGAGAGGAGGTAATTGGGGCAGGTATCAGAAAGAAGAGGTGATCATTGGTGTTATTCTTTGTGTACTTCTTGAATAAAATCTGGAGTGATGTTAAGTGTTTGAAACTTTAATGGAAGTGTCAAGAGAGTGAGGTTTTATATTTATTTATGATGGAAATGAAGGCTGAAACACAGTGATAATCTCGAATTGACCAGCCAACAGCGGTAACTAAATGCAAAGAGGCGCAGAGCTGTATGCAAGATTTGCCAAACGCATCGACCCCAAATGAAAGTGGTAAATGATGGAAGATAATGAAGTTTGCTGTCACATAAAGGCAGCTCATGTAAGACCTACCATTTCTACAGCCTGAGGAGATTTTTTTTTAAATGCAGGAAAGAAGGACCCAAACGCTAGAAGACAGCCATGTTGTTCCCTCCAAATAAATAAAAAATACAAGACAAAAATAATTTCTTTTCGTATCAAACTAAATTGTTGAAAACTGTACATCTTTTGGGCTTGAGATTAGTAAGGCAGCCTCAGTAATCTTATGGTATTTCAGAATTTTTAATATTCTTTCAAAAGGGGAGGAGGGAAGGGAGAGGGAGTGAGATTCTTCCTCCACTGTAGGGCTATATCGTCTTTAGTGTTGTTTTAAATCGCATTACAGTGTACACAATGCCCGGAAAATACATTAAAAATCCATGCTACAGGATCAGCTAGAAATACAAGGCAACATTTTCTGAACTTTGCTGGAGTATGGCTGAACATAAACACAACATTTGTATCTGTCTGTCTGTCTATCTAACTATCTATTTATCAGCCTTTCTCTCCCTCTCTCTCTATCTATCACTTTTTTCCCCTGAACCCTACCTCACCCCATCTTGGAGTCGGAAAGAAGGTCTGATGAAAATGATAATGATTATGACTGATGATTGATTAAAGACTGATTGATGATGATAATAACGATCGGTGGTTGAGGATTAGTGAGGATGATGATTATGATGATGATGATGGTGATGATGATAAAAAGACTCAGTTCATCCGACAACCTCAGAATAAATCCTAATAAGTAAAGAAAAATGATAAAAACAAATTACAAAGACTAACTACTGTATAAAGCTCTGCCTTCCAGGCCGGTTACAAAAACGGGATTTTTTCACCACATGTCTGTGCAAATGATACACATTTTTTGTCAAGTTTTTCCAATGGACGTAGCATGATAACGATTTTATTTCAACACTAATACTGACAAAGTAGATATGGACATTGATGTAACTGTTAAGAGAAGGTGGAAGATTATAGGAGTTTCACCTCAGCTTGGCCCAGATTTTCTTCCCTTTGCAGTTTATTTCACGAAGCTCAGTGGCTTAAAAAGACAGTGCTAGGGCACTATGTCTTTTCCTTCGCACTTCCTCGAGACTAGCTTCACACTCTAGTGTTAATCTATTTCTGTAACCCAGCATTCAAGATGGAGAGATGGTAATTCTAGGCCAAGTTACAGCAAAAGGGGTATAATTATTTGTTTATAAATGGCAGCTGGAAATTGATCATGAAAATAATTGATTAGGAAAATAAATCCACCAGAGACTGAACTGTACTGTATACCTGAGAGGAACTGATAGTCTAATGTGATCAAAATATAATATTCTGTGCCCTCCTAACGCTGAAAAGGAGACTTTTTTTTTTAAGGTAAAAATAAGGAGCTTACTCATTAATACGATGAAAAAAATGAGGGAACTTTTAGCGAAAACAGCGGGTCGTTCTCTTTCAACATAATTTGTAGTTGCAAAAATTAAAACTGAAACTTTTATACTGAGCCATTCTACAACTTCTTTGCGACTTTGGTGATGCCTACATATTTAGAAGAATATAATTTTGTCTTGAGAGAATAAGATACCTTTAATTTGTAAGGAAGAACTTAAAAATTGTGGATGCAGTCACTTCTTCTCCCGTGATCGGCACCTAAATCGATTGTAGCACACTTTCTTTCTCCTCCACTTTATCCCTCTATCTTGCTTTCCATCCGCCTCTCCTCATTCTTCCCTTAGCTTCCTTTCTATAAACTCTATGGCTAACATCATCCTGTCCTTGAATTACTATGTCTAAACCACCTAGGTACACTCCTCGTAACGACGCTTATTACCTTTCTTCCTTTCTATTATGCTTGCTTGCACACTCATTTACCTATCCACGTATCTCTCTGTGTTACTTCAAACGTATTTTTTTGTAACTCCCTGTAATGCTCTCCTTCGTACCATCTGTCCTAACGCTGTCTCTCCTTCGTGCCATCTGTCCTAACGCTGTCTATCCTTCGTACCATCTGTTATAACGTTGTCACTCCTTCGTACCATCTGTCCTAACGCTGTCTCTCCTTCGTACCATCTGTCCTAACGCTGTCTCTCCTTCGTACCATCTGTCCTAACGCTGTCTCTCCTTCGTGTCATCTGTCCTAAAGCTGTCTCTCCGTGCCATCTGTCCAAACGTTGTCCTTGTGTGTCATGTTACTAAAGAGCTGGTAATTTCACAGTGTCATGCAGGGATCTCGTTATTTTCCTTTCTCTTATAAACTGCATTTTTTTTTTGTCCTTAGGTTTTGGGAGGAGAAGAGTGTGATATCATCATCATCACCATCACCATCATCATCAACATCGTCGTCACCATTATCATCACCATCGTCATCATCACGAACATCATCATCATCTTCAACATCACCATCGTCATCACCATCATCATTCCAACGTTAAGACCGAAGGACGTTACGCACACGGTTAGGTTAGATCAGGTTGGGTTAAGTGTGGTTGGGTCAGGTGTGGTTGGGTGAGGTTAGGTTAGGATAGGTCAGGTTAGGATAAGTCAGATTAGGAGAGGTCAGGTTAGGAGAGGTCAGGTTAAGAGAGGTCAGGTAAGGAAAGGTCAGGTTAGGTTAGGTGTGGTTAAATTAGGCCTTTGTAATACCTGTTTTCTGTGGGTTTTAGATGAAGGAGGTACTTTTATAAAATAATGCCAAAAGTTACGCATTTCCATAACTCCTTCGGGCCATTAGTATGATAATTAGGCTATACTTTAGAGAGGAAAATTATAACATTAAAAGGAGAAAGAGGAATCATAGAATTTTCTCGTATAATTTAACGCTAAGTCATTAAATGGCTTAGATTTTGATACTAGACTGGAAATAAAAGGGTAAGTATAATATTTAGGGTAATTATTCTTTTACTGATAATTATATATGCTTATTCTCGTGCACTTGTATGATGGTAATGATGATGATGATGATGATGATGATAATAATAATAATAATAATAGTAATAATAATAATAATAATAATAATAATAATAATAATAATAAAAATAATGAAAAGAATAATAATAACAATAATAATAATAATAATAATAAACTTGTGAGAAGGAAAGGAGAGGAAGGATAAGAGAAATGGGTTTTACGAAGTCGGTGTGTGTGTGTGTGAGAGAGAGAGAGAGAGAGAGAGAGAGAGAGAGAGAGAGAGAGAGAGAGAGAGAGAGAGAGAGAGAGAGAGAGAGAGACAAACAACAGTATTACCAAAAAATGAAAAAAAGGTAAAAGAAAAAATCAGATGAAGAAATAAAAATCAAACTGCCTGAATAATAAAAAAAAATATTATTAAAAAATTAATATTCATGGATATTTGACCTCGATGTACGATTTGCATTTTTAGCCTTTTAAAAGCAAATATTTTTTCCAAATAATTTTTTTTTTCAATTATTATGAATAGCCGTAAAAACCTGCTTAATCTCCACTGAATATATATGTCTATCGGAATCAAAATAATTAAGTAGATAAAATATACGAGTAGATTATATATGTATGTGTGTATGTATGTATGAATGTATGTGTATGTGTAGTGTGAATGAATGTATGTATGTATGTGTGTATGTATGTATGTTTGTATGCATGAGGAAAAAACAGGCATCCCATCAAGTTACCGTAGTGGCATTCGCTTCCCCAAATTTATCAAAATAATTAATTTCGTTAGGTAGCCCGACAGCTTCTGACATTTTCTAAAACACACACACACACACACACACACACACACACACACACACACACACACACACACACACACACACACACACACACACAGTCCAATCCATTCCACATCACGTATTCTTCCTTCATTACACCACGCCCTCTGTGTTTCCTGGCCAGATATCCACACCACATTACTTCCACCCTATATTGCATTTAACCGCTTGACCTTATCTATCTGTCTATCTATCCAGTCCTTTTTGCCATCAGGAGCGTAGGGGACCGGGGCTAGGCCATATAGATGAAGCTCGGTAATTTACAAGAATCAGAGAATAGTGTAGGATATATCTCAAGGGGAACAATTTTTACACAGTCCACGCCCAGCAGTATATCATTCTGCCTCGGATTAGGTTGGCAGCAGTTTAGATTCTTGTTCCTGTGAGTGTGGAGAACGTGAGGTGAACGTGTGTATTAACAGCTTGTGTGGTACGGCAGTGTGGAGGGTGATGAGGTGTAGGCTAATTGAGAGGGTACTGCAAAAATAACATACTGAATAGTTACGGCGTTTGGCGATAGATAGATAGACAGATAGACAGACAGACAGATAGGTAGATAGATAGACAGACAGACAAACAGGTAGGTAGGTAGTTAGGTAGGTAGACAGACAGACAGATAGACAGATAGATATATAGGTGGATAGATACGTAGACAGAAAGACAACCGACAGACAGACAGAAAGAGACAGACAGATGGATAGGCGAATGGATATGTAGATAAATAGACAGTTAGAGACATATATTGACAGACAGACAGAGAGACAAAGACACAGAATATTAATTAGCTAGACAGAAAGAATTAAATAAAGGAACCGTAACTGCAGCGCTCTACCATCAATCGTTTTTATTCATTCCCACTAAAACCAAATTCACAAAAGACTTACAAGGAATATTCTCAGCCACACCAAGGTAGCAATTCAGAGGCATTTTTTAGTAATTAATTTCTGTCTATTTATCTGCTTACACCCCCCCCCTGCCAAAGCTCATTGATAGTAGTAGTAGTAGTAATGGTAGTAGTAATAGTTGCAACTCCCTGGCGACAAGAAAGCAACAGGGACATTCGTATAACCAGGCAGATGAAACCCCTAAATATCTCAGTGCCACCACATGAAGGCGTCCGTCTCCAGCAACGAAAACCCATTGACAAAAAGACTTAAACAAGGCGACATTATGCAGTCCGCTCCTTCCTCTGTCTTGTACGAAATTTCCCGTGTGGCTCCGCTGTGAGATAACCAGTATGAGACTATAAAAGGCGGGGGCGTGACCCGGATGTAAAGAGCAGGAGCGGGGCGAAGGAGCGGGGGTGGATGGGAAGCGAGGGGCGATGGAGATGGAGGGGAAGGGGGTAAAGGAGTTGTGTCGGAGATGGAAAGGAAGGGGGGAGGGAGTTGTGTTGGAGGTGGAGGGGAGAGGGGTTAGGGACTTGTGGTAGTGAAGGGGTGGGAGGGGTGGAAGAGGTGATGGTGATGGAGGTGGTGGTGGTGGAGAGAGAGAGAGATGAGGCCACGCATCTAGAACTGTATTCTAAGTGGCTGTGGGAAGTTCCGTAGCATCTCTTCCTTTGCGATTTATTCTGCAGTGGGATTCATGGCTACCTGGCAGGTCAAGGTGCAATTTTGAGGAGGTCATGGGATCATCTTAAGAATCTGGAGTCTCCGGGTGGTAGAATCTGATAATCATTTTCCGGAGGCAATACTTGTGAGGGATCTTGTTTTATTTTTTCCGTCGATCATCTTCTGCACATCGTACGAAGAGGCAACGAAAGATCGGTTTCTGAATCGTTTATAATTTTCCGGAGGTGATATTTATGAGGACTCGTCGATTCCCCATGTTCACTCGGCTAAGGACAAACCACCCCAGCTAAGGACAGGATCACACCACCATGGACAAATCATACCAGGCAAGGACAAACACACCAATAATAGCCAAATCACACCAACCAAGAACAAGACCACACCCACTAAGGACATATCACACCAAATAAAGACAAAATCACACCAGTTACATCCAAATTACATCAGCCAAGGAAAAAATCACACCAATTATATCCAAATCACACCAGATACAGCCAAATCACACCAGTTATATCCAAATCACACCAATTATATCGAAATCACACCAGTTATAGCCAAATCACACCAATTACAGCCACATCACACTAGTTATAGCCGAATCACATCAGGACAGGACAAAATCACATCAGTCATGATTTCCAACTCACCTCTCCGTTTCAAAATGCCCACCCAAACGCGCCATCCACTTTAACGCTTGCTTCACATCCGCCGTATGCACTCCAGCGCTTTCAGTAGCATACACACCCACTCCATAAATATATCAGTATCGATCCTCTTCTCTACGGTGGCGAGTGTATATAATTTTTTTTCATTTATACTCAAACCTGAATGAAAACAGTCAGAGAAGAAAGTAACACCAAATATGAGGGGCTTACAAAATCATAGGTGAGCAAGTGGTGCCAGGACAACAAACCTCGCCCGACAGCAGTTATTTTATTGCTGTTAAATACTGAATCGGTACTGCCATTAAATGTCAGTAAACAACTGAAGTCTAAGTACTGTATACGGAAAAGTCTAAGCCATGGAAATCCGTAACATTGTGTTTATCTTTTGAAGGTCAAAGTCCATGGTACCAATTAAAAGCCCATATAGGACTTCCTATATGTTGATAATAGTAAATATCTATCTGCAACCATTTTCGAGTTATAGCCCTCTGAATATTCGTGACCTTGAGTTTCACCTTTCAAGGTCACTCAAAGTCAAAGGTCTTGGTGCCAAGTGAAGTCCCATATGGGAAATCCTGTATGGTGATAACAGTAAATATCTGTATATTCAAATGGTTTCAAGTTATACCCTCTGAAACTCCGTGACCTTGATTTTGACCTTCCAAGTTCACTCGATTACCTGCAAACTTTTATCACTTCCTTCTGGGACCAGTGCCCACATATCCTGAAAGTTTCATGTAATTTAATTCAGCTGTTTTTCCGTAATGTTGCTAACAAACAAAGAAGCAAAGAAACAAAAGAACAAAGGAACAAACAAACAAACTCGACCAAAAACAATACCTCGCCGGACTCCATCCCGGGCGAGGAAAAAAAAAAAAAAAAAAAAAAAAAGTCTCTGTAATGCACCCTGATCCATCACGAAGGCAGTGTTTGAGTGGAAGGCCAGACTGCTCCATCCGCCTTTAACATCTCCCGTCCTCCACCCTAATTACAAATGAAAATACTCGCACAAGGGAAGAGCTTAATATCTTATACTCGGTCTGACTGAAGAATACGGCGTGGTTTTTAATGATTCCTTGCGGCCTTAAACACGAACAACATTTATAACTTTAATACTACGCCACGAACCAGGAATTCTCTTCCTTGGTTCCGTATGCTCGTCGTTTAAGGAAGCTACCTAACACATTATCCTAAGCGATTCATTTTGTTCATGACACTTACTGTACTCTTCCTCCTTACATAAATCCCTCCAGTATCGCCATACACTGCATGAATAACGTTTAAGAGTTTATCAGCCAGCCTTATCTAAAAACTAAATCACTAAGGAAGAAGTGTTAGGGAGCTTCCTTACCCGACGAGAATACGAGCCTTGGACTGCATAGTTTTTGAGCAGGCAAGCAAATAATAATACATAAAAATCCCACATGCAAACCAAACCATCGCAGTGCATTCCATTCCGTGTCTGTAATTTAATGCTCATGTAACACTCTCCGGAAGATGGTTGGCAAGTCGTTACATCCACAGAATCGTTAGCCTTTGATCTCAGCAGTTCCGTGGAGTATGCTCAAGAAAAGTAGTCCGCATCTTGTCAAGTTCCTTACTCTCTATGCCTTACCTATCTATCTGCCTACCTATCTATCTATGTATCTATCAGTCAGGGGTAGTGTGCAGTAGGGTACAGAAAGCAAGCAAAAAGACAACACTACCACCACCATCACCATCACCATCAACAACAACAGCAAAAAGAAAATCACGGTAGGAGAAATAACAGACTGCATGCCGAGTAAAACAAACATTCTCTCTCTCACCATTTCACTCGCCTGTCCACACAAATCCACCTCAGTATTTACCCCTCCGGCAGAGTTAGTATGACGAATATCTAGTGACGAAAAAGAGTGCCAAACCTGTATTATGCACACCGCCTTACAGTATTCATCCAGCCAACTCAGCCCCTTGTCCAGTTCTTTGCCTTATCATCCCCCCTACCTTGCTTTCTCATTTTCTCATTTACTGTATCTTATCTGTCTACCTTTTTCTTGGTCTATCACGTCTCCTTCCACCTGCAGACTCGCTCACATATACCCTCTTCAACTTAAATCAATCTTTGAAAGTCTCTCCCTTTGACAATCTTTAGCTGTGCCCTCCGTGACCCCAAGAGTAAGGACAGCTGAAGTGAGGAGGAGGAGGAGGAGGAGGAGGAGAAGGAGAAGGAGGAGGAGGGGCAAGAGGAGAGAAGGAGGTGGAGTAGGGGTGACGGTGGCACTGTCGGTGGCTGCAGGGAATGGTGTTGGGTGACTGCACTACACATAAGGCCAGAACCAGGTCGCAGGCGGACTACTCAGCCTTCAAGTTCTGCGCCTTAACTGCAGGTGTTACATTGTAAAGTTCCGGTTAAGGGTTGCCTAATGAGGGAGGCGAAGAAAACAGATTTTCAAACAGTCGTAAACGTTGGTCTGCCCCAGAATTATCGCCATAATGACCCTTAGATCTGTGCCAGTTTGGAGGGGAAATGCAAATGTTACCTTCGTCGCCAAAGGGAGAAGTGGAGCATATCTTGCAAATGGTGGTGGTAGAGGGAAGGGGGATAGGGAGGGGATGGCTGGGTACGCAGTGTGTCCCGCTACCTTACGGCTCTCTTCACGCCCTAATCTAAATTTTAAAAGTAATTGGTAGCGTTCCTGTGTACCCTGTAGTATGGCAAGAATGTTTTTAGTTAATATTATCAAGCAGTACTGAAAATGATGTTTAACGTATGAACCTCTTCCTTTCATTATACTTTTCCCCCCGATTCTCAAACTTGCGGTTAATTATCGTTTTTTTTCTTTTTAACACATATTCATCTTTTGATTAATATGGCTTAAATATTTTCTCCTAGCTTTCGAAATTCCTAACTAATTTACGCTGTAGTCGGACTGGAGGGGTGATTTGACCATACACGTTTTACTAACTTGACCCACAATTAGCATTTCTTCAATGCCAAGCTCTAACAGTCGATTAACACTAGAATATGCTACCAGTCACGAAGATTTGCTATGGAAGGTACGCAGAGATGTAGTGTTACCTTATTCTGCCATTAAGCTACACGAAATAAGTTTCAAAAGGAAAAAAATCTCCGCCAAATTAAGGTGAAAAAACAATAGTGACCCAGATGACTCGATCCTACTAAAGGCCATCGAATTCTATGCAACCAAGACTTTATATTCAAGTTATGGGATCGATCCAGACAAAACAAATTACAAACGAACCGACGATAGGTCCTTACTTTACACATTTAGTATAAAAAAGCTCTCAGTTTTTGCATTATTTGGCATGATGAATGGCTGGTACTCTTTCCGGAATAAAAAACAAATCGGATGTTAGAATTAATTTAATACCTAGAAGCAGCATGTGTCAGCCTAAGCATCAAAATTTCCAAACACATCAAAGCACAGCAACAACAACAACAATAACAATAACAACAACAACAACAACAATAATAATAATAATAATAATAACTGTCAGGTGGCTGTGTTTACTCTGCCAAGTATTACAGTATATAATTGTGATAATCCTTTCACTAAGATGACTCCTTTTCACTTCTGTCAGGCTAACAACTGGACGATTTTACTCAGGAAGGATCTCCAGTAGTGAGGGGGGTAATGGAGGCTGTATTTAACCCCTCCAGTTCCCAGTGTTTCCTTTTAAGATGAAGAAAATCGTCTGCTGGTGACATAAGTAAATAAGACAATATCGTACTGAAGAGTTTAATTTACACACACACACACACACACACACACACACACACACACACACACACACACGCTACGCCTACCCGTGTCAACAACGAGTGAAAAGAGACTCATGTACAGATTAAATACACTTACCACTAGCAAAGGGCGACAACGAGCAAGCACAATGAGAACAAAAGAGACAGTTTGCACGAGACTGTGGTAAGTGGCGGAGGAAGACAGGGCAGAGTGGAAGTAAGAGCCTCTTTCATGTACAGCTCTGTCAATAATTCTCTCCCTCTTCGTTCTGACGCCCTTCCCCCTCCCTCTCCCTACCTTTGTCCCTCCACAGCACATCCCGACACCCCTCCCCCACTCACACATACCCTACCCATCCCCACTCACACTTACATGTTTCTGCCCCCTTCCCGTACCCACACACCCTGCCACCCCCTTGCACACACTCTGCCCCCCTAGACACACCTTGCCCCTCCCCCCACATCTTGACCCTCTGTGCACACCCTCCCCCCATCCCCTGCACAAAACCTGTACCCCATGTCACTTCACACACACCCTGACATCCCTCTCCAGACAACTTTCCTCCTCTCCACACACCCTACCCCCAAGACCCCCTGCCTATTCCCATCACACCCTATCCTCCACACATCCTACCCCTCACACCCTACCACTTCCACCCCATCTTTTTCACAGCTCCCCCTCCCCCTCTCACCCCCTGTCCCCCTCTACACACCCTTCCCCCCACTCCATTCCCCCTGCTCGTCCCCTCTAGTAATTAAGCCTTGCACAGTTACACTTTCTTTTGCTTCTCAAGTGAGGCATGAAAACCTCTTTATCTGCTCACTGAAAAGAACACTCCCTATTTCCCTGCTCATTATTTCGCTCCATCTTTCGTCAGTAGTTTGTGATCCGATTGTATGTTGAATATTGGTTACCTTTAGGGAGATCTTTATTGTGATATAGTGTGTAATGTATAATGGTGGCTGATCGATTACAGTACTGATGCTGGTTGTTGCCGAAATAATAATAATAATAAAAATAATAATAATAATAATAATAATAATAATAATAATAATAATAATATCAAAGTGCTGTCCACTACCACATCCTAGCATTAAAGGTATAATGAACAGAGAAATGCGTTGGCAGTGAGAATCAGCAGGGAATAGTGAGTTTGTAATAAAATGGTACATAACGGGTGAATTATGGCCTTCCCGTGGTCAGTTTTATTTTGGTAGATATATTCTGATGTAGGGAAAGCAATATTATCTCCAAAATGCAGTCATAATATATAAATAAATCAGAATGAAGCTTTTAAAACATTTCTCGTGAATGAAGCCCTATTCCTTTTTTCAGGTATGTTATTGCATGAGAGTATTCTGTTGTGAGATAGGATTTGTATTTTTCTTTTTCACAGGAAGGTAGAAATATGATTGCTATGGCATCTAACAGCATAAAAGTAGGTAAGTTAGTTCCTATGTACAGAGCCACTCGCTTCGCATCAAGGTAAACGCAAGAGAGAGTGTTCCCCGCTGCCCGCTGCTTACATGTCATTAGTGTGTCTCTGCTCTATTCAGCGTGAGAGTCAATAGAGCAGCAAGAGGAGTGAAGGGCCAGGTATGTGTAGGTGAGGATCAGGGACGCCTAGGGATGGCACAAAGGACACAGAAGGGATTGGGTGCTTTGTGACGAGAGGAGAGGGGGATTGGGTGTTTGGGGACGAGAGGAGAGGGGGATTGGGTGCTTTGAGACGAGAGAAGAGGGGGATTGGGTGCTTTGGAACGAGAGAAGAGGGGGCTGGGTGCTTTGGGACGAGAGGAGAGGGGGATTGGGTGCTTTGGGACGAGAGGAGAGGGGGATTGGGTGTCTTGGGACGAGAGGAGAGGGGGATTGGGTGTACCTTCTGCCGCATTTAATATTCATCCGTATATACAGGTGCAGGAGGAGCGAAACCCGACAATTTGCTAGTATCTCACAAAATTGCTCATAAACATATCTAACCCATTTTTACGAGAAATAGATGTTTATAATTCTAGGGTTGCCAATTTTCCCCCCACCACTTATGTACTCCTTGGCCGGTATTCTGGTGCGGTTAGGAAGCTTACTAACACCTTTTCCTCATCGATTTATTCCCGATTCTGCTCCGTTGCTATATTCTTGTGCGTTATTAGTGCAACATGTGTCGATGTAAAAAAGATATGACGCAAAAAAAAAAAAAAAAAAAAAATGCATTGATGTGTAGTTTGGGAAATAAATCGTTAAGGAAAAAGTGTTAGGGAGCGTCCTTACCCGACCAGAACTGAGACCGACAGCTGACCAACCAGCGCGCAACCCCTTCACTACGACGCGCAATTCCGGGTGCCTCTCTGCTCTCTGTACGAAAAGAGCGAAAAGAGAGGAGGCGTAAAGGAGGTTTCGCAACACCATTTCTTTAGCAATTTACTTTCCTAATTACACCTTAACATTTTCCTGTGTACTAATTATATCGGTGTAATATGAATATACTTTGCATCAGTAACATAGAAGAGTATACAGAGGTGTAATGTGTAAAATAAATTGCTATGGAAGAGGTGTTACGAACTCTTCAAAGCCACTTAGAATCAACCCTTGTCGCTATTGACTACACGTGGGTCATTACGGCAATTCTTTTTTTTTTCGTTTTATTTATTTATTTTCAGTTTTATTTATTTTTCTATCTATTATTTCCATGTATTTATTTATTATTTTTATTCATTTTTCTATTTATTTTTCTAAGTCCTAATCGTCTCCTAGAATATGACCCTCAAAATGTCGACTTAGTATACCGCTGAGTGAGTATAGTATTGAGTAAACAGGGATAAGGAGGGGCGGGAGGGAAACAAACTTTGTCTACGAGTTTGACCGGTCTGAAACTTTGATCTTGGGTTCTTCCACCTGCGAACTGGACGCGCTAACCACTGCACCTCCTCCTCCGTCAGTGATTAAACCGGCTACTGACACACGCTTGGGTGAGAATCACTTATCCCCATGAGTACGATAACTACGCCTCAGTGATTGTATTGAAGGAAGCCCGTGTTCTCGTGGGGTAAGGAGGCTCCCTAGCACCTCTTCCTTAGCGATTTATTTTTTGGATATGGCTGGTTAATATTCTCTGGTATGCTATTTACGCGAAGTATGGCGATTTTGGAAGGATTTAAATGAAGATGTAGATGAAGACACAAGATGCTTCCGTATTTAGTCAAGGGGGCCATTGAATGATTAGGATTGTGGTCCCTACTTTGGCAGCCTCTGAGTTCACGGTAAGAAGGTACAGCACTGTGAAAGATGAACACAGAATCGAACCCTTGCACCCCTGAACCCCCTTTTATGTCAGTTACAGGTTAAAATAATCCCACGGCGTTACAGTTACAAAACCCCGAGGCACTGAAAGATAAATGATCGCAACCAAGGGAGGAAAAGAAAGCGGTTTATGTTTTTTTTTCATTTTTTTTTTTTTATCTGCCTCCTCATCCGTTTTGAGCGGAAGGAGACGGAGTGAAAGGAGGGACGAAAAGTGTGGGTGACGGGATGGTGGGGGTGTGGGATGGATGGAGGGTTGGTGGGAGGATTGGGAGGAGAGTGGGATTGTGGGAGAGAGAGTGGGAGGGAAGAAAGAGAAGCAAGAGGACGGGAGACTGAGAAGAAAGGAAGGAAGAGAGAGCAGTGGTGTTGAGGGGAGCCAGAGCAGCAGGGAAGGGAGGAGAGAGAGACAGAGGGCGGGAAACGGAAAGCAAGACAGCAGGAGGGAATGAAGGATGGAAGGAAGGAAGGAGGAACAGCGGGAGAGAGAGAGAAAGAAAATCAATAAATTAGGAGGGACTCGGCTGGTGATTAATAATAGTCGATCTAACATCTCTCTCTGAAGACATTTATTAGTCATATGTGTGAGGAGTTCAATAATAAATCAGTTTAAATGATCAATAAACCTTACAATTATTATCAAGTGTGAAATTATCCGCGTAAGTTTCCGTGCTAGTGCAATAATTAAAGGGGAATTCATCGCATACAGTACTAGTTGAAAAATATAATAATGCTCACAACTAAAACTATTAATGACACTAACAAGAGATTCCTTTTCAAATCACCTGCATTCCCGGCAAAACGCATTACTGTTGCGTTAATTATATAGTTCGTCATTACTCCATATGGCGCCAGATCATTAACATTTTCATTCTGTCATACACGTCAGTAAGTCTTAATCTTCTCTCTATGTTTATTTGGGTTTATTTTCATCGATATAGAAATTACAGAGCTGCCTAGTTACGGTGCCATAAGGTGCAAATAATTCCTCTATAATTTCTTCATACAATTTACAGATATATTTAGTAGACAATGAATAAAAATGGCTTAAGAGACGCGTGGATGTATGAGCCGCCTACCTGAACTGATCCGAAATGTGAAGGGGAGTACACCTGGAGGCTGCCAAGGACTGAGAGGCTGTCAATAAAAGCGGCAGCCTGTCTAGCTTAGCGGTCAGGCAAGTCCAATATCGGAAAAACAGTGACAATGATGCCGACCTGAAATTTCCCGGACACTTGTTTTGTGATGGGTGGCAGTGTGGGCTATGAGGCAGAACGGCTTGACTGTAGTAGGTATGTTTTCATCTGAGAGAACTGGGTCACCCTCACGGCTAGAATGCTAACTCGTGATTGCCTGAGTTTGTATGAGCTTAGTAATGCGTTGTTTTTCGTTGGTTCATAGATAAATCGACCCTCCCGTCTGACAGCACCAGGCCATCAACCAAGCTGAATGGAGAGTAAACGCATCATTCTGTCCTTTGGCGACTTTATTCTTCCGCTGCACATTTATCTTCCTCATTACCTCCATCTGTTAGTGGAAATAAGGATCGGGATGACGGTAATGATATGATTATAGATTTTATTATTTTACTAAAGATAAAACAAATGCACTCTTTCTTTATTTTGAGCATACGTCGGATAATATGTACTTAGAGTTTTCGTGGGCACTGCGTATATAAATTTTCACTACAATGACTTGGGTTTATCATTCGTATAAAGAGGCAATAATCGTAGCAAATTCAGTCGCATTACTGACATTTGGTGACGGGATGCAAATGGAAATTAACAGAAAAAATGGAAAGGAAATAAACCTGGTGATTGTGTGTGTGTGTGTGTGTGTGTGTGTGTGTGTGTGTGTGTGTGTGTGTGTGTGTGTGTGTGTGTGTGTGTGTGTGTGTGTGTGTGTGTGTGTAAGGGGGTTGTTTTGGGGCGCCGTTGCAATCCCCAAATGTGTTAGAAGATTGTCATGACATATATTAGATTTCTCCTTTAATTTTACTTCACAATAAGCCCATAGTTTTGGCTTTATATGACAACTTTAATTCTACTTTTACCACAGTAAGTATCGTTTTGTGCTCTCCCTTCTCAGTGACTATAGTGCGTTTTTTATAACTTGACGAATTTCTCTAATCCCATTCAGCTCAGTTGACGGCCAGGTGTTGTCCAAATTGGGGGCTGATGTGACTAGTAACCAAGGAGACTCATTCTTGACTCATAACTAGGGCTCATCGGCTCTCATGTAACTGTGTCTTAGTATCACAAGTTATGGAAGTAGCACAGTAACGTCAGAGGAAAGTAAGCCGACCACACAACAGCAACACACACACACACACACACACACACACACACACACACACACACACACACACACACACACACACGCTAAAAATGAACGTAACATATGGGTAGGGGCTGGAAAAGGGGTTCGACCGACTGTCTCTTCGCCCTGGCTACCACAAGGACTGGATATCAGATTTACAACTATAAGTGTACTCTCCCGAACAATGATATCACTCCACTTGTAAGGCGAGACGTTTTGAAATTCTCACGTAATATTCTGAAAAGTTTTAGGGGGGTGCTAGCATCACTGTTTCCTTTTCAAGTCCAGAATATTTACCTTTACTACTTGCACCAACATTTTCTCCTACCTTTTTTTCTAGCTCCCCTCCTGAGCATCCTGCCTTGTCTCCCCCCTCCCCCCCATCTCTCTCTCTCTATCTATCTATCTCTCTTTCTCTCTCCCCTCCACCAAACACCAAATTGTCTCCAACGATATATTACAAAAAGACTCCCCCGCCGGTCTAATCTCCGAGACAGAAAATTGGATTGGTCTGGTTGCGTCTCGGTATTGGCTGATAACTCGGTTCCAAGAGACTTCGAGGAGGAGGAGGAGGAGGAGAAGGAGGAAGAGGAGGAGGAGGAGAGGGAGAAGTGGAGGCAACGGAGAGAGAATTCGTGAGGCTGAGAGAATGGGGCGCAGAATTATAAGAAGATCAAGAATACTATCCACTGTTTACTTTACCGTGACCTGAAGCTGCCATCTGTCCATCTTGAATGCCGATCTGTAACAGGAGAAAAATATTAGAATTTGGAGGACTGATAAAAATGGCGCAAAATTAGAAGAACGACAAAGCACCCACGCTGACCAATCCGTAACTCATTCTTTTATTTATTCTTTATTTATTTCTTTATCCAGTGTAGGAATCAGCGTCTTGAATGGAGAGAATGAGCTCCTTTTCCGACTTTCTAGGGTATGTTGCTGACAGTGCTCCCTCTTGCATTTGTATTTTTTTTTTTTTCTGCTTTCTGGACTCTACCTCACCTCATCCTCAGGTAAAAGGAAAACGGAATATGATGATTTTTTTTTTTTTTTAGGTGAACAAAGGGAGGGAGAGCAAATTAGGTAAGAAAAATTCCATACACAGGTTTATAGGTGGAAAATGTGCACGAAACCCTAAAATTCAATGAACATACTAGAAGGACCACTCAGAACGTGCAACATCGGCGCCCACCAGTTGGTCTAAGGGGTAAACATTTGACCTTGCCCTGTGACCCTGACCTTCGACTGATTGCTGTTAAATTCGAATCCCTTTATTCATGTCTTTGCACCCCTCCGGATTTTTTTTTTTTTTTTTTTTTTTAAGCGTAAATCGGATTAAAAGTGCTTACACTGACCTTGCCATCTGCTCTTGTTTCGCGAGCACGGGTGTAAAAAAGTGTATCAGTACTATACTCTTTTCACCTTAACTTGGCCAATATCTTCGTCCTTCGACAGCTTATTTCCCGTAACTCAATGACAGAAAAGAAGACAGTACTATGGGTCAATGTCCTCTCCATAGCACTTCTTCGTGACTAGCACTATAGTCTAGTGTTAGCCTCTTCTTACAAATCAGCATTCAAGGTGGAGAGAGGTCATTTTAAGGTCAAGTTACAGTAAAAGGAGCATAGCTAATCTTACTGTAAATCATGCTGCTGTGTGTATACCAGATTTTCATGCGAGTGTGTAAAGCTGGCAGTACATGCACCTGACAGCATTAATGTGTAGCAGAGGCCTGGCACTTGGTACATTTGACAGCCTTGACAGAATCACGTATTTGTTGGTGCCACTGACATCAATGAACGCACGGGTCAAATATTAACCTGAAATAACCAAATATCCGTGATGCATGAACGTCGGCAATTGTAGCGAGACCTCCACTTCACACATACACTATCCCAGGTTCATGTGTAGCCAAAAGTACATATTTTTTAACTGGGTATTTCAGCGTACTCGATATAAACACGTCGGGTGGCAGTCTACCCTTTTTAAATCTTTCTAGAAAATCGTGGTTGTGGCGCTGTGTGTGAGAGGAAGTATTTTTGCGCCTCTTGTTTTGCTTCTTCCGTTGCACCCATAGTCACTACTACTGCGTAAATATAGTCCAGGAAATGAAATCTGATGGCGCGTAAAAGTATTTTGAATCTCACTGGAGTAAAAATGAACGTAATTGTTTGGAAAGTTGTGATGAGTGAGATCCCTGGCTTTGATTCGTAGTTATATAGAATCCTAATGGCTGATTCAAAGGACAAAATTCTTCATGACAACTTACTATTATCAAAGATCGTTTTATTTTCGTTTATAGTCACTTCAATAATGACTTTAATTTGCGTGCGAAGTTTCTGGTAGCTGTGTGAGTGATGGTAGGAGCACACAGCCTCATACGTACACAACATACACAGTCACAGAGGCATACACAGCTCAAGCATACACAATCAATTACGTACACAGCATTCACAGTCGCAGAAGCATACACAGCTCATACGTACACAGTCAATTACATACATAGCATACACAATCTCAGAAGCATACACAGTCAGTCTCAAGCGTACACAGTCTCACACGTACACAGCCAATTACCTACACAGCATACACAATCAAATCATGCACAGGTGAAGCTTAGGCAGGTTTATAAATACGATAGATGGCCTCCCAATAGATAAACTTTAATTGCCAATCATGTGAGTGCATAATGGGGCAGCTCCACTGGGACACAAAATGGCGAGTGGAGGCTGAGTTCCCCCCTGCCACTCACCCTGCCACTCACTCTACCACTCACCCTGCCACTCACCATGAAACTCATCCTCCAACTCAACCTGTCACTCACCCTGCCACTCCCCTTGTCACTCACCCTGCCACTCATCCTGCAACTCACCCTGCCACTCACTCTTCCACTCATTCTTCCACTCACCTTGCCACTCACCCTGCCACCCCGACAAGGTAACAATAACACTTAGACAATCCCACCATGTTCTCTTTCTCACTCCCGATACCCTAATGGAAAAAGCTAGTGCAAAAACCTGGTATGTGCCTTAGATGGGAAAAGTTCAGTTCATGAAGCTAATTCGCATGTGGAGTGATGTGGAGGGACAGGTTGACGAATGAAGAAGTGAAGGAACGCTGTGGGGTGGATGTGGATGTGGTTGAGAAGATTAGGAGAAATACACTGAGGTGGTTTGGACATGTGGAGAGAATGGAGAATGAAAGACTGACTAAAAGGGTGTATGTGGGTGAGGTGGGAGGAGGGAGAGGGAGAGGGAGACCAAGGATGAGGTGGAGGGATGGAGTTGAGAGGTATATGAGGGAGGGGGGGGTGAGTTGGGGGGAGGGTAGTCAAATGGTGGGTGACAGAGCGACTTGGAGGCGTTTTGTCTGCGGCCACCCTTTGCGGGATTAGGGCGTCGGGCTATAGATAGATAGATAGATATACATAAAAGGCGATGCTGATTAATAATATGTGAAGTATGTGCTTAATTGCAGTGTTGACGAGTAATTTGTGGTTAATTAAAACTGTTGGAGTAATTTGTGCCTACTTGATGAAGGGAGTAATTAGCAAGACTGAAGTTGATGACAGGTGCCCCTACTTCCTCCTCTACCATCATTACTACACGGCCTATTTTTGTCCTTCCACGTATGGGAGATAACGTAGTAGTAGTAGCAGTAGTAGTAAATCACCATCATTACCATCACCACCAGCATCCCTAACCTTTCCAGTCAACAACCACATCAGTGACCCCGCGCAGTAACACAACATCACCAACAGGCATGTCAACCTTGAAGCCTCTACCCCACGAGAGACAGAGCTGCATCGAGGAAGTCAAGAGGTTTAAGAAGCGGACGAGGATCACCTGGCCTCAAGGATCACTTGGCCTCGAGTCGTTACCATGAAAGGGATCACTAGAGCTGTAATGAAGGAAAATCTCGACCTCACTCTCCATATTTTGCGAACGATGCTGATTTTCCTTTCGGTGTCATTTCCCTCGCGCCTCGTCTTGCCCTGATGGCCTCTGTTTGTCCCCGCCTCATCGCCCCGTCTGTGATGTGGCCGCGTGGATATGGTACTGGATTGAAAGCTCGGGAGATGATACAATGAGGAAATGAAACAGGTTTTGAGGAGAATATTTCCCGACATGTAAAAAAACAAAAAAACAAGAGGTATCATTTTGCATTTACCGTTATGTTATTTATATCTACCTACCTATCTACCTACCTATCTACTTATCTGTCTACCTATCTGAAGCAACTGTGGGGAAATAGCACTCTTTTCTCACTTCACAACCGACAGGGATACTTTCATTCAAGTATTCTTTTCCTCTACTACACCCCTCGCTACCATCATGAAAACTCTTGCTTGACAATATTCAGCAGTTTTCCCTCCACACAAACTTACATTTCACCTTCCTTACCATATTCTTCCTCTCTCTTGAATATGTTTTTTTTTTTCATAACGATCGTGAAGTTCTTACTGCAAGTTTTCCGCATGATCTCGCTTACTGCAAATACCTGATCCCCCTAGCCACTCAGAAAACGATCCTTCAGAACACTAAGACATTACAATAAAAACCTGGGTTAGATTCACACTTTTGCTCTCTCATTTTTAATATTATTGTTCTTGTGCCTTCAATTAACAGGAAAAGAAACGATATTACTAAACAAATAAGTGAGACGTAAAGATCGTATGAATAAAGGTGCATTTCACTGAGGAGTCAGGATAATAAAGAAGAGCAATAGTGAACTCTCAGAAGATACGCAGGAGTCTTAGAAGAAAAGGAGAATGATAATTTGTGAAAACTGATACAAGGAACTGAAATAAGGGAACCCACCAGTAAGAATAAGATTGAAGTTTGTAAGTTCCGTATGGATAAAATAAAAAGAACTCCGGGGAATGAAGGCACACACACACACACACACACACAAACTCGTTCACTGAAAAGGCGATCCTATGGACTTGAAAAAATATTGGCTGATAAGTCTTTTCTTTGTTATGTACATTTTTTATAACAAATTTTTAAACAATAGGATTATTCCAGAAATGGACGAAAAAAAGAGAAGAAAACAGTGGGGTTTCGTAGTGGTTATTACATAGATAATTGTATTCAAGTTATTAACCACTTGTCTAATTACTCAATGGTCAGTTCAAATGATCTGATTATTTACCATATTTTCACAGATTATTTTTTCACTGGTGAGATTTAAGCTTCAGTGTTTTCATTTCTGCATAATAGAACAATGAAATTTTACATACAGTATATTTCTTTAACAACTTGGATAACGAATATACGGCAAAATAATAATAATAATAATAAATAATCTTCATTCTACAATCTGCTCCTCTAGTACAGCCCGTTAGGTGTTATAATTTCGCCCATCAAAAACATTATTCTCTTCTCGTGTGTTTTGAAATATATATTAGCATAAAAATTTGATTATTTACTCCCTACGTGTCAAGTGGGTTGGTGGAGGGTTAGTGCCCCTCCCTGTAAAACAAATAACTCAGAGTCAAATGGCCACCCCATACGGGATTATGGCGTCTGGTAATAGATAGATAGATAGATAAAAATTTCTCACTGCAGTCACTTCCCCTACGACGGAATTTTGAGTCTATACATTATTTTACGTGCACTGGCAACCCTACACGCTATTTTATTTATATTTTGCTTTTACTTAATCGGAGAATGATGGTTTAGGTGTGGATCTTTCAGGAAATACAAATTCGTGAGTGATAGCATAACAGAAATAGGAACCTTTATTAGGAAATGGATGGTTGCGTGTCATACTCTGATGGACAATTTGGTGGGTGAAGGACGCTTGCATCTGACCTAACACTCACTCCTTCAATCGACGTATATGTGTTTAGTCTGGGGGAATGTTTGTTTGGTGTTTGCATCTCACCAAACACCCCCTCCATCAGTCTAAGTTTGTGTGTTTAATCTGGGGGGTGGGGGGATGTTAGCTGCGTGTGTGCCTCTGACCAAACACTGGTTCCTTTAGTCTAAATGTGCTTAGTTTGGGGGGGAATGTTTGTTAGGTGCTTAAATCTGACCAAACACCCACTCCTCCATCACGAAGTCCCCACATAAGTCAGGCTGGCTGCATGGGACGAGGGGCTAATCTTCAACCACGCCGCCTCCACCCGGGATTTATTGACGCGAAGGAGTGAGAGGGGTCGGGGTACATTATGCTATCTCCTCCCCCCTTTGTCGCGTTCAAATTTCCCTGGAGACTCTGAGATCAGCGCCATGATGCATTGAGAAGAGGTGAAGTGCTTTCCCGGAGGAGAGAAGAGACCGAGGACCAATGACACGCAGATTACCACTTCATATTAATGGTGGTACCGATATAACTGGGCGGCTAAATTGACTGCATACAAACGTCCCTCTGCTACTTACCTATCCCCTGAAAGAATGACGGTTACTAAAGTCTGCAGTCCACTGGGTTCATATTTCAGATAAGCCTAGAGTTGCAACTGGTACTACTACTACTGCTATTACTACTACTACTACTCAATGATCGTGCGCTAATGACCTTTTCAACATATAATCAAAAGATCCAACTCAAATTGGGAGCGACTCCATGAAGGGAAGGGAATATTAAAATTTGTCAGAGAGAGAGAGGTAATGGACCTTCATATGTGTGTGTGGGGGAAGGGCAAAATTTCACCCATATCCCTGAATAAATACATAAGGACACTGAAGCTCCTTAAACTCCATACTGATGGTCAGAAAAAGGTTACATGAAGAGAATAAAATTTAACCTCAGTCCGAATCCACACTGGCGGTCGGAAAGGGGTAACGCAAAGGAAGGCGTTCAAAATGGTACTGAAAGATGTTGGAAAAACGAGAAATTAGGGACGCTGGACAAGTTAGAGGGTTGGGAACAGTGACGCTAACTTATTCTGTAACAAGCTAATGAGAGGAAACTTTGAGCAAAAATTAAATGAGCAAGTTGATAGAGACGACACAGTTTTCTAAGCAAGGTACCAACACAAAAGCACAGTTCTTGGGAATAGGAGGTAGAATCCAGGAAGCCATGAATGTTGCTGAAATTAACTAGCATTGAGATGGATTATGGTTCCAAAACATGCCACAAAATCATCGTCGGGAAGGGGTTCACTGCGGGATTCATTTCTGGTCCGAAGGCCTTCACGTCGCCCTGTACCCTGCCATTTGGTTACTCTCCCTCCAACTCGCAACACCCCCATCTCTCCAACCCTCCACTCCATCCTTCCATCTCATCCTCGGTCTCCCCCTTCAACTCACTCACATACACTCTCCTAATCAGTCTCTCATTCTTCCTTAGCGATTTAGTTTGCCTTTTGTGCTTTAACACTTTTTTTGAGACGTAAGGTCCAGAGCAAATCGCTGACAAGGAGGTGTTAAGAAATCAACAAATCCACTCAGAATCCGATCCAAACGGGATTTATTTGGTGCTAATGACAGATATTCACCCCTTCAATCCGATGACGTATTTTTTTTCTCTCTCTGTTTCTGTCTGTCTGTCTCTCTCTCTCTCTCTGTCTCTCTCGCTCATTCTTGCTATTACCGTGCGATTTTTATTTAATTCAGAAAAGGCCTGGTGTTGAATGGGTTGGCTAAGGCTATATTAATCCCTCCAGCTGTAATGAGAGAGAGAGAGAGAGAGAGAGAGAGAGAGAGAGAGAGAGAGAGAGAGAGAGAGAGAGAATCAACTTCACAACAAAACATGGTCACCTTTCACCTTACCCTATAACCTAGACCCTTAACTTATCGTCACGAAATACACACATCTTGTCATGAGGATTCTGCCAAACCATCCACCAAGTCTGGCTAAAATTGACGTCCAACTGCTGTAGATTTTTTTCTGAATGAAGGACACTTGTAGTCTAGTGTATGGATTTATTATTATTATTATTATAGGAACTTGGTAAAAATCTAGATCACTCCAATGCCGTGGGAAAGAGAAGAAATTTTAGTAGAGAAAGGAATAATGTTAGCAAAAGCAAAGGAAAAGAGAGAAAAAGAAAATATGAGTAAAAGAACATGGGTAAAAGAGAAAAAAGGAGAGCTTAAGTTAAAAATATATATACGTTGTTTCTTAGGGTGGTCAGACTCCTAAGGCAAAATTTGTTTCCCCCTTGTTCCTTTTCACCCGGCAATAGAATTAGGGACCTGGATCAATCATCGATGGTCTGCCTTAGTGAAACACGTGGTGTCGATTGGCATTTATTCTAAACATTTTTCTCCGCTGTCCCAGAGGTCTTTATTTTTTTCTTTTCTTTCTCCCTGTCTTTTTTTTCTTTCTATTTTTCTCTATTTCTTTCTTTCTTTTTTTAATCGCATGGTTTCCCTCGAAGCCATTAAAATTTGCCATTGTGTGCAAGGTCTGAGCTCACTGATATTTTTTTTTCTCCTGTAAACAAAGCAACACAAGAGAGAGGAAAATCAAATATCAGGCACTTTCGCTGCAACACTGAACACATGCTTCAAGTTTAGGTTTTATACGTGATACAAGTGATAGACTGAGATTTCTATAGCACGTACTTTTTTCTTCTTTTTTTTTTCTAACCTGGCGTAGATCCCGACATGACTATACTGCGTGTTTTTCTTGTTCTTTTCTTTTCCTTTCATCCTTATTTCTTCTTTTCCTTCTTTTATCTTTCATGTTTTTTTTTCCCCAAAGTAGACCTCTCTCTCTCTCTCTCTCTCTCTCTCTCTCCCCCTCTCTCTCTCCCTTTCTCTCTCTCTCTCAGCTCAGTTGATGGCCACGCATAGTCAGAAAGAGGGTCGATATCACTAGTAATCAAGGAGACTCATTTCTGCCTCTTAACTTGGGGTCATCGAATGTTATGCAACCACGACTTAATATTCCCACTGAGGTACTGAAGGTGTGACCCAGTTCCTTTAGGTGAATACAAACCGGGAATAGTATATGGAAGAGTGAGAGGAACGATTATATTTTGTATTGAAAACTGGAGAGAATATGATCAGTATCCTCCCAAACCAGTTTCCCCCCTCCCTCCCTCTCTCTCTCTCTCTCTCTTCGTCTGGCCCGGGTTAATCTACTCCGTCACCACATTTACGGCAAGTGACCTGCCTCATTCGTCCCTGAGTGGCATTATTAAACCCCAGCCACTCCTCGGATCTAAGTCCACGAAGGTTTTATCTAACTGAAGCGCCCTGACCCACTAAACCACCAGGCGTAATTCGGTTATATGGTTACAAGTCATCGTAGTAACGGGTTTCATGGACTGCAGGAAAAAAATCTGGCTTATCACTCAGTACTGAATCACCTGAGAGCAGGACTACATAGAGTGAGTGGATGGTGAGCCTCCCAACATACCTTTTCAGCTGTGTACGTATGCATGTGTGTATTATGTATAGCACTGTGTTCCACATCTCGCCCCCCATCACACACACACACACACACACACACACACACACACACACACACACACACGCACACACAAAGTAATTAAGTTTTTGAAGGGTAGGACCAATTTGCTATGTGATTATGTAATTACAGCTAAGGGATGGAACTGAATTGCCTGGTTGTTTATTACAGGGTTGTTAGCCATGATTATATTGAGTGAAGAATTACATCACTAAAACGTAACAGCAATGCAGTCGTATTTTATCTGTCTATCTATCTATCTGTCTGTCTATCTATCTATCTTTGTTTTCAACCCATCCGGAGTATTGTTGTGCAAGTATCCTTTTTAAAATATGTTGGAGTGACTGTAATATTGGAACATCTGGAAATTATCGTCTAGCTTGGGTAAATAAGGAACGATAAAAAAACAAAATTTACTCATGTTTTTGTAGCTGTGACCTAAATTTCTTGATAAATTTTTAAGTGGTATATGATTAGATATATGCACCATTAGTTAAAAATAACCCAAGCCTATCTAATGAAACTCAAAGGCAACTCTAGTCCTAGGCAACCATACTGACTTCTAAGTATGCCTATAATAACCTAGGCAGTTATACCAAATTTTATGGGTGGTTCACGCTGTCCTTGTATCAAAAGGTGACCAAGGTAATTACAGGTACATCAGGTTACAATTCTCTCGTACAAAAAAGTGACCTCAGCAACCGTGTCAGTTTGTGTGAGCTGGTCAGAATTCTTTAGTATGGAAAAAGGAAAAGGCAACTATTTTTTGAAGCTCCCATTGGAAAGATGCAGAGGGAGAGGAGTGTGAACGTCGGGGGCAGGGTTACGAGAGGCAGCTAAAAAAAAACGTGGGACTTGGTCATAAAGTGTGACCTCAGGGATGATGGACTGAATAGGGAGGCCTCCTCAGATCGAGCAACGTGAAGAGTCGGCATTAAGTGACCAAGGCCGATGCGATAAGATACGATACAAAAGGTGTGGCTTGCCCTGAACACGTTAATTCATACAAGCTTCGACCTCCAAGATTTCACCGAATCAGAAGGTGGAAAAAGAAATGAAAACGACAAACAAATCATGATAAAAATAATTACTAAGCGTTCTGTACTGCTGCCGAGATTAATAACAATTCACATCCCTATAATAACAGAACAATAATAACTTTCATATCACAGCGGTGCAGCTCCCACACTTGACACGTTTCTCAAAGCACCGTGTTTCAGGTGCACATAAGTTCGACCGAAAACTTAACCGAATTTCTGAGAGGAGCTGTCCATTATAATACCCAAATGCATTGAAATTAATCATCAGCATAAAAATATATATATGATTAAAATATAACCTGTAATCTGATGTATGGAATGTCATACTTATTTTCCTTCTGTTCATCTTCTGTATGAAAGAAAAAAGTAACAGCAGGGATAATAAGGAGTGACTAATAATAAAAAAAAACAAAAAAACTCACAAAGTTATCTATGCAGTCAGCTGGGAGGTCCGTACTCCTGAACCGCCATTCCCGTCGAGAGAAGCAGCAGCACTGGAGTCAAGGAGCAGCAGCACTGGAGTGGAGCTGTCCTCATCACTGAAAGTACATTTTTACACTAAAAAATAGCACAACACACTCGTACCTTAACACACAGCCTCACATCCACCCAGTTCTAGGAATACAAACTCAATATAATACCTGGGGATACACAATATGCTTACCACCATCAATTACCAATTTCCCATAATTTCCTTAATAATCGTAATTTATGATCACCAAATTTTAATAACTAACAGATATGTACCAATAAATAGCATGCACAGTACAAAAATCATCACATAAATCCTTGATATTCATAATACAGATTCAATGCACAATATTACATACCAAGCGAGGAATCATGAACCACCGGGTCAGAGACGGCACCTCCTCTCAAACCAAAGCATCTCGAGACTGGCAGGGTCACGGGTACGCTGGCTGAATACGTGAAACAGATGACGAAATAGGTCCGCGCACGGTACATGGGCCATCGTCGCCATTACTCAGCTATATATACACAATTTGCACACCTATGAACCTCTTCTATATGATGGTAAATATAATACAGTGCATTATTGGTAAGATGATGAACGGTATAATATTTTCACTGGACACCATTCATAGCGCCAGTTGCCCTCAGTTCACCATAACAAGTCTTAGCAGTGTCAGTACATATACAGTTGTTGTTGTACTACCCTAAACTCTCTATTCGAGCATATCCATCAGTAGTAAATGCATTATCATCATCAACGAATGCTGATACAACAACGACATCACTTTCTATGGGCGGTTCACAATTGACAACTCAGCGAGACAACTGGTTCACGGAGAGAGACGATTAAGCTGCTCGAAACAGTCCCGAGGATGGAGACAGGATCACACACACACACACACACACACACACACACACTAACGCTCGGTGATGCCATATTATTTACATCTCGCCATCACGTGGAACATCCGGAACCTTGGCCGACTGCATCTTGTGTCACAGGAAGGGAGGGTTAGGAGGTGGGGAGGGAGGGAGGGAGGGAGGAAAGAGTTTATCTGGAGCTTCCTCTTTCCTCGGAATTGTGTCCGCGGAGAGACTGGGGACCTTCTTGCTGGATCTTTATATTCCACTGGCTTGAGAATTTGGGTAAAGAATTTTTATGACGATTTTTGAGCAAGACAGTCCACAGTACGATCTCATGTTTACCTCTCTCTCTCTCTTAGCTTTCTGTTACTCAGGATAAGAATCTGTCATTTTGTTTGCATCTCTTGCCTCAGGATTAGAACACTGAAGTAAGGAACAGTCAGGTAGCACTAAAGCAATCATGTAACAGGTAAAGAAGCAAGGAGCACAGTCAGGAAGCACCAAAAAAAAAAAAAAAAAAAAAAAGTCAGGATACACTACAAAAGTCAAGTAACAAAAAGCAAGGAATAAAGTAAGGAAGCGCTAAAGGAGCCAAGTAACAGATAAACAATGCAAGAAACACAGCCAGGAGCCACTAAAATAAAGGAACAAAGTCAGGAACCAGTAAAGCAGACAAGTTGCAAATAAATAAAGCAAAGAATAAAGCCAGGGAGCACTAAGGCATCCAAGTAACAGAAAAATAAAGCAAGGAATAAAGCCAGGGAGCAGTAAAGCAGCCAAGTACAACCTCCCAGCTAGCGTAGTAAATTCGGCTCGCCCCGGTCGTCGTAAACTGGTTCCGGACAAGTCGCAAAGGACGGAAATTGGCCAGTGTCAGTCGGGGTCGCGGGAGGGGATCGAAATTTACCGCACACACACACACACACACACACACACACACACACACACACACACACACTCCAGTCGTTACCTGTCATTCATTTTTTTTCTTTTGAGAATTGATCTTGTTAATGTTTTTCAGTTCGATGACGGATGCTCTCTCTCTTAAAAATATTGTAGGTTTAAAAGAGGTTAATGGACAGTTTGAAAACCCATTAGTACAAACAGTTTATCAAAAATCTTAGAAAAAATACAAGAAGGTAACAAAATTTAAGAAAAAAAAAAAAATAAGGGGGACTTAGATAAAACACGAAAGAAAATGGAATACGACACTAAGAATACTGGGCCAGAGCTTAATGGAGATGTCTTGTAGTGAAGGGGTGACGAAAGAATATATTTAGCCCCATATATTTGAAAATTCCCTTCTATGTACAAGAAAAAAGATTAAGAAAAAAATCACAAGGGTTATTCATGGTTATTTTTTGCCTTTTTTTTTTTTTTTTTTTAAATAGTTCCTAGTAGTCTGAGTAGGAGCAAAAATAAACGAAAAAAAAGACCCTGAAGCTCAATGAATAGATTAAATCTTTCTACCTCTTTGTCTATCTAAATAAACATACTAACATTATCTGGGCAGACTCATGTAACTCAATGGCTATATCGAATAAAAAAATCTATCAATCTACCTACCTAAATATCCTCCTACCTACCTGCCTACCTATCTATCTTAACATTCCAACATTATCTGGGCAGACGCGATGTGCCAGGCAGCCGTGAATAGTGAAGGAGGGAGGGGACAGAGAAACTTGTAAGGGACCCACGCTTCGCTTTTTGCCCGGCGTCTGGTAATTGCTGGGTGACGTCGCAGTGCACGCTATTGCCGGCATCTCGGAAAACTTTAAGGACTTTTTTTGCTCCTTGGGGAGGTCGTGGAGTCTAGGGAGGGAGTGGCTCTCTGCACAGGCTCAGTGGATGGCTCCGGGTCCATGTGTATAAATGTCTCTCGTCGACTTGCTGGAGAAAACGAGTCTACATTATTCTTTCATGGCCCCGTTTTCTCTAGCGTTTATTGAATGCCAGACGATTTTATTCAGCTGATAGTGGGTCATAGGAGCTAGAGGGCAACCTAGGCTTCTACGATTAGCCGAATCACAGGAACTGAAGAGTGATAATGCTGCTATCATTAACCGTGCCACAGGGGCCACGGGGTAACAAGACTACTTTCATTACCCGTCTTATGTTATGGTTAATACTTTTTTTCGCAGCTGACCCCAGACGAATTTACTTAGTTGAGAGTGAGTCATAGGAGCCTGAGAGCATTAACTATCATCAGAGAGAGATCTTTTTGGTTTCGTATTTTGTCATATTATTATACACTCTGTTTTGCCTTTAACTTTGCCCCAAACTCCCATCTCTCCCTGTCTTGAATGTTTAGTTGTAGAAAATAGACTGATTAAGATGCTAGTCACGAAGAATTGCTGTTGGAAAGTGTGTAGAGAAGTAGTGTTGTCTTTTTCTTCCACAGAGCCACGCGAAATTAGCTGCCAAAGGACGAAAATCTGGGCCAAGTCAAAACAGTAGAGGCTATCCTGCCTTCATTAACCACTTCAGAATTAGATACCTGTCCTAAGGTGACTAGAATTCCATGGAGGCAGAAAAGAATAAACTTGAAATTACGTCCCGGGCTGGATGGGGTTATGCTGAGGAGGGTTTATAAATACGGGTTGTGTCCTGGCTTCTTCCCTGTCGGTGTGGCGCCTGTCTCGAGTTTTCTGTCCCTCCTATATTACTTCCACGACACACCGGCCATTCCTGCCAGATGTCGCCGTCAGGAGCAAGATCTCTATGGCACCCTAATCCCCGTGATATACTGTTCTTCAATCTATAAACAGGTGCTGAAGGGGGATGCCTTCACGTGGTGGCAACTATATGAGCAGTTGACTTCGCTGCCTGGTCATACAAACGTCCCTCAATTCCCTCCCTATCCCCCAGAAGGAGGATGGTGGACTGTAGAGGATAATTTTAGTCTGCAGTCCACTGGGTTCACAGTCATATGAGGCTGGGGTTGCAACTACTACTACCACTACTACTATTACTACCATTATTACTAATTTACAGACAACCAAGGTAATTATAACAGTCTAAAAAATTCCAGTATATATATTTTTGTACAACACCTTACCTAGACGGAACGCTTATGGCTATTTTTATCTATTTATTTACATTTATTTATTTATTTATTTATGGTGACGTTCCTCGTCTCGACTTCATTTCCTCTTTCGCCTTCGTCTTCCTCAGGTAATTCTCGGCGTTCTTCAGGTGTGCATGTAAGATTTTCTCCCTCTTCTTAGTCTCTTCTTGTATTTCTTTTATACGCTGTAATTCATTGTATATTTCCTGCAGTAAAGCAAAATTACAGTCAACAACAACAACAACAACAATTTCACCTACTACTACTACTGTTACTACTACTACTACTACTGCTGCTACTACTACTACTACTACAACTACTACTGTCACAACCACTACCACCACCACCACCACCATAATCACCACTACCACTACTACTATTACTGCTGCTGCTGGTGCTACTAATAATAAATATCTGTACCACTACTACTACTACTACTACTATTACTACTAGTACTATTACTACTGCTACTAATCGTCTGAAAAGCAACAACTTATATTCCCTCTCTCTCATATACCTCTCCACTCCATCCCTCCACCTCATCCTCGGTTTTCTCCTCTCTCTCCCATGCCTCTCCACTCCATGCCTCCATATCATCCTATGTCTCCCCCTCCCTCTCCCATACCTCTCCACTTCATCCCTCCATCTCATCCTCGGTCTTCCCCTCGCTCTTCCCCCTCTGAACCAAAATTTTTACTTTTGTAGCGTTGAAAGGACTCACCGTGTCTAATTTTTTCATCTCGGCAAACTCCTCTCTCATCTTCCTCTCCTGTTGACGAAGTGAACATGGAAAGTAGCGAAGTATTTAGACACGTTTTTTAATTCTATATATATGCATTATATATTAAGTAACGTTATATGGAAATGACAAGATTTTAGACAGCTGAAAATTCATTACCAACGTGTGCAGTTATAAGGTTTTTTTAAGAAAGGATAACTAGATTTATATTTTCTCTCTTGTAAAATAAATAAGTAAATAAACAGAGACGGACGGTAGATAGATGGATAGATAGATAGGTAGATAGATAGACATATACAGACAGGTAGATAGACAAGTAGATAGATGTAAATAGATAGATAAAGATATGCCTGATCAAGAGGATGAGTGACATTATACTAAGCCAGGATATTTAAATGTGTCTGAGGAAGGGTACTGATCGTCAAATTTTAGTCATTCATATTCAAAACCTAACTGAGAACGTACTGGATTAAGGTATGTGAAAGATTACGTATGTTGGAAACGTAATAAGCAGATAACGGTGCGATATACTCTCAAAACAGAACGAAGAGTTTGTTATATTTACAGTTTAATTAGGAGTGAAGAGGAAAAACACAAATTATCAAAAGAAATGGGAGAATTATTTAGAAAGATGCACTAGATTTCAACAGAGAAGAAAAATAGTACTTGCTTATATGTTTGAAAAATACAATACTGATTATTATTATTATTATTATTATTAATTATTATGTTCCTATATCTTACCTTGTTAATTATGAGTTTGATTTTGTTGATGTTTGCTTGGGTAAAATTCAAAGATTTCTTGCAGACATTCAACTGTGTCTCCCTGAAATAAATAAATAAATAAATAGAATAGAATAGGACGACAAGGAATACACAGATGAATTAAAATACAAGACTCAAAATTACTGTTAAAAAGCGAGTAGTGGAATCAGGGGCTATTATTATTATTATTATTATTATTAATCATTATTATTATTATTATTATTATTTCTTCATCCTCTACCACCACCGACACCACCACCACCACCACTACTACTACTACGACTCTACGACAACCCACCTTTCCGCCAGGCTGTCTTGAGTTAGGTACTGCTTCTGGTGTTGGAGGAAGGCTGTGTCGATGGCTAGGATGAGGCTGACGATTCCCAGTACACCCACCACCACCCTCATAGCAAATACACTTCTACACACCTACAAGATAGATAAAATAGATAAGGCCCAGATAGATACGGACATCTATTGGGAAGAGAAACTTAAATATGTCCAAGGATATGTGGATTATGCAAAGAAGTAAACTCTATTTTCTTTCATTTTTTGTTTTCACTTTCCCTGAGGTAAAATGTAGCACACAAACTCTCATAATTCTGCTGCTTAGTAAGAAAGTCGTTCGCGGTATTTTTTTTTTTTTCACTGTAAAGCTTAATATTTTCTCTTTTTTATTATTGGTGCAAATTGTCCCGTTATTAGTAGCCCCAGGTTCATCTGAAATGTGAACCCAGTGGACTGCAGGTTGAAGATGCCCTCTTTCTACAGTCCACCAGTCTGATTTTGGAGGAGTAGGGAGGGGGTTGAGGGATGTTGGCATAACCAGGCAACGGAGCCATCTGGATATATCTGTGCCACCACATGAAGGCGTCCCTATCCAGCATCCGACACAGGATTAAAGTTGGTGGTGTGGGGTGGCGTGTGGCGGAGATGGGGTCCTCATATGAGCTTCTTACCTTGATCGGTTTCTACTGAGCCGGAGCCTGTCTTGTCGGGGTGTGGTGTGGCGCGGGGTGTTGTGTGTGTGTGTGTGTGTGTGTGTGTGTGTGTGTGTGTGTGTGTGTGTGTGTGTGTGTGAGGAGGAGGTATGGCTGCTACACCTGGTCTCCTTTTTATCAACTGTCCTAAGCTTAACTTATAAATGTTCGAATATGTCTTCACTCACACTTCTACCAAACACTTCATAATCAAATGAGATATAATACAAATGATACATTACAGTACCAAACGATCATTAATAATACTTAACTTTCACTACGACTTATTTATCCTGTGAACTTAATAAGACTTTTTATAAATATCACACCTGAACACCTGCTGGAGACCGGATAATGAGAACAGGTGTCATCCCCACCTGTTCTCCCTGTCCCTATTGACTCTATGGGCTGTCTCTAATGAATTCTTGTACAGGTGAACACTTGAGACGCTGAACAAATGGTGTACAAAGTTACCCCTAGAGATACGTGACGATTTATTAACTTCACAGGGGGTGGTTCGAATATTGCACTCATCAGTCTTGTGTACTCCGGGACGGCTGAGTCTACTGCTGAGGCATTTTGGCATGTAGAAATTATGAGCCTCAGAGAACGGAGTGCCAAATACTACTACTACTACTACCACTACCGCTGAAAACTTTGCCATGTGTGAGCTCATTCCCCCCACCCCTCTGATATATTAAGCTGTCATCCTGGCCAAATTAGTGTATAATTAAAGAGCCTCATACATAAAGCCAGCTCTTCCTTTCTGACACTAACTCTTGAGAATTTCGCTTTTGCAGAAATATATGACGTTATGTATTTTTTTTCCTTCCTCTCTTTTAATGGCTGTTAGGGCTGTCATAGCTTTCTTCTTCCTCTCTTTTATTTTCTTCTCTTCTTCTTTGTGTTTTCATCTTTCAATTTTCCTCTCCGTTGTTTACTTTCCAGCCACAATGCATCCACACCAAAGAGGCCAGACCAATTTAAGCTTACCGTGTACCATGGATTTTCCCCCCCTCTTTACAGCTTTCTTGGCGTAATTTACAGCGGTCCCTTTGCTCTTCTAAACCTGCCAGAAACCAAATCGTACACGATCGACCTAAACTTACAATTCATTTTTTTTTTCTGACTTCCCTTCACTCCAAAGACGTATTCTAATTAACTACCACTATTTCCAGGTGACTCTACTTGAATACTGTGGTTCTACATCCTTTCTTTAGCACTTCTTCGTGACTAGCATCGCATTCTGGTGCTTTTACTCAATTGCTACAGGTCAGTATCCAAGATGGAGAGATGTCAATTTCAGGCCAGGTGAAGAGAGAAATAGGTATACTACTCAAATGCCTGTCTCAAAATTTAGATACCAATGGCTTCTTTTTGTTTCTGTTGTCATACCTTTACTTTAATGATAATAATAATGACAGAGTAAGAAGGCATCATTTCTGTCATTATTTTTCTTTGCACAGCTTAATAATTACTCCAATCATAGTCACACACACACACACACACACACACACACACACACACACACACACAGGACAATGAATCACACGAAATCACAAACACACAATACAGCCAATATCAACTTCATTCGAGGTGGTTTCAGAACAGATAAATTACACGAGAGGCATAACGTTAACCACAAAATCATCAACAATATCCCCGGTTATATTGTAAAGAAAATAAATTGGCTCGTGACGTTTATTATTCATATTAATGGGGATGATATAAACAAGGGAAGAAATGGAACTGGCCTCGCAATACGCGGTGTACTTAATGAAATACGTGAACCTTATTTGTTGTTCTTTTTCGGGGTGGGTCCAAAATGTTCCTCTTGTGTGTGTGTGTGTGAGAGAGAGAGAGAGAGAGAGAGAGAGAGAGAGAGAGAGCAGCACTTACACTAAACTAGCCTACTTCTTTTGTACTTGCAATTAAAGGCAGATGAGACGTCTACTTATTATTATTATTATTATTACTACTACTACTACTACTGCTACCACTACCACTGCTACGAGTATTACCACTACTAACATCACTACTACCACTATTATGTACTTGTTTCGATGATGATATTAGCTATCGCAATTGCCTACTCCTAAAAGTTTAATTAGTTTATTAATGATAAATCTAAGCTACAGAAAAATACAAAACATTATAGTATCCCAGAGGAAAACAGATTACGAAGTCTCAGTATCAGTAAGAGTAACGTAAAGTATTAGGCAAGATGTGAAAGTGACTCATATTCAGTATCAGGAATTGTGCTAAGCTGTTACGTAATCCATGAAGGAAAATGACCTCTGTTAATGGAATAGGCTTGTGTATGTGTGTGTGTGTGTGTGTGTGTGTGTGTGTGCAGGTGTTGTGTAGTGCCAGACACACGTATACCTGGCAGGACTTCTGTGTGTGTGAAAGAGAGAGAGAGAGAGAAAGAGAGAGAGAGAGAGAGGGGGGGGGACACTGCGGGCCTCTGTGTTACATAATGGGGAAGGGTGGGGGGACAAGGCTTTATTGGAAGTATTTATTCATGAGATCGACACACTGACTTTCTTCGACTCTGTTGACTTAACCATCGTTACGAACAAGAAGTCATCTCCCACCTCTCTCTCTCTCTCTCTCTCTCTCTCCCGGCCAATGACTGTTCGTACAAGCTTGGGGGGAAAGAAAAGGAATGAAAAAAAAAAATGCCCCAAACAGCGCTATAAGAATCTCACACGTAATTTTTTTTTTTTTTTTTGCGTGACATAGAAGTGGCATTTGTATAAAGTAATTCATCAGTCTTTCTGTATATTCACCCGTGTTTGTCCATTATCAAACTTTTTATGGGATTTATACGACACACGAAACTTTTATATAGAAGAGTATTTAAGTCTGGTTTTCCCTCTTATGTACAATTTTCCTACACGTCATCTCGGCTTCAAACCATCCCTCACCTTTAAGATCTACACCCGTCCTGCAGTCTGTCTCTTACACTGTCTCGTTCAGCACCACTACACTGCCCACCTCTCAGATCATCACACTCGCACCACACTATCCTCCTCTATCATCACCCACAGCATCACACTAGCGTCATGTCTGATTGTCCTACTCTTTCTCCGTCACACTCTCACACTACACTATCCTGCTCTAACGTCATCAAATCATCATACTATCCACTTGTCTCATCCTCCTGCTCTCACCCTACACACTGTCACATCACACTATCGTACTCTATAACATCACCCTCATCATCACCCTGTTCTCTTGTCTCACTGTCTACATCACATCCTCACCACATCACACTGTCATCATCAGTCCTCACTGGTCACGCACTTCACTATTGGCACATCACATCCATTACCTCACCACGCACACTATCCACATCTATCCTCGCTGGTCACGTACTCAAACTATTACCACGTCCTTCATGCCCTTCCCCCCGTGCCCCCCTGCCTCATTCACCTGCAGAGGACGCTGAAGTTGCCCCCGCCGCCAAGATTAACGTGTTTACTGCGGCTCCACTCGACACCTTGACGTGGAGGCAGACTGATACATCGCCGGGGCCTGCTGAGCGACGCGGGAAAAATGATGCTTGCCTTCTTTCGGACTGCAAATTTGTTTTTCGCTTAAGTGATGTACGTTGTGTGTGTGTGTGGGTGTTTGTGTGGGTGTGGGGGTGAATGGGTGTGGAGGGGGGGAGGTAAGTGTGTGCTTGTGTGTGTGGTAGCTTGTATGTAGGGGGTGCGTGTGCTTGTGATTGTAGGGTGGTTGTGTACAGGAAATTTTACGTATCTACAATAGTTTGTATGTGGGAGTGTGTTTTTGTGTGTGTTTGTGAGTGTATGTTTTTGTGTATGTGATTCTGCGTGTGAGGTTGTAGCCTGTGTGTAGAGGTCTGCGTTTGTGTGTGCTTGGGGGGTGGATGTTTGTGTGTGTGTGTGTGATTTTGTATATGTTTAGTAACTTATATGTAGGTGTTTGTGTTTGTGTGTGTTTGTGGATAAACTTTTCTTTCTGGGCGATTTTTTTATGTGATTGTCAGCTGTTGGAAGTTTTCGTTTTATGTAGTAGAACATCTTTGCTTATTTTAACTGAGGAATCGCATTATCAGACATATCGTTCTGACACCTCTGTACGTTTGCAGCCTTTCATAAACACCCAGAAAATGCCAGTTCTTTACCTCCTAATTTTTCATCCACACGGGGCGGGAGCAGGAGTAGATAGCGAAACGTCTACCCCTCACTGGATACGGGGTCAGGCAACAGACGGGTAAACAGACAGTGGGTAGATTGAAAAAAAAAAAAAAAAAAAAAAAAAAGGGCATGGGGTGAACAGAAAATTAACAGGAAAAGATTAATTCTGTTGTTCTTGCTTCTGTCAAATACATTTCTCGGCAGGATGTAAAAATTTGTCTGTTGAGGAAGTGTAATTATGATGGGATTATGCGAGATTGTTTTTTTTATTTGTCAAGCTGCGTTCTTAGACATCAGTGGTTATTGTTCTTGTATATGCTCTCTAAGTTTTAATTTTTACTAACTTATTTGACTTTTTTCTTTCTTTCATAGTTACTGTAGTGCTGGGTTTTAGAAAGAGATGCTTGTAAGATGTCAAAAGCAGAGTTGGATTTTACACTCAAAGTTCTTTCACATTAAGCTGGCCCAGATTTTCGTCCTTTTGCAGCTTATTCCACATGATTCAGTGGCAGAAAATGACAATACTACGGCTCTATTTCCTTTCCATAAGCACTACTTCTCGACAAGCACCATGTTGTAGTGTTTATCTGTTGTTGCCAATCAATATTCAAGATGGAGAGGTGGCAGTTTTAGGCCTGGTTAGAGTGAAAAGGGTATAGTCTTAACGCCTAAACGGAATCCCTCATCGTTTATGCACTTCACCTGCGATCTATAAGACGTTGTTCCCCTTTACTCAGATGTGGCTTTGTTCTGATACACACCTGGGAAGCGTGTCGGGGTGTAGAGGTCGGTGCTGCACGTTTGGTTACTCTTGTCTGTAGCGTAGTAGTGAACAACCAGGTACGCTACCAGACGAGGGTGTTGTTTGTAGTGTAGCAGTGAACATATAGGTGCACTACAGGATCGCACCTTTATCACTGAGGGAAGAGTGATAGCCAAAATTAATTCTTGCCCGGGTTGGCGAAGTACGAAGAGGGAGCTGGTGTCTGTAGGAAGATAGATAGATAGATAGATAGACAAATAGACAGATGGATAGATAGATAGATAGAGAGAGAGAGAGAGAGAGAGAGAGAGAGAGAGAGAGAGGACAAAATCTTCCCGCCAAGAAAGTAAAGAGAGGACGGAGGAGTGTGCGTGTACTGGTCTGTGGGGAGAAGAAGTGGAGGGGAGAGAGGAGGGAGAGACGGGGAGGGAACAGTAAGTGGAGGGAAGAGAGAGGGAGAGGAGGGGAGGGAACAAAATATAGAGGGGAGGGGAGGCGGAGAGAGGAGTGGGGAGAACAAGAAATTTAAAGGAGAGGAGAGGGAGAGGAACGAAAGGACCGAGAAGTGGAGGGGAGGGGAGAGAGAGGGAGGCGAAGGGAGAGGGGAAGAAAAGGGGAGGGAAAAAGAACTGGAGGGGAGGGGAGAGGAGGGGAGGGAAGAAAAGCAGGGTGCCGGAAGAAGAATGAGTCTGGCGAATTCTTGGACTGACCGACTTTTAAGCAAGAGAGAGTACTTTCTGAGCCGGACTTAGACTCGTATTTCGGAATCTTCGTAACACTTCTTCCTTAGCGACTTAATCTGCACAATCAGCCTCAGTATCGTCTTGCATGTAACTGATGGAAACTGTGTTGCTAATAAAACTTTACTGATACCATGAAAAAAAAAAAAAATGCTGACTTGTGATATGCACAATAAATCGGCAAGTAAAAGGTGCTACGATGCTTCCCACACTACATACAATACATACCTAAGACTATTACTACTACTACTACTACTACTATTGCACTCTATTTCTCACACATAATGACAGACAAATAGTAAGTATGCTACTGTCCATGATTCTAAGCATATTTATAAATCTAACTATCCATCCATCCTTCTATGCATGTTTTTTATCACAAAGAATTAAATATAAAAAAGATGAACTTACTGAAGAGAAACCTGGTATTACAAAACATAATTACGGCAAGAGTATTATGTACGATGGAAAAATATCAGTGGAAATAAATGAAAAATTATTGACCTTTATAGCGTCAGGGTAATGAATACATGTTTTGTGTAATAGTCTTGCCGCTGACAATATTTCTTTTGATTCTTTATAGCATTATTGTGTGTGTGTGTGTGAGTGTTTTACCAGTGAAATTGGAAGAAGGCTTTGTTTTTACCCGTGTTTGTTTATCAGTGCACAAGATTACTTAAAATTACTGCTATCGAATTTCCGTTAAATCTCTTGGATAGGTGGGCAGTGGGTCAAAGAAGAGCTGATTAGTTTTTCAGGCGGATCTCTAAACGAATGCAGGAATATATCATAAAATACATTGGCGTTGGAGGAGACATGCGTTCTCTGTGATTGTGTAACTGGGCAAATTAAGACCGTAGAATTAAGTGACTATGTGAGACCGTAAAAGTGTTTGTCTGGGAAAAAGGAATTACAGAATCAAATCTTAAATCAATTGGTGTTGGCAGAGGTATGCGCTCTCTGACAGTTTTCTAGCTATTTAGCACACACACACACACACACACACACACACACATACACACAAACACACACAATCGCCCAATGTAGATATGATACTGCTAAGGAAGGCGAGGAAAGAGAAACAGAAGCCAAATCCAGTGCTCTGTTTTAGAATTCTTGTAAGCCAGGAAGCAGAACGATTTAGTGCCCGCCTCCCTCAGTACTCGTTGCTGGAAAATATGTTACTGGTGGTGGAGTGAGATCTAGAAAGGAAGATCTCCATTCTTATCTCTCTCTCTCTCCCTCACACACACACACACACACACACACACACACACACACACACACACACACACATAATTTTCCATCTCTCCTGAAATCTGATGTCACATTCTCTCTCTTGCTCTCTCTCTCTCTCTCTCACACACACACAATTTTCCATCTCTCCTGAAATCTGATATCACAATCTCTCTCTCTCTCTCTCTCACCTTTTCCAATCTTTCCCCCGACTCTGATATAGCATTCAGGAAACACTTCTCGAGGTGTAACTCAAGAGGATAAGATCGCAACCAGAGCCTCCTTCTCGGGATTCTTGGCAAGGAGGGGGAAGGATGCTCTAATTCTTGCAAGATGTTTTGAGACGCTGGGAGATGGAGGGACGAGTTAACAAGGCGTGGCGGAGAGACGGAGAGATGCTGAAGGAGAGATAAAGGCGCAGGAAGCTGAGTTTAGGGAGGTGGTGGAGGCGGGATGCTGAGCTGAGATGAGATGAGGCGTGATGCTAAGCTGAGGGGAGATGAAGACGAGTTGGAGAGATGCTAAGGGAGATAAGGTGTGAGAAGGTTGGATGCTGAGTTTAGAGGCATGTAAAGGGATGCTGATCTGAGAGAAGAGACATGATGCTGAGCTGAGAGATGAAGTGGAAGAGGTGGATACGAGACGGGGAGATGCAGAAGGGAGAGAAAAGGTGTTGTAAAGGAAGTTGGATGTTGAGTTTAGAAAGATGTGGAGGTGTGATGCTGAGTTGAGAGAAGAGAGATAATGCTGAGCTGAGAGAGAAGGTGGGCGAAAAGGAGAAAGCCAGAGGGAGAGATAAGGTGTTGTGAGGTGAGCGTATGTTGAGCTGAAAGGAGGTGAAGACGTGATGACTCTCTCTCTCTCTCTTATTTAGCTTATGAGAAAAAAAAAGCCGTGTAAATGTTAAAACCCGCATTAATGTTTTGTGTTATTTTCGCATTTAAAAGCTGTGTAACTTTAAACCTCTGTCTGCTGTGACTTTCCTGGCTTTAAACTGGGTGACGCTAGATGAAATGCAATGCTGTGTTTGTAATTCATGGGTTAAAAAAGCATTAAAGATGTGTGTGTGTGTGTGTGTGTGTGTGTGAGAGAGAGAGAGAGAGAGAGAGAGAGAGAGAGAGAGAGAGAGAGAGAGAGAGAGAGAGAGAGAGAGAGAGAGAGAGAAGTGGGGAAAAGTAGTTGGCAAAAAATCCTTCACTGGTTATAAATATTGCCACTACTACAGCCAACTCTATATACTAACACGTTTATCTGGCGTGAAAGCTGGCGAAAATATATGAAAATTTTAGCCCGACAAAAGTTCACTGGAAAAATCACTCTTAGATTACCAAGGGATTTGGAAAGGTCAACGCGATCTTCTCCACAAAGTTAGTTTTACTGCTTTATGTATCCTTCTTCTTCCTCTCTCTCTCTCTCTCTTGACGTAAAACTCCGTATGTTCGCTTTCCACACCATGAATTTTATTTTCGATGATGATGATGATGATGATGATGATGGAAGAGGGACCAGAGCACGTGCTATATTAACTCTTGAACAATCACATATAATCCTACAGTGAATTTTGTCCTAACATTTCGATGTGATATTACTAACTCCAACAACCCCTTCCAGGCAGCAATTCGTTCTCATATCAGTGTAGAATCAAGGAATATCTCTGTATCTTTTCCTCCGTCAGGCACTGTACAGATGCAACAAAATTAAAGCACCACAGAATAAACAAAATCTCTGCATCAGATTCTCGCATCATGTAAATGTATCGAAGCAAATAAATCAAAGCCGCAGAGAATCAAAGAATATATCAGTGTATCTTCTCTCTTTCGATACATCATCTCTCATTAATGCACACTACCGAAGCAATAAAATCAAAGCTACACATAAAAAAAAAAAATCGATTAACTCCTCTCGTCATGCAGATTACAAATGCAACTAAATCAAGGCCCACAAACTCAAGCATCATCTCGGCATATCTTCTCTCGTCGGCCAAGATAGTGGTATTTAACTTGTAACTCTTTCAGGCTCCTATGATTCCCTCTCAGCTGAATATAACTCGTGTTGCGTTAGCTGGTACAGAGTACTACTGTAGAGTTGCCTCGTCTGTGAGAAAGTTAATGGTGACAGCTAACACTTATGATTCACTAAGTTTCTACGATTCACTCCCAGCTGAATATTCTATGGCGTTTGCTGGCACAGAATATCACTAGAGCTGTCCCGACCATGAGGAGGTTAATAGGACAGGTTGGGTGGCATTCACGTGAAGATACGAGGCCCTTCAGAGTAAATACGGCGGTAAGAACGTGTAATAAGTCAAGATGGAGACACTGGAGGAGGGGAGAGTGCCCAGTGGCGGAGTTTCTTGAGGGTTATGAAGGCTTGAAGTTAACTAGGCCTGTTTTACTCTATTCTGGCCTAAAATTACTCTTGCGCTCTCTCTCTTGTTGTGCTGTAATAAGAGAGTAACACTAGGATATGATGCTGGTCGAGAAGAAGAGTTCTGGAAAGGATGAGAATTGTATTATAAATACGTTTGTTGTTGTTGTTGCTATACCTCAGTCTTTCTGGGCGAGTATATCAGTCGACCACAGTAAATAAATGGTTCTCTTGGGCCGTCCTACCGTAATGTGTAGAGATCTGGCACCCCATTGTACCTGACGGCTTCTCACCTGGGTCAGACCAGTGTCCCTCCCACGACGAAGTTCAGGGAAATATAATCAGGTTTAGCTCTCAGATGGACGCCACAGCTGCTCCACAGACTGTATAGTGTCACCACGCGTAGGCTCCTTGTCCTACGTTTGTGAAGCAGTGCAAGCCTGGGTTTAATATCGTTCTCTGTAAACATTTTATTCAAGAGCAGAAGAAATGCTTCCCTTTCTTTTTGAGAACTAAGCAAGGAAGTTCACGGTTAACGAAGTATATTTGTGTAAATCTCCTGCTGTAATGTTATGACCAAATATGTGTCCTTTGTCTGATGCATGTGTGTGTGTGTGTGTGTGTGTGTGTGTGTGTTACTTCCCGTGTTGTTAATTCATCCTATCCTCTTAACTCGCACCAAGAAAATTGTCGATCACTTAAGGAGGTACACAGTGAACCTTTTAGCAGTTCAGTGAGAAGCCGTGAGACACAAAGGCCCGGCTACAAGACTGATGGTGGCGATGGGTCTTTTGAAGCTTAACTTATTATTTTCAACTTAAAGGAGAACTTAATGTGTTGTTGCAGGATACGTCCCCCACTCACTTCACGGAGAGAACTTTGAACATCTTTATCTACATCTTTCTATCTGTCTATCTATCTATCTATCTAACTGTGCCCAAAAGATCAAACTATATATATATATATATATATATATATATATATATATATATATATATATATATAACTTGAAAATAATAAGAAAAGAAATTAATCCTTCAGGAGGTAAACAAAGACTATGGCATACCCGTTCCTTTCGCTTCAACCCTTAAAGGTGCTGCAAAGCCTCCGATGCCACTTAGAGGTGCTATAAAGCTCTGATGCTACTAAGAGGTGCTACATAGCCTCAGTTGCCACTTAGAGGTGTTATAAACCCTCAGATACCACTTAGAGGTGCTACAAAGCCTCAGATGCCACTTAGAGGTGCTATTAAGTCTCCGATACCACTTAGAGGTGCTACAAAGCCTGTAATGCCACTGAAAATACGAGTCATGTGGTCTTGGCCGAGCGTCAGACAGCGCCAGACCCAGACTCCCAAACTCAAGTGTACCGGGTTCACGTCTGAAGGAGTCTGGGGCAAAAACATCAAGAAAAACTTAATTCCTAGCTAAAAGATATTCAAGTCTGCAGCGAAAAAGAATAATTCCTTCCACTGAAATTCGTAATTCCTTTGAAAGACTTGAGATGGCAGCAAAGACGAAATGGAAAAAACTCAGAGAATGTATACTTTCACCAAAGCCAATAAACCTTATGATTTACTTCAGCAAAACCTATTTCCTACCAGACGAATATATTTACGGTCTCATAGTCAGTTAATTCTACGGTCTTGGTCTGCCTTGTTACACAGTTTCAGAGAGCGCATAATAGCACCAACGCCACTAAAATCTATAAATTCCTGCACAGATTCATCGCAAAATTGAATAAGCTTTTCCTCGACTCACTGGCCACCTTTCCATCAAATTTCACTGAAGTCCGATTACAAATTTTTGAGATCTTGTATACAATTAAACAGACACGGGTGAATACACAACCTCCCCAACTTCACTGGCGGAGGAAAATGTGTTGTGTAAATGGAGGACTGTGAAAAATTAATATTCGTTTTGGGCACAGTTCCTTTAACTAAACATATTCCTTTGTATGTTTTCACTGTGCCCTCACTTCCTCTCAAGTCACTGTCTCTTATTTCACCGTATCTTTTCTCCTTACTAATAACTCCCACTTCTTTTGATAATTCTGAGCAGTCCCTCCAGCTCTCTCTCTCTCTCTCTCTCTCTCTCTCACACACACACACACTCTCTCTCTCTACGAGCACACTTCATTTCCATTTCCTATGACTGTTAATTTCCGTACCAAACATCCCCTCATCTCCCTCTCTCTACCCTCTCTTCTCACTAATACACCTCACTTCCTTCCTCCCTCCTCCTCCTTCTCCACTTCTCCTTCTGATCTTTGCCTTCATATCGTCCCTCCTACGGGTACACTTCCTTCTTCATTTCTCCTATCCTTACTCTTTGCCTTCTTTGCACACAACCCCGCATCATCTCCCTAGACACCATTGCAGCTCTCTGTTTCCTGTGCTCGCCTTTTCCTCTTGATGTACTTAAAATTACACTTCTCCTCCGCATTCCGCTTCCACTTCCAGGCATCACACTTCATACTTCAGCTTCTATTATTACACTTCAGCTTTCCTGTCTAAAGCTCCATTATGCACTTATTTCTTTTGTTTCCAGCCAAATCTATTACTGATTCACTCGCAAGGCATTTTGTTCTTTGCTTTCTATTATTACATTTCAGCTTTACTTTCCATAGCTCCATTACGGATACATTCCTTTTGTTTACATTCATTACGGATTCACTTCTTTTGTTTCCACTCCAGCCTTTTATTCTTGCACTCACAGACGCATTTTATTATTTATCTGCTACTCTTTCACGTCACCTCTTCTACCTAAAGTCCCATCATTCGCACCCACTTCCCCTGATTCCACCTCAGTCTTTAATTTCTCCTCTCATGAAGACATATTATCGCTTGCTTGCTATTATTCCACCTCACCTCTTCTACTTAAAACTCCACTCACCTTCCTCGGTTCCACTCCAGTCTATTATTTCTGTCCTCACTTCCACCCACTCTCCCGTGACTGTTTTCATTTATTTCTTATTCTCAGCTGCAGATACTTCAAGGACTCATATTTATAAAAGATCCTGAGCTTAAGGTGTCGGTAAGATTGCTTGTGTATTCCTTCTCTTTACACATATGGCCGAGATTCTATTTCTTTATAGTAACTCTTCCTCAGCGATTTATTTTGTACACTGCGCCTGAACATCCTTTTCTGTTTTATTTATGCCGTTTTGATTACCAGTAAAATTTCCATCGGTAACGTTCAAAAGTTTACTAAGGTGTAGTGTGCAGAATGAATCACTAAGTTAAAAGTGTTACGGACTCTCCAATCCCACTTAGAATACGACCCTATATACAACTAACAAATACTTTAAGATTATACTGAACATTAAAGCAGGGAAATGAGGAAAAAAAACTGTACATTATAAAAGTCTGCCATTTTAGAGCCCTGTTTATCGCAATATTTGGCTGGGATCCTACACACACACACACACACACACACACACACACACACACACACACACACACACACACACACACACAATGGGTCATATTAATAAAAGATCCTTGCCAGTTCTTTCGGTGATCAGGTTTCTGTAAGTCAATTAGTGTCGGAAATTACATAGTTTTAGTCATTATTATTATTATTATTGTTATTATCATCCCCCTCCTCCTCCCCTTTCTCCTCCTCCTCCTCCTTCTTCTTCTTAGGTTTAGAAAAATTCAAGACCAAAGACGAAAATAAAAATACTTATACATGACTTATAATCAGGAAATTTTATAAGACAAATGCTTAGGAAAAATTATGAGTCAGGAAAAAATACATAAAACAAGAAATTTTATAAACGACGTAGGGTCATAGATCAAGTGGCTTTGGAGATTTCTTAACACTTGATCCACAGCGATTTATTTTGGACGTTACACAATACTTTTCACTTGTTATGTTATTGATGGAAAGTGTCCATATTAAAGTGATTAAAAAAAATGTTAAGGAATTATATGCAAAAATAGTAGTGGTAGTAGTGGCAGTAGTATTAGTATTAGTAGTAGCAGCAGTAGTAGTAATAATAATAGTAGTAACACCAGCAGCAGCAATAGCCCCAGGTTCATCTGAAATGTGAACCTGGTGGACTGCAGGCTTAAGTTGCTCTTTTCCCGCAGTCCACATCCACCTTATAGGGGATAGGGAAGTAGCTAAGGGATCCAACGCCACTTAAGAACACTGCATAGAATCCAAAACAAAGTGTAATAAGCAACCTCCCCCTCATCTAAGACGCACCAAGAAGCCTCCTGTGTCATTTAAGAAACCAGGAATCCTGGGAGACGTCTTGAATACCACTCCCAACCCACTCAAGACGGAAGCATAAGACCCCAACCCCAGAAAACTCCCCATCACATTTTACTGCCTCATCTCCTTGACTGTAAAAGGCAAAATGTCGTTCTTGAATCTTCTTTTTTATGCTAATCTTCGCGTCTGTGTACGGGTTTCCCTTTCTCTTCTCTGTCTGTCACACACACACACACACACACACACACACACACACACACACACACACACACACACACACACACACACACCTGCAGTTTAATGCCGTAGGTGAACAGGAACACCAATAAATGATTTTCTTTTAAAATATGACATTAAATACATTATCAGATTTGACGCAGCTAAAACAATCATAGGCTGTAATATAAGGTTATATATCATGATTATGTTTATATATATATAGGGAATACAAATAGTCTAACTGATGGCCTGACAGTAGAAAACACAGTGAACATAAATATCACCCCCCCAAAAAAAAAAAAAAAAAAAAAATCGCCAGACACGTTATCAATTTCCTACGACAGAGAAGAGGCAGGAAAAATATTTAGTTATAATATTTATCCTAATACCGCCTCTTGTATACCCAAAACTGAATAAATTAAAACCGGGTAAAATATATCAAAAGAAGTGCTTTTTACAAATCTTTCTATATATATTCTGAGACTTGACTATGTTTGTTAGTTAAGTATCCTTTGTTCTTATTTATTTTATTTAATAGCCTTGTAGCGATTCCTCTGCTGTTGTCGTGGAACTCAGCCACATTACTAAAGATTTTTACTGATTTTCTTTCGTATCCTTTTAAGGCATCTCATTGTTTTTACGGTGGCATATTTGGGGGAATTTCAATTTTTACTTAATAAAGACAACATTGAGTGCTGTACGACGTTATCTTATTGTAATTCCTGCTGGTATTATGGTTCTTGAGGAAAAATATGGAACATATCATTGCCTCGCCAATATTAGCCAACCTACAATACTCATCTTCACACGGTGTATTGTCCCGGCTCTCTCCTACTCACCACGCAACGCCGCCCATCCTGCCCGCTCCAGTGCACCGACCTAAGTTTCTCTATACTTCATTTCCTACACACACACACACACACTCCGAACTTCAGAGATTAACCCGTCCCCCCTGCCAACATCACACCTCAAACAACATTTTCCTTTACACTATTGTCATTCCATCCTGCCCCTCCACCATCTTAGCCCACTCCACGCACCGCATCCACTCCTTCCTCTGGTGAATTAATGGTGCCAAAAATCCACATATTAGGGCGCCCAGGCACTGCATACCTGAAAGAAAAATGATACAGTAAATCAATGAAATAGAATGCTGAATATGTTCTAATGTAAATGAAATATTGTTTATCTATCAGTCCATCTATATATCTATTTATCCATCTATCTATCTAAATTTGACAACACTTGACCATCAGTCAATACGCCCTGGTCAAATTCACCCTCCAATCTGACTACACTTGGGCATCAACTGAGCAGAAAGGGGTTAGGGGTCTTCGTCAGAGAGAGAGAGAGAGAGAGAGAGAGAGAACAACACTTACCATCACTGGCTCCACGAACAGCTCAATCCCCTTCACAGTTTCCCTGTATGAGAACTCCAGCTGACACTCCTCATAGTAGCTCTTTGGCACGAGGTAATTACAGGACACCATCTCCAAATCTAGATGAGAGAGAGATGAAATAGGGTCGTGGGGCTGGAGAGGGAGGCCTTCACGTGGTGGCACCGATATAACAAGGTGGCTTCACTACACGGATATACAATCGTCTCACACCTTCTTCCCTATACCCCAAAAGGAGGAAGGTGTACTGTTTTAAAGTAACTGAAAATTTATAAAAACACAATGCCGGTAAGTACGTGTGGTGTTAGTCATGAAAATATTAGATGGCACTAATTTTAGGCCAAGTTAGAATGGACAGAGTATAGAGAAAAATGTGCTTGTGGTGCTGTTGATATAAATGTTAGTTGACAATAATTTTAGGTCAAGTTAGAGTGAACGGAGTATAGGAGATGAAATGATACGTACTTGTCTTGTTGGTGATCAAAATGTTGGGTGGGCAGAGGGTGTGGGCACAGGAGGAGGCGTAGGCGTTGTTGCTGCGTAGAGAAGAGTCGGCGAAGTGGCAGATAACGCAGTCCTTCAGCGTAGAGCAAGTGACATGAAATGCCGACTCTTCACAGTACTTTCCTGCAAACCTGCCCGCGAGTACATCATCATTATTATATCTCAGTTATTAGTATTGTTATTTCTACTACTACTACTACTACTACTACTATTACTATTACCATTACTATTACTACTACTACTACTACCACCAATACTATTACTGCTTCTACTACTGCTACTACTACTACTATTATAATAATAATAATAATAATAATAATAATTATTATTATTATTATTATTATTCGGTTAACTCTTTATAGTATCTGCCACCAAGGACATCAGTAGTAATTACCTTTCAATTATTATTATTATTATTATTATTATTATCATTATTACAAGCCCTACCCTCAGTAAATAAATTGCAAACACCGTAGCACACACAATTACCGCTGACTATCGCAGCACATGATACTGTCCCAGGTAGTTTGTTGTCAGAATTATCAACAGTAGTAACATTTAGGAACTTTTTAATCTTAATGCCACCTCTAAAATCTCTCCTTCACTCACATACTTTAACAACTGAGCACTCCAAATCAACACTAACCTCTGCAATACCGTACTAAATACAGAAAACATTATTAAACACATTCCCCTTCCCCACAATTCTCACAAACCCTTTGATACGATCACTCCTCCGCCCACCACCCGTGCCCCAAACAACTTCCCATCTCCCACGATTCAGGAGGGGAGATAACGGATGGGATTTAATGGTCTAATAGTATTCTGAAGAGGATCAAAGTGTCTTGCTTTAAATCTCCCCAACTCACGTAAACACGGGATGAAGGGTTACCAAAATGACGACGATAAGGTTATGCTCCATGTATGCGGATGAAATGTAAGGCTGCGCTGATTTATAGAGTTGGGAGTTTAAATATCTTTGTTCTGTATTTTAGACGGGCGCTAGGATTAAGCTTGTGTTCAGAAGTAAAACGGCATTGTTGAAGCGCTAATTCTGTGATTATACATATCTATCTATCTATCAGTTTATCTGTCTACATATCTATCTGTCTACCTCCCCATCCATCCATTCACAGAAAAAAAAAATGTTTCACTCGCTGCAATGAACACAGAAAAAAGAAGAAAAGAAAAGATATGGAGGTTCAGCCACTGCAATGAACACAGAAAAAATCCCCCCCCCTCCAAAAAAAAGAGAAAGAAACAAAGGATGACTCACTCTAACGAACACCTGCAGACGCCACATTCGCAGGCGCCGACGCCAGAGCAGATGAGTCCCGTATCGAGGTTGTAGCAAGGGCGTGGGTCCGTTTGGCACCCGCACGCCTCCCCGCTGTACCCTGGCCTGCACCGACACACGCCACACTCACATTCCCCTCGCACACCACCACCGCACACCTCGCCCTCGTACCTGTGTGTAGTAGGAAGCAGGAAGATAAGGAAATAAAAGTCGCCTTCATCATCAGTATCACCACAATCATTATCACAACATCATCATCATCACACTTTCATCACTCATCATCACCTCACACCTTCGCCTCTGCTCATACGGCACTCACATCTATACAAAACTACACTCTAGATAGGAAATTCGAGATGGCTAGGTTAGGCAAAGGACAATTCCTGATGATCAAGATTTGGCCGCTTGTTGAGGGTGACGTGTGTGTGTGTGTGTGTGTGTGTGTGTGTGTGTGTGTATGTGTGTGTGTGTGTGTGTGTGTGTGTGACCTGAAGGCTAAAAGCTGTGGATTCCTACTCTCAAAACTTCAAGTCCTATACACACACACACACACACACACACACACACACACACACACACACACACACACACACACAACGAACAAAGCCTTCCCAAATCCGACAAAGGCTGACATTTACCCGGCTCATCCTACCTGGGGCAATTGGAGGAGCTACATTCGCAGTACTGGCCATATGCACTCCTTCCCTTGACATCGGCGAAGCAAGCACACTCGCCACAGATGCACTGCCCCCGCCCGCTGCACACTGGGGCCCCCTCGTAGGCCTGGCACCACCTTGTTGAACCCCAGCACAGTTCGTCCATCATGGTGCTGGCTGGGGAACAGTAATGATTTATTTGGGGAAGGCTCAATTATGGGTTTGTTAAATTCGAGCTCTTCTTCATCTATCTTCTCTTCTTCCTCGTCTTCCTCCTCCTCCTCTTCTTCTTCCTCTTCATTTATTTATTTATTGGCTGACACTGCATCTTGTTAGTGGTAGGGTCGACAAGCATTTCTGTTCTTACTCAGGAAAAGCCTACCCTATGATTTATCCATCACCCTGTCCCATGTACTACTTATCCATCACCCTTTCTCATATACTCTTTACCCATCACCCTTTCTCATCTACAGCATCATCTCCCACCTCAAGCAATATTCAGCCCCCACAATGGTGCTTGGGGTCTCTTACGGGCTGGTGTTGTGGTTGTCGTGGTTGTGGTGGGGTGGTGATGGTAGAGCCTGGCCTGAAGTGACGTCAGGAGAACCCACACTGACGTCAGGTTGGTGGTCAAGCCGTCCACTCGCTCCTGTAGTGATGTATCTTAAGATCAGGGAACTGGGTGGACTGATCACTGTCAGACTGTACTTAAGTCCTTATTAACTCCTGACTAACTCTTTAATAACTCCTGACTAACTCCTTAACTCCTGACTAACTCCTTATTAACTCCTGACTAACTTCTCTTTAACTCCTAACTCCCTTTTAACTCCTGACTAATTCCCCGTTAACTCCTGACTAACTCCTTATTTCATCAACTCCTAATTAACTCCTTACTCCTTTAATTGCAAGAATTCACCCTTAATCTTAGTGAAGTTGATGGAAGAAAGAAAAATAATAAATCGCCAGGCTAAAAGGGGTTAAGGAAAGAGAACAACATAAATTTAATAAACTTTTACACCAACAATAAATGAAGGAAGAAAAACACAGACTAATACCGAAGAAAGGAAGAAAAAACACATACTAAGAACAATAACAAATAAGGGAGGGGAAAATAACAACACCAAGAACCAATAAAGGAGGGAAAATAAGACCTAATAAAGAGTGAAGGAAAAAATAAGGGATAATAATGAAATAAAAAATAAAAAATAAGTGCTTAAAAAAAAGTGCTCACCCCCTCTATCTCAGCACTGACAGCTCCACATCTCGGTTACATGTCAGAGGCGTAAAGCTTTCTCCCTTCTCTTGTAAAAATCACCCTAGTAGCACCATAGCATAAGGGTTAGTTTTGTTGTATGGATTTAGCTGGTTTGGTCCCCTTGTCGTTGCTTCAGATATATCTCTTTACAATTACCACCTTAATTGTCATTGGAGCATAAGGATTGGTTTAGCGTCTCCATGGTTCTTTCTCTTTCTCTCTCTCTCTCTCTCTCTCTCTCCACGCGTGCTCAACTACGTACTGGCCCACTTATTGCGTAACCTCGCCTCCAAGGTCACTAGGGTCAATTGCTGCCAGGGGTCACACATCAACCATCCTTCTACTGTAACTATGGGCCTAATAATCTGCGACTCTAATGCTACTCTGTGTATAGCTCCCTAACACCTCTTCCTTACGGAATTATTTTTGGATCTGGCTGGCTCATTTAGTTTTGCACGTTTCTTATGCAGAGTATGACGATATTAGAACGATTTAAGGAACACAAAAGAGGAAAGGGAGGTGTAACATGCAAAATAAATCGCTTAGGAAAAGGTGTTAGGGAGATTCCTTAACCGACGAGAATACTAGCCATTATTAACAACTTACTACTTAACTAAATCAAAACATGGACCCGTATTCCCGTCAGGTAAGGAGGCTCTCTAACACTTGTTCCTTAGCGATTTATTTTCCTAATTACCCGTTAATAGTCTCTTTTTTGCTTCTTATATCTTTTAAATGTGACACAAATTGCACGAACAACACACACGAATATATATGATTAGCGAGGCAGATACAGCAAGCTTCCCAACCCCACGCAAATAAGCTTGAGAAAGATACAGAAATAACTCGGTAAGGAAGAGGTGTTAGTAATCTTCCCAACCCCATGAGATTAAGCTTGACAATCCCACCTTCAGACTGTACACGTTTCAGACAGGGTTTGCTAGGGCACAGAAACATGGCTCGTGGTAAGAGTGGATGTCCCGTTCATAAAAAGTCCTCCTTTTCGTTTCTCTCACCAAAGAATTATCATTATTATTATTTGTTTGAGAGCTGTACACACCCTCCACATACTCAAAATGTTGCCATGTTAATAAGATTTCGCGTTTTTCTAACATGTGCACTATTTTGAGGGGTGTGCACATTGGTTCTATTAAAAAAAAAAAAAAAAAGAATGTAGAGATGGAACGAAAGGAAATAGGTCTGAACACACAATAACTCTCTCTCTCTTTCCTTGTGTGTGTGTGTGTGTGTGTGTGTGTGTGTGTGTGTGTGTGTGTGTGTGTGTGTGTGTGTGTGTGTGTGTGTGTGTGTGTGTGTGTGTGTGTGTGTGTGTGTGTGTGACACAGGGTTCACTTCTACAAGTCGAGAAACGCACACAGAGTAATACGTGATTTATATATCATCATCATCAATATTATTATTATTCTTATTATTATTATTTTTAGTTTATTTTCTGACAGTTTCCTTCCGCTCACACAGCTCTTTAATTACAGGGCAACGTGAGCTGTGAAATAGAGCTGTTTTGAGGGCACACAATATCATGCCACACGGTCCAACTTTTGCTACGTGCCGGGAATATCATTACAGCAAATACAGTTTTTTAAAATTTGAATTCGAGTACTTTTAGGAGCACATGCCTTCCATTACCCCTGAATATGGTGCATTTTGTTTGGATTTTTTTGGATTTCTTTTATTTTTTTCTCTCCCTTTCTCTGGATTTTTTTTTTTTTGTGTGGATTATTTATCTTTTGATTTTTTCTTTTGTGTTTCTACCTTGTCTTTTTCTGGATTTTTTATTTTTCTTTCTTTCTCTTTCTTTTGTAGCCTCATTCTCATTTCGACTTTAACTCGGTGGATAGCAGGCATAAATTTATATTTCTTGCAGTTATCATCCATCTTTCTTGGGAGAGGGAGGGAGGTGATAGATGTTTGTACAATCTGCGCTCCCATCCACCTTTCGGGGGACAAAAGGGGAAATGAAGGATGTTTGTATGATCACCGAGTTATATAAGTGTCACCACGAGAAGGCGCCCGTTATGGAGAGGAGGAACTGCTTATTATAACTCAGTACCCACCTTAATCTCCCTCAGCATGGATTCTTGAGGAAGTCCTTGTGTACTTTCATTGCCTCTTATGTCCTCCTCAGCATTATTTTCCTCTCTACTGCTGCTGTTGGAGTGGATGGAATTGCTGGCCAAACTTTCATCATTCAGTTCTCTATCCCCGGAGCTGCAAAATTTTCAGTTCTTGTTACATGTTTATAATCCGTATGTATTATAATTTCAGGTCATACTTCATAGCTATAAACTGTATATATTATGAAATCTATATAACACTTACGAAATATACATAATATAAATAAGGACTTATAGGGTGGCTCAGATATCCTGTCTCATAGATAATATGTGATTTATTTGGTTAACCAGATTTAGAACTCCTCATTGTTTTTGAGATTTCTAATGTTGCTTTACACATTCTAAGTTTGTGGGGAATGTGAATAATAAAGCACACACACACACACACACACACACACACACAATGTATTTAAAAGCTTTGTAGGAGCATCATGAGCTGTCATTCATGCATCCCTAGTTTTTCATTTGTCTGCAGCAAGACCTGTTGTTAACATAAAAAATCAAATTGCAATCAACGGCAACGAAAAAAAGCAAACAAACAAACAAGAAGGCACATAATATTTTGCTGGTGTATAGTTAGGCTGCTATACTCCTTTTACTCTAACTTGGCCTAATACTGCCATCTCTCCATACTGAATGTTGAGTGTAAGCATAAAACCAGAGTGTGATGCCAGTCATGAAGTGCTTTTGTAAGGATGTGAAGCCAGAGTACAGTCCTTTTCCCTCACTGATCTACGCGACATAAGATGCAAAAAGTTGATAATGTGGGCCAAGTTAACGTAAAAGGACTATGGTAAATATTTCTTGTTTCCTAGACCAACAAAAGTAGCAGTCATACTCACTCGTCTTTAGCCGTCCAATTGTTAAACCAGTAAACAGTCGACTTGCACTCTGCGGACACAAAACGAAGAGTGAGGAAGGTAAACACTCGAATTTCATTTCACATAATGTTCTGGAGGAAGACAAACACTCAAATTAGAATTCACATTTTGTTGTTGTCTACATAATTAAAATAATGTTCATTCTGGTGTCAAATCAATAAAGCTCTTTTGTCTTAAGTAACTAGGATCATCTTAAGTTTATATGTACATGCTAGGCTGGTTTAAAGACATCTGATTTATAACAACATATCTAAATGCACTTACTCCTGACACGCTAACAGAAGCCAGAAAGCCCCCAGAGAACACATACCTCCACCAACGCCACTAAAATCTGTTAAACATTTTCAAGATTACACAGCCATATTGTCACTTTTTTCACAAGAGACGAAATGCAACTCATACCATAAGAAGGCTGTATGGAAAAGCAGTGGTGTTTAGGGACTGTTTAATAAAATGTCGAGGGTGCAGGTGTGGAAAATACCCCACGTTTCGGTAATTTATGAGCAACATGTCTGACCTTTACGTATCACTGCAGATTGTACTGTATGTGGGTTGCAGGCTGAGTACTTCTAACAATTACAAGTGTTTTACAAAATTCCAATAAAAAAGTAGGGACGGTATGCTTACACTATGGCGCATTCAGTAGTAGTAGTAGTAGTAGTGGTAGTAGTAGTAGTGGTGGTAGTAGTAGAAGCAGCAGTAGTAGTGGTAGTCGCAGGTTCATCTGAAACGTGAACCTCGTGGACTGCAGGCTTAAACTGCCCTTCTGCAGTTCACCATCCTCCTTTTGGGGGACAGAAATGAAGTTGAGTGACATTTGTATAATCAGACAGGTGAGTCTCCCATTTATATCAGTGCCACCACATGAAGGCGTCCCTCTCCAGCACCATGGTACACTCAGTTTTAATAATACGATCTTAAGTTACTGAGTCTGAAAAGTGTTCAAGTGCGTAGGCTAATTTTACATTAACTTGGCCAGGATTTTCGTCCTCTCGCAACTTATTTCATGTAGCTCAGTGGCAGAATAGGATAATGCTATGGCTCTACATCCCCTTCGTAGCATTTCGGCATGACTAGCATAATATTCTAGTGTTAATCTACCGCTAGAATTCTGGGTTCAGCATGGTGACACAGCAACTTTAGGCCAAGTTAAAGTAAAAAGGGTATAATGAGGTCTTACCATGAGTGCGGAACAGAAGGTGGAGCGTCAGACACAGCAGAAATAATCGGCCTCCCATCCTTTATTCCCAAACCTATAATTAGTCACGAAACATATGGCATTAGAAACCCTTAAAATTATACTTCTCATAAACATCCTAAGTATAATAATCATATCTGTGTTGATTTGAAGCGATCAATACCTGGTTAGGAAAATGTTGGGTGATGTTAATGGTGAGGCGATGTTTACAGAGACCCTGCAATTGCGATGTTCTGTTCACAAAGTTCATTTTAGAAGCAAATAATGGGTTAGAACATTAAGAAAATAAAAAAGAGGAGGAAGACAAAGAAGAAGAAAGATTAAAAGAAGAAGAAGAAGAAGAAGAAGAAGAAGAAGAAGAAGAAGAAAATGAAGATGATGATGAGGATGAAAAAAGAAAGAAAAGAAAGAAAGAAACCTGATGACGTAAACAAACACATACAACCTGGCATTGCACCGAAAACAATTCCATCTTGTACATAAAATCCGAAATTGCAATGCCAGACTCAACAGGGCACAGCGAAATCTTCTACTTGTTCTACATCAAAAGCACGTTTCTTGCCACCGTGTTTTCCAGCCTGGACAAGCCACATAGTTTTTTCTTTCTTTTTTTCTTCTTGAATGTTTTGCCTCGTGAACAATTTTCTTTTTCTGGCCAACTTCTTTCAGCCCGCCATGTTTTGAGAGACGATGCTGGTAACTACAAGTGTGGGCAATATTTACCGGTATGTAAAGTTACGTTTTCGCGTGTTATGTTATTCTGAAGTTATGTAGCCTAACAGAGACTTGTATATGGAATTCTGTAATAATGATAAACACTATGACACACTGAGAGCTAATCCCTGCAATCTGATGGGGTAGTTTTACAATTTTTTTTTTTTTTTGCTCTCATCAAATTATTTTACTCAGTTAATGAAGAGTCTAGGAGTTAATGGAGACTTAAAATTCCTTCGAAACGTGTCTCTAACTTACTGCGATCGTCTTAAGCAAATGGTGTACTCGGGCAGAAGGGGTTAAGGAATGAAACTGAAGCTAAAAAAAAAACAAAACAAAAATCCTGACTGATGGTTTCTTTCTAAAAACTTCACAACTACTTTAATTTTTTTTTTTTTAGTTCGTCAGCTCCTCAGTGAATTCGAAATACCAAAATACGGGAGCCCAGCACATAATTGCATATTTGTTGTGGATCAGTTGACTCACGTGGATAATTACATGAAGGATGAGTTAGGCTATGACAGTCTGAGATAATGTATAGCCACGGAGTTCACATTCAAAAAAAATCTTAAAAACTAGCAAACTGTAACTTTAGTCTTAACTGCACTAATGTGTATCGCGGATGGTTCGATTTTTCCTCAATGTGCTCAACAAGCTTCGGGAAAGGCCACTTACCTCTCAGGCTGCACAGGACTATCCCCAGCGGTGAGCAAAGCAACTGTGCAGTGGCCCTCTCTCGCCAGTGAGCAAACCCGCGGACACCTAGATAAGCCAGTAGGGTCGCTCAGTGCAGGGACAAGATGAGATGACTAAACTGCACCACCACATACCTCTGTTACAAAATGAAGCGCCGTTCCCCGCAAATCCACTATCCTTCAAGCTTACGACTGGCATTGATAAAGAAGACGTGCTTATATGATCTCCTCTGCATCACCACACGAGGTAAACATCAGTAGCAAGTTGATTTAGGAAGGGATACATCAGTGTGCAATTGCAGCTGATTAGGAGAAGCGGTTTGTAGAAGAGGGAAAAGCAGAAATGATTGTTGTCGCGTCTGGCAGGGTTGGAAGGGTGGGGAGGGCAGGGCGGCGTAGGATGTTGTTTACCTGGGTGATATTTCGGAGTAACAAAGGAGGCTTCGTAACATTTTTACCTGAGCGATTTATTATGTACATTACACTTTGATATTATCTCTCTCCCTCTCTCTGTTTTTAAATAATCGCCATAGGTTGCTTCACACGATGTACCATACTAAATAAATAGCTGAAACAGAGGAACTACGAAAACCCAAGAAGCCACAATGAGAGAGAGAGAGAGAGAGAGAGAGAGAGAGAGAGAGAGAGAGAGAGAGAGACAGACAGACAGAGAGAGAGAGAGAGAGAGAGAGAGCAATACGTGTGGTTGTACTGATATCCTGTTACATGAGAGGTTCAAGTTACAAAGAGATATAAACATAAATAAATATATAAATAAATAAACGGTGTGTGTGTGTGTGTGTGTGTGTGTGTGTGTGTGTGTGTGTGTGTGTGTGTGTGTGTGTGTGTGTGTGTGTGTGTGTGTGTGTGTGTGTGTGTGTGTGTGTGTGTGTGTGTGTGTGTGTGTGTGTGTGTGTGTGTGTGTGTGTGTGTGTGTTAATATTCCACCATGTTCGTAAGCCAGAGTTCTTCATACCATGAGAGGGGTAATGAGTAAGGCCAACCATGTTTCCTGTTTTGTCTGATAAACTGCGCAATAGTTCGTTCAGTTTAACTTGGTCTAGATTTTCGTCCCTTTGCATCTTATTACTACAGCTAAGTGGAGGATGAGAACAATGCCACGGTCCTCCATCCTAATAACACTTCTTTGTGACTAGCATCGTATTCTAGCATTACTAGTGCAACTCAGCATTCAAGTTAGAGAGATGGAGAGAGGGCCAGTTTTCGCCAAGTTAAAGTGAACAGAGGTAGCATAAGACTTTTTACTGACAGCCAAAGGTCAATATAGAGCAGTAATCTAAACGTGTCACTCCATCCGACCTGATATGGAACCTGACTCTATAAATGGGTAGCTCCGATGCCTTCCATAACCCACAGATGGTGCCATGAAATACGAGAAGGGGAGGGAGAGGGGAAGCGATTCACGGGGGGTACGAGAGAGGGAGGCGACGAGAGAGGGGGCAAACGAGAGAGAGAGAGGGAGAGATGGAATGGAGGGTGGGTGGACTTCGACGCTCCACACATCCACCGCAACAAGTCTTCTTTACCTTAAATGTTAACACCTATGCTTATTTTTTGACACATTTTTCTTTAACACTTATCTTGAATATTTATTTGCTTAACACCTATTTTTATTTAACGTTATAATCAACACCTGTCCTTACTGTTAACACATTTTTTAACTCTACAAAAAGCCTAAATGTAAAAAAAAGGAGGGGGAAGATGCAATGAGGCGCTTAGACGAAGTGCTAATTTCCGTAATTATGGGTTATTCATTTAGTAACTTGGGTCCCTATTCCGGTCGGTTAAGGAAGCTCCCTAGTACCCTTTCCTTTGCGATTTATTTTTGGATACTGCTGGTATATATAAATTTGTATACAATTTACGCTGAAAATGGTGGTAGTGCAATGAATTAAATGACAGAAGAGGACAAAAAAGAGTAATAAGTAAAATAAATCGCTTAGGAAAGGTGTTAGGGAACCTTCTTAACCGACGAGAGTACCGGCCTTGGTATACATGGCCACTGCAGCATCCAGGTTACCATAGTTACCTCGCCTACAGGTGTTGCTGTAAAGGTGTGGCCATACTTCCTCCAAACATGTGATCAAGAAGAGGAAACGAAGCTCAGGGGTTCGTCTAGCCCTCAGACTCGGACACTGAAGCCGCTCTAACCCGGTGCTTCGTTTCATCCCGCAGATCACGTTTCCAGCAAGTGTGGCCGCATCCGAAGTACTCATATTACACACCAACCTACTTAGGGTGAATGCATATCTGAGTCGCGTAGCGCCATTCTAGTTGTCCGAACCAGGATTCGAACCGTGGCGCAAAATAAGAGAAGACATCCTCGTAGCTAGGAACATTAAACGTTGGCTACTGCGACGGGAAACCTTGATGACCACAAATAATTGTTAGAATAGTGGTAACATCAGTCCATACTGTATTCAAACATCAATCCACACTGTATCCAAACATCAGTCCATACTGTATTCAAACATCAGTCCACACTATATCGAAACATCAATTCAGACTGTATCCACAAAACACACATACGCAGTAAAAAAAAGTACCGGGTATGTTAATAATCACAACATTTTGGTACATACACGGGCACCGCAGCAGAAGAATATGTAGTATTGTTTTTGCGTCATTTTCCACACAACTTCCTCTGCAAACTAAACCATATCAAACAGGGATTATTTCCGGATCGAAGGATTTAAAATGATTCGGAACAACAGTGTCCAGGCGGAAGTTTTAAGCGGGTCGACTGGCTGAATGAACTGGATAGATTGTGTTATTTTTGTTCCGTCATCTGTGTGTGTGTGTGTGTGTGTGTGTGTGTGTGTGTGTGTGTGTGTGTGTGTGTGTGTGTGTGTGTGTGTGTGTGTGTGTGTGTGTGTGTGTGTGTGTGTGTGTGTGTGTGTGTGTGTGTGTGTGTGTGTGTGTGTGTGTGTGTGTGTGTGTGTGTGTGTGTGTGTGTGTGTGTGTGTGTTGCTTCTTTTGTTTCACTGTGCTGTGGTGTGGGTTATTCAGCATCATAATTTTGTGCCCAGTACCCCTCCTCTTTTTCCCTTCCATTTGCATTCCAACTATTCCATGTCAATTTTAGCCTATAGGAAACTACACAGGCATAGGTAACTGACGCAAACCCCTTGCATTCAGGTAGTTTCTCTGTCCTGAATAAACCCATCAGTCGTAAACTGGAAGGAAATACGTCGTTTGAACCTCTTTGGTGTCAAGGCTTTCTCTCGAACGTAATAAAATCATATGGCACTATGGTCAGACTCAAATATGAAGTCCGTTTGGGTGGGGCCCGCGCGGGGATTTCCCTCTCTACAGCTCTGCCAAACCTCCTCTCTCTCTCTCTCTCTCTCTCTCTCTCTCAGTTGATTGAGAAAGTTTTTATATATTTATAAGTTTTGTTTTCTTCTATATTGTTTCGACCTTTTTTCCACACCACCACTGAGGTAAAAGTCTTGGAGCGTTTTTTTTTTTTTTTTTTTTTTTTTATAGAGGTTTCCCCAGTAGGCATAAGTCCTCTCTCTGATCTTTCTTCTAAAAAATACTTGTTCACATTGTAAATAAGTTCTTTCTCCCGTCTGTGGAGCACACGAGAGCGAGTCGGAGTAGCTGCCATCGTGGGTGGGGATCAGGCAGGAAGTGACCGGTCACCTGTAGTCTGAGGTGGGTGTCCTTGACCTCTGGCAACGTCGGAAAGCGACGTTGTCACGTGGTGTGGAATTTATACAAATCATTGCTATTATCCTAAAAAGCGACACATTCATAGCACTATATAGCCTTATTTAATATATTTAATAAGTACAGAATATTTAATATACAATTTCAAATAGTAAATAGCTGACATATGAGAGAGAGAGAGATAGGTACTGGGGTTGATGTGGCAGTGCTGTAGAGAGGGAAATCCCCTCTCGAGCCCACCCAAACGGACTTCATATTTGAGTCTGACCATAGCATCAGTAGTTGGAAGATAATTTGGTTGCAGGAGGTCTGGCGCCGCTGGAAAGAAGAGGGAGTGTTGATGTGATATATTTCAAGAGTCTGTTTTTGCCGCATCCACATGGGCTGCCTAACATAGTGCTTGTTTCTGGCTGTTACTTCCTCCCTCCCTCACTCAGTAACTGTCATTTCTTGAAGAACAGGGTCCAGCCTCACTGGCGGAGTGTTAAGAAAAGGAAGTTTTGCGCAATAGTAGACCTCGCTCCGGGCCAAGTTTAAACTGCGTGGGATTCCCCGGGGCCGGTCCCCACGGAGGCTGACCTCGGGAGTCCCACCCTAAACTGTTAGGAACAGCCATTTTTTTTTTTTTAACCCTTCGCTGGGCCACTTCCATAACTTGAATATTCAGTCTTGGTTGTATGAAATTCGATGAGCCTTGGTTGTTAAGTGGGATTTACACTGCATCGGTACTAGTCAAATCCACATTCCAGTCAGACTGCCTTTCGCCAATTATTAAGTTGAAATAAGTTAGTGATCTTACTCAGGCTTGAACATACGCAATACAGTTTCTCGTGTCAGCAAATTTCCTTCTTCCAGCGTGCCGATCACCGCCCCTCCAGTTCCTCCCGAAGTCGAGTCGAGCCGTCATCAGCGTGGCATCGGATCCAATAATGGGGCTCCGGACAACCTCTTTTCTCAGCGCGAGGGAATTTTAGCGCGCCGGGTCAAGGTCTTATTGGGGATGTGTGTGCGTTGGGGGGGGGGCGGAGTGACGCTGCTGCCACTGACTAACTTCCTTCCCTTCCTTCCATCATTTCTCCCTCTCTCCATTCCTTCCTTCATTTCCTCCCTCTTTCATTTTCTCTTTCTATCCCACCGTTTTACCACCTTCTCTCTCCTCCTCCTTCTTCATCCCTCTATCCCTTCCTTGACTTTAGGACTGTTCTAAGTGACAGTATTCTTCTTAACACTTGTCTTATGGCGATTTATTACGTACATTATACTCTAACTTTATCTTTAATGCTATGTATGTCTTTTTAGTACTGACATGATTTGCCTCATAATGTGCAGAAAAAATGTTATATGCAAATAAATCACAAAGGAGAAGCTGTTACGAATTAAATCCACTCAAAGTACCGCCCATAGAGTCGCTGTCTCATACACTTCGGAGCTCTCGAAACACCTCTTCGTAAGCGATTAATTTTGGTCTTTTACAACCCGAATCTTCTCTCGTAAATTAATGACCCAAACTATGTGAATATCAGAAATAATTGAATAGTTTATAGGAGGATATTAAAGCGCTATACACAGAATAAATCACTAGGGAAAATGTGCTTTGACTCCTCCAGTGTCACTTAGAAAACGGCTCTTTCTTGGGAGGGACGAGGCGGTGTCAGGTGTCATACTCAAGCGGGATTCATTAACGGAGAGCTTCGATACCTGATAACCTTAGTTTTTTTTCTCTCTCTCTCGTTCGTGGAGTTATGAGCGAAGTCTTCTCTCTCTCTCTCTCTCTCTCTCTCTCTCTCTCTCTCTCTCTCCCTCCACTGTTTCTTTTCTTTATTATTTTTCTTTTTTTCTTTTTCCTTTTTGTCTTCTTCTCTCTCTTTCTCTGTCTGTCTGTCTGTCATGCTGTGCTATAAAAAAGGATGAACCCTAGACTAAGAGTGAAATTAAGATTAGAATATGGTGCTAGTCACGAAGAAGAGCCATGGAAAAGACGTAGAGCCACAATAGTGTCTTAGTCTACCACTGAACTAAGGAAAAAGGACAGCGAAAAAGGATGAAAATATCTGCTAAGTAAAGGCGAATGAACGATAATTTTAGCAAACTTCAGGACATAAATAAATAGTGAAAGACATTAAATTTTTAAGTTGGCGTCGATACATTTTCAAAACCACCTTCTTGTTAAACTAATAAGGAAAATATTTTTGACTAGGGTTTATTGTATGGGTTGTATTGTTTATTTCTTTATTATTATTAATATTATTATTATTATTATTATTATTATTATCATCATTATTATTATTATTATTATTATTATTATTATCATTATTATTATTATTATTATTTTTCAGTACAGTTGCCTTCAAAAGTTCCGTGCCTCTCCCATTCCCTCAGTAGCTCATAACATTATATCACTTACAGAAGATATCAGCAATAGGTACTTAAAAGGAACTACATACAGTAACCAACCAAACAGATTACAGTGACTACGTGCAAAGTAATATGATGTTACGGGTCAGAGGGTCAGGGGGAGGGACGAACTTCTGCACAAGACTGTACATAAAGAGGAGGTTGCAAAATTGACCAAAAGTACGTCCTCGGAGTGAAGAGGTTAAAACTGTATTTAAAAAAAAAATTAAAACATGCGATGGACAGTTGCTGTATAGAAAGCAAAATAAATCGCTGAGGAAAAGGTGTAACGGAGCCTGGTTTTAAAATACGGCTCAGAGGCCTGTGTAATTTGGCTTTTGCTGGTATTGCACTGCAGCCGCGGAGGGTCGGATGCTGCAATTATACAGGCTTATGGGAAAGGTATGGAAAAGGGGAGAGAGGGGCATGGCCATGATTTCAATGAGTTATGGTGTCAAGAAGGAAGAGAAAAGAATGAACGAGCTGTATTACAGAGAAGAAAATATTGATAGGATATGGAGTAGAGTGATATAGTTTAGTGAGGGAATTAATGAAGGACAATATGACAAGAGGTAGTAGTGGTAGTAGTAGTAGTAGCAGTAGTAGTAATAGCAGTAGTAGTAGTAGTAACAGTAGTGGTAGTAGTAGTAGTAGCAGTAGTAGTTATCACTGGTTGCCCTTCTTCTGCAACTCACCGTCTCCTTGTTGGGATAGGGAGGGGACTGAGGGACATACGTATAACCAGGCAGATCCATCGCTCAGTCATATTGGTGCCATCACGTGAAGGCGTCCCCCCCCCCACCAGTGCCAAGGAAAACAGTACAAAAATGTGATGGGAAAATGGAGGGCAAATCAGAGGAGGGAAAAGTTTCTCTCTCTCTTAGTCACTGATGTTAGTGAAAAAAAAGTGAGTGAAGAAGGAAAAATTATAGAGGAGCAACACAATATAAGGTATGGAGGGAAAATAGGCTGAGTATACGTAAGCGGATGCAGTGAAGGAGGGAAGGATTATAGACCAGGCGAGCAAGATATAAGGCAAAGGAAGGAAAAGAGACTGAGAAGAGCAAGATAAGTGAGCGAATTATATAGCCGGGCGGGCAAAACACAGGGCTAGGCAGGGAAAAATAGGCTGACGAGGGATGATGGTCGGTGGAGTGGCGAGGCGACAGAGTAAATGTGAGGGGAAAAGATTAGAAGTAGGGAGGGGAGAGGGGTTATGATTCACAGGGCGGGTGGGCGAGGGGAAAACTGACATTATAGCCGTCGAGTGTTTACCTGAGGGGAGAGAGGGTAAGATGATGATGAGTGTTGAGGGGGAGAGCCGGGCCGCCGCTGAACTCAACCTTGGGTAATATAGTTAATGGGCAAAGGGGGAAGGAAAGGCAAGGGGAAGGAATATATTTACAAAATTAGGGAGATATGGGAAAGGTTAGGATTACGAGGAATGGGAAACTGAGAGAATGAGGAAGCTTATTTATTTATTCTTTTATTTACTATTTGTTTTAGGTATACGGGAAAGCAAAAATGGAAGGTGAATAGATTAGGTAAGAAAAAGTTAGAAAAGTCAAGATTAATCTGCTGCAACCACCAGGAAAGACTGCATAAAAAAATCACACAGTATTATTATTTTTTTTCTGCTGAGGTACTTGCATGACGCCTTGTGGTCTAGTAGGTCGAGGCACTCCACTTCTACATGGCCCATAAGGGTTTAGGTCAAAGGTTGGTCGGGGTTTATCGCTAACGTTAAGCTGCTGAGGGAGGAACGACTAATTACTTCTAAAATATCTGAACTTGAATAACCTAGACTCGGGCCCCTATGCTGCTGAAAGGTAAAGAAAGGATGTGATGATAAAAAGGTAACTGCGAAATGGATGGTAATAAGATCTGGAGATAAACTGACAGCTACTTTGTAATTAATGAAGGAAAAGAATATTTGCGAGAAGAAGCACACCAGAAGCCAGAGATGCGGTGGCAGGGGTGAAGGGTCTTGCTGGATCTCTCTCTCTCTCTCTCTCTGTTGAGGTGGTAATGGCGAGGCAATGGTCGATGAGGGTCAGATACAGCACGACCGCAGTGATACCGTCAGCATTCACCTTCTTGATGACACTATTATGCACGCCGTAAGAGTTAATGATGGGGGTAAATGAGCACTGGGGGTATAGGTGATTATAATTATACTGAGAACTGGGGATATACGTGATTATAATTATACTTAAGAAGGAAGACTCCACATGCCGTCTTATTAAACTTCAGCGTGTTTGAAAATTTGAGGCCAAGTCATTAGATCTGTTAGTGACACTTGTTCTTTTAAGACTCTGACTGTTTATGGTTTGTATTGATGGAAATATAAAAAGTTCGCAAGGAAATAGGAAATACCTTCACGAATACGTACAGTACTGTAGCTGTCTTCAGTTGGAACATCAGTCATAACTGAAAACAACAAAAATAGAAGATGCATCATCGGACTGACAAGGATTAAAATCTATCCACACGTAGTGATCGATGATATACATAAATCAATATATATATATATATATATATATATATATATATATATATATATATATATATATATATATATATATATATATATATATATATATATACACACACACACACACACGAAGGGCTTGAAAGACATCGACAGCAAACACTTAGCATTTCAATTAAACTTTAGCAGTAAAATAGTGTATTCGGCTGAGGCTCCCAATCGACACATGCCCACCTGATCCCTGACTTTCGCAATCAATCGCCTGCCCTTTATAAAGTTCAGATTACTATTCACACCATAACTCTGTCCTCCTTGCCTGCACAGCGAGAAAGACGATTGTTTTGCCATTTCACTAAGGAGTTTTTTTTTTTCTTTTTTCTTTTCCTTTTTTCAGTCATCTTTCTGTTTTCTCATTTCGTATTTTATTTCTTTTCTATTGTCTTTTCCTATTTTCTCTTCTTCTCGTTTCTTCCTTTCTGTTCTTTTTGTCATTTTTTTTTTTTACTGTCCAGGAATCCTCTCGCTTTAAGAAAAAGGCTTTTAAATTACGCCTATTAACTGCACGTGTACAAATTTTTCAAAGTCCCAATCTTCTAGAATATGACCCTCATTTTACATACAGGCCCCTAATTACACCACTGAGTTAAAAAGGCTGAGGGGGAAGCAAACTTTATCTTAGAGTCAGATCGGCTCCAGAATCGAACCCGGATCCAGCCAGATACGAGCCAGATGCGCTACCAATGCACCACCGCCTCCCCTTTCTTACTTTTTTTTTTTTTTTGCCATGGCTGGTCATATAACATTATATTTATTAACTGGAAACCTTTATCTGTGAAAATACTTAATCGTTCTCTCTCTCTCCCTCCCTCCCTCTCTCTCTCTCTCTCTCTCTCTCTCTCTCTCTCTCTCTCTCTCTCTCTCTCTCCCTCTCTCTCTCTCTCTCACTGATAGTCACACTCACATACCTACTCTTATCTATACTCAGTTCACTGTAAGTCGGCGTAAAATTGCCATCTCTCCATCTTGAACGCTGAGCTGTAGCAGTAGATTAAGACTAGAATATGATACTAGTCACGAAGAAGCGCTAAGAAAAAAAAGACGTAGAGCCGTAGCATTGCCATTTTCCGCCATTAAATTACGTGAAATAAACTGCAGCGGGACGAAAAATCTGGGCCAGGTTAAGGTGAAACAACTATAGCTGCTTCATCTATCAAATCAGTTTCATCCTTCATCTATCAGGTCAGTTTTATCCTTCATCTATCAGGTCAGTTTTATCCTTCATCTATTTGGTCAATTTCTATCACTTCTCACCGTGACCTTAAATGCCACATCCCAGTCTGCTTTCCTATAACCTGACCCTTTTACAACCATGACAATAATTTCAGCATCATTTACGAACAATTACGCTCCATTACCATCAGTACCATCAACTCCACTAATGACTTTACTGTTATCTGCGTAATTACCTCACTCGGATATGTCACCCTCTTATCTCTTATCGATGCCCTTAGTATGCTTATCAAACGTTTCTATTTATTTTTAGCTTATATTTCTTTTTGACCCATCAGGAGCGTAGGGGACCGGGGATAGGCTACTCACTTCCGACATTTTAGGCGAGGGTGACCAGCCTCGCCTCCCCTTGAGTAGCATTATGTGAGCGATAAACCCTAACCGCCCTCAGATGGAAACCCTTAAGGCTTCATCCGGTTGGGGCGCTTTAACCCACTAGACCACCAGGCGATTTTCGGCTATATGGTTACCACCCAGCACTGTAAATGTTTTTTTAGATTACAGGGAATCAATATGGCTTATCACTTAGTGGAGAGTCACATGACTGCAGTACTACAGTGAGTGAGTGGATGGTGACCGTCCCTACCAATCTTACGTACCATATAGATAGCACACTCCACAAACAAATCGCCTCCATATCACCCTGTCCTTCACTATCAAGCTACCCAACCTCCAAACCACACACCTTCAATCAACTCCAACCCATCCCTCTACCTCATCCTCGGTCTCCCTCTCCACCTCACCCACATAAACCTACGCATAGATATTCCACTGAACAATTCGGTGAGGAAAAAGAGTTGAGGGACAAGGGAGAACAAGAGGAAAGTGGAGTTGGGGCGAATGACCTGGCGGAAGAATACGTCTGGGTTTGATGTTTGAAGTCTTGGGGGAATAGGCCTTAAAGTGGACACTAAAACGGAAGGCACGAGGCTGCTGAAGGAGGAGGAGGAGGAAGGAAGAGGAGGAGGAGAAAAAGGAAGAGGAGAGAAAGAATAAGAATAAGAATAAAAAGAAGAAGAAGAAGAAGAAAAAGATGATGATGATGATGACGATGATGATGATGATGATGAGAGGAAGAAGAAGAAGAGAAGGATGATGATGATGATGATGATAAGATGAAGACGAAGAAGAAGAGTAAAAAGAAGAAAGAAGGAGGAGGAGGAGGAGGAGGAAGAAGAAGAAAGGAGACAATATTTATAAACCATCCTAACCAATACTAATGATAATCAAGTCTTCATCACACTTACCCATCACCAGAGATTTTTTAACTTTCGAATTCCTCCCTTTAATATTACCTATGATATGGCAATGAAGGTTTTGGCAGCTGTGTGAGTGAAGAGAAACGTATACACAAACAATCCTACACACCCCTTAAGCTTAGGAGGGTTTATAAATACAGGAGAAGATTGGGAAAAGGTAGGAAAAGATGTCAGCCACTTCGTAAATTTCGCTCAGATTGCTTTATTTTGGCCCGCGAGATTTTTTTTGGTTAATTTGAACGGTATTTTGAACGTTCACTTTTAATGTCAGGTAATATCAGCCCAGGGGAGTATTTTAGGGTTGTAATAACCATCTGTAACCTTGCAGCCATAGTACATGCTAGTAAGAGAGAGAGAGAGATTATGAAGCAGCTGATAATATTCGAGATAACTTTCTTTCACCATGGAAATCTATTATTTGATTTTTTTACATTCTAATTTTAACCCTAACTTACACATTAAAGGTGTTAGGCAGTTTTAGCTTCACACATCATAAATATTAATGATAAAGGTGCAGCAGGTGACATACATAAAAAAAGGGCAACATTATAAAGAGGTGTTGTGTTGTTAGGCATGTGACCATCATTTCCAACACTTATTGAGAGAATATGTAAAGGTGTTTGTATGTCTGCGCAGGTAACTAGATATTTCCAACACTGCTGACAACAAGGATATGTAGAGGTGTTTGTGTGGGTGTATGCGTTGCCAACACTTCCAACACTTAATTAATAAAGGATACGTACAGGTTTTGTGTGTGTGTGTGTGTGTGTGTGTGTGTGTGTGTGTGTGTAACCACATCCAACACTTAACGAAGGGATATGTAAAGGCGTTTGTCTGTGCATGTACCCAACCATTTCCAACACTACTGACAACAAGGATAAAGGTGTCAGTGTGGGTGTTTGTGTGTCCAGCTCTTTCCAGCACTAGAGACAACAGGATATGTAGTTTACCTGTGAACGAAGCAAATTAGATTGGACGAGAACTACCTGCCATTCGTTTGTCGTGACGCCGGACGTGAGTTGGGAGAAAGCTGCAGGATTCCACATTTATTTTTCTTTTTTAGCTTTTTCAATTTTCTTCGTTTATTTTTTAACAAGCGCTCACCCACTGGAAAACACTGAAGCTGACGACCATCCAGGAATAAGTGAATAATAACATTGGATTTCAGGCCAGGCACGAATTTACAGAGCTGGGTATATGAAAAAAAAAAAAAAACTACATTCATGCAAGGAAAAATTGAACGCTGTTGAGGTTATACAACTAATAAAGAATCTGACACGACGTTGAAGATGAGAATGTATGATCATGGAGTCAGAAATCCATTAATCTGGTTGAAAAATACTCACACCAGCTGACTCAAAATGCCTGGAACCTAACCGTGTGTGACAGTGAAAAATAAAGGAAACTGAATTGGGAGTGTGACTGTACTCGAAACAATAAATAAATAAATAATAAAAACATTGGCCATCATGTCTGGTCAAGGGTCGTCAATGAATGCTAACCAATTTATAGGATAACCAAATTTCCATAACAATTAATATTAGTGTCACACATCGCTTTTTTTTTTTTTTTTAACCTTCAACATCCACCCTGAAATATTTGGTACCTGCGTGAGTGAAGACAAATGGATTAATCTACATGTACCTTTTGGGGGGTTACAGAGGAGGGATATTTAAGTGGCTCACTTTATTCCTTTTTAGGTGGGCTCTTTTGGGGGGGTTCTATTTGGGGTTCGTTTTTGGAGGAAGGTGCCTTTCGTGCCTCATTTTGAGATCTTGTTTTGGAGACAGCTATTTAAGGAGCTCATCTTTTGGAGAGGGGTTCTGTTGTGGGTTAATTTTTTTTTTTTTTAGTAAATTTCTTTCATCAAACAGGCAAATCCGAAGTGTATTGTACAGGGTGAATATTAGACTCCATATCCTTTTAAATTTGCATCGAACCATACCTTACTGATGCTGACTATACTCTGTTCACAGTAAGCAGGAGTAAAATTGCCGCTGCTCCATCTTGAATGCTGAATTAAACGGGATATTGACTCTAGATTTAGAGCTAGTCACGAAGAAGTGCCGTGGAAAGGATGCAGGGCTGTAGTATTGAATTACAGGAAATAAGCTACAAAAGGACAAAAATTTCCGCCAAGTTAAAGTGAGTACACTATAGGTTAACTAATTTATCTGGATCAGTGCTCTTGTTTGTTAATTTTCAAAACGGATTGCGTATCATACATAAATTCCATCATCATCATCATCATCGTCATCATCATCTCCGACACCCTGCTCCCTCCCGGCTGACGGGGGATGGCCATGACAGAACTACTTTTAGTTTACTTTGTCGTCAGATACCTCTCTCATTCTCTCAAATACTCTCTGTCCCTTTCTTTCTCTCTCACATACCTCTCTCACTCTCTCAACAACTTCCCTTCCCCTTACTTCTCTTTCACATACCCCTCTCACTTCTTAAACCACTCCCTTTCCTCTTCCTTCTCTCACACATACCTCTCTCTCCCTCTCAACCACTCGCTGTCCTCTTCCTTCTCTCTCATATACCTCTCTCACCCTCTCAAACGCTACCCTTCCCCTTACTTCTCTCTCACCCTCTAAACCACTCTCCTTCCTCTTCCTTCTCTCCCACCAGTAATCTACTCCAATACATCTTTCCACCCCACACAAGGTCTACTTCTTCAAACATCACCCCCAGTTCCACTCCCAAAGCCTTTCTTTACCTCCCCACCATTGTCCATTCTTTTCCTGTATATTCCTTTACATTAATCCCTCACCCTGCATCCCAGTACTTCTATAACACACATGGCATATTCCCCAAGCCCTGTACCTCCCCTCCCTCCTCACCCTGGACCTGCCTGTCTCTCTTCGTAGCCGTCACGTCACTCTAACTGGACGCTGTGTGAGTGATGCCGACTCTCCCTCCCCACACCTCACCTCACACACCACAGCCCTTGTTCCTGAGAGTGGATTTTTTTGCTGCAGAATAATCCCTCTCTTCTTTGCTTGATAGGGACACTTAGCAGAGGTTAGTTCGTGCTGTATTTAGAAGTTGGTATATGTATGTCTATCTGTCCATTTGTCTATGTCTGTCTGTCTGTCTTTCTTTCTATCTGTATCTATCTATTTCTATGTCTGTCTATATACCAATATCTAAAAAGGGGGAAAGAATGATATACATTTAGAAAGCAAGACAAAAATACGGAATATGATTTTCAAGAACTATCCCCAAACCTGAAAAAAATACCACAATAAAATACCACATACAAAAAATTCATCACAACTCCTTTATTGTACACACACAAAAACCATTAATAAAAAAATCTAAGCCAAAAAATCCTTCCAATAACAAATCTAAATGAAAAAAAATCTAAAAAAGGGCCATGAGCAACACAATTTTTAGTTTTCCAGTGAACGAAGCGAAGTTGTCAGAGGCCCAGAATTACATTTGTATATGAAAGGCATGTGACAGACTCTCTTGCAACGCTGGGGCAAAGGGCTGGCCGTGTTGCAGGAGTGGCACCGTTGCAAGGGAGGTGGCACGTGCAATATTGCCCTGTTTTTACCGTCATGCACGCCTACGATTCTGTTTGGAGCCAGCGTGTGTGTGTGTGTGTGTGTGTGTGTGTGTGTGTGTGTGTGTGTGTGTGTGTGTGTGTGTGTGTGTGTGTGTGTGTGTGTGTGTGTGTGTGTGTGTGTGTGTGTGTGTGTGTGTGTGTGTGTGTAAAGCATTTCTCATTAAAGAGTTGGCTGCCACTACCTTCCTCGTCATTAAGCAGCTCTTGCCTCACTTCTGTCTCACTTTACAGCAGTGTTGCACCATTTTCACTGCCCCAGTCACAGCTGCCTGTATTTCACTTCTCAGCATCCTTCATTCTCCACAAAGCATTGGCACAACAGTCTTCATTTTCCTCTTCAAGACAAATGTCCGGAAGCGAATGTAATCGTTTAGTGGTAGTAATAAACTAAAATATAATGATAATGATAATAATAATAATAATAATAATAATAATAATAATAATCATCATCATCATCATCATCATCATCATACAACAAACAACAATAATAACAACAACAACTACTACAACAACTACTACCACTACTACTACAACAACTACTACCACTATACTAATCACACACACAATCATAATGACGTACCTCAATTTAACAGTCGGTCATTAGGGGCAATTAGACCGTCAGAACTGTTAAATTAATTACAAAAAACCCCTTTGTCTAATAAGCTGAATCATTTGTATTATTTTATTGATGCCGCTTCGCTTTAACGTAATTATTATTATTATTATTATTATTATTATCATTTTTTTTTCGGTAATGGAAACTAACGCTGCATTCAGAGCGCCGTATTCCAGTTGGCGTGGGAGGCTTCGTTGCACTGTTCCGTAAGCGATCTATTTTGCGTACGACACCTTAACATTTCCTTAGATGTAACTTGTTTAATATCGACCTAGTTTGCGTTGGTAACATACAAGAGGATATTGATGTGTAATCTGCAAATTAATCGCTAAGGAAGATATGTTGAGAAATCCCTAAAAGCCACAGTCGACAAAATACTGAACGTAAGAATCATAATAAATCGCTAAGGAAGAGATGTTAATAATTCCCTAGAGTCACATATGAATGGATAGTGGAGTGTAATGTGCTGAAGAAATCGTTAAGGATTAGGTATTGAGAATTCCATAGAATCACATAAATAAATGGATACTGGAATGTAAGGTATAGACTAAATCGACTGAGGTGTAATGTCTATAATGAATCGGTAAGGTAGTGTTGCTACGGAATCTCCAAAGCCTCTGAAGACTACGACACAAAATGACACTCAAACATATATCTATCTATCTATCTATTTATCTATCTATCTGTCTATATCTATATCTCTCTATCTTTCTATATATATCACAGAACAACAATGTAATTAGCCTGAATGATGGAATACCCGCATTAATATCAAAGCCACAGTCGTCTCATTCATTCATCTCACCTGCATACAAGGTATTTTAATTACACACGTATCCTAATTACCTGCACGATCCCGCCGCCTCATATTTACAAGCGGCAGGTGGGGGAGGAACGCGGCCCGTCATCCCCCGTGATAAACAATGTGACGCATATATCAGCTGGATGGCGCCTCACTTGGTTTGTCCCCCCTGCTTTACCCTATTCGCAGAGTTGGGGACCTGTTTGTAACAATGATGGTTGTAGGGAATGTCTAGCTTAGTACTCCTCGTGAAGGTGATACGTACAAATCTCAGCCATATCAACTGAATGACATCCCAGTTGTTACCTCCCTTTTGTCCCTTTCCTCCCAGCAGAGCATCTGGGGACCTACGTGTAACATCGACGGTTGCGGGGAACAATGTGGCTATGCATAAAGTAATTGCCTGCCTATGTGACCCTCGTGTATTGATAGGCACCAATCTAATCCTTATTTCTCAGCCTCTCAGCCAGCAAAAGCACAAACAAATCCTCAGCCTCTCACATAATATATACAGCACAAACAAATCCTCAGCCTCTCACTTAACACAGCACAAACAAATCCCCAGCCTCTCACTTAACACAGCACAAACAAATCCTTCAGCCTCTCACTTAACACAGCACAAACAAATCCTTCAGCCTCTCACTTAACACAGCACAAACAAATCCCCAGCCTCTCACTTAACACAGCACAAACAAGCACTCCAAACCAGTCCACCAATTAGACATGAAGGGTCGTTGGCAGTAGTTAAGGGAAGTCTCTCCATGCTCAAGAATCGGGATGGCTTTTGGGTTTATTTCCCAGGCGTCTCTTCTGCTGCTGGCCTCCTGAAAATGATACTTTTTTTTTTTTTTAATACAGGCTCATCACATCTTGGCCGGGGTGGATAGAAAGAAAGGTCTCGGGGGGTGGAAGTTCTGAGATGAAAATGCGTAAAGCCCTATCGTTACCGAGTAGGGAGGTTAGTATTCGTCTTTTACACTGACTTGGATGAGTTTGGATGAGTTTTTCGTCTTGGTGTTTATTTTCCGAAGCCCATGGTTGGAACAGGACAACATGACTGACTTATATTCTTTCCTTATAATTTCCTCGGATTTAGGGTTATACTCAAGTGGTTTGGGGGAATTCATGTTAGTTATACTTGAGTGGTTTATTTTGCACATTACACCTCAGTATCCCCTTTCCATCTTATTGATCAAGCTATGTCGGTATTAAGACTGATATAAGTAACATTAACGAGGATATCAAGGTCCAACAGGCACACAAAATCGCTATGGAAACGGTGCTACGAGGCCTCTCCATGCCACGTAGAAAAGGACCCTATTCTGGTGCAAATTGTCTGATCATTTAGGCTTGGGTAAAACTTGCAAGAACACCCTATTTCATGAAGTCACGTTATGGTCATTTCCTTATTCACTGTCACCTGTATGATATCTAAATACTATATGCGTGGAGAGTTCCTTAATTGCACCACCACCTGCACGTATCAACCACTTCCGCTGGTGCAACATCTTCCTTCCCGGTGGCAATTGACGTCAGATATGCCGGGGATGTCAGCCGCATTACCTACATCATCAAGAATTTCCTGAGTGTGTCCCCCTTCTCCATACAGACAGCTAGGTGGACGTTATCAGGAAGGCTGTTATCTTTCAAGGGTAAACTGCGCTACCTGCTCAAGTGATAATTGGTCCTCTCTCTCTCTCTCTCTAACGCATAACAAAAAAATAAAAGTTTTCAGGACGACTTAACCAAATTTATGTGAAAATCCAAAGTCGTAGAAGAACATCCCCAATAATATAAAGCCCTAAAGTGTTCAGAATGACGGTCTCAGGTGGGCAAGATTCTGTTATACATTTCTATCTGAATATTAAGCGATTGGATTTTTATCAGCCATGCCAGCGAAGTGAAAAGAATGTTATCAGTTTCATTCTCGCAGATTCGGCACTCCATTCCGTTGGTGGGGGGGAGTATACGGCGTGTCTGTTGTGTATCTGTTTTTGTCTGTTATCAAAGTCTTCCTTGACGAGAGGGCAGACTGTTACTCGTACTATGGTCAACAACGTAGAGTGATGAGTGGTGTATTTTCCAGTCGAGTTCAGAGCCCACTACAATTTTTCACGTCATTTTACAACCAATCACTCCTCTGTTGTTTTGTGAGTGACGGTCCTGCTGATAAGTGTCGCAAAAGGCAGGGAAAAAAGGTGAAAGCGGGGTCCAGCATTCCCCCCCCAACTCCTTTGATGTGGCCTCCCCTCCGTCCACCTTTCGTGACGCAAACAACTCCGTATCTGCCGCGAATCGGGAAGGGACGTGGTGGATAGGATAGCCAGTCTCCTCTGATTCATATTCCGAAAACGTTCATAGGGGACTGGATTACATCTTACCTAAGCACTTAATACTGGGTTATCAAGATGGCGAGGAAAACAAGGAAGGGAGGAGGAAGAGGAAGGAGAAGCAGTGTAGTAATAGGTATAAAGATAAATAATAATCGTAAATATTCTTTCTGTAGCACTGTTTAGCACCACAAGCAGTTCCACACTCAAGTTAGGGCTTATTTTCCTTTCCAAACCTCTCATTATCAATCATTTCCTCTCTCTACAGGTGAGCACATCAGTAGAATTCAAACATGCGTGTGTGGAAGGTAGATGTGTGATGCATCCCCTAATTTGGAAGGCTCAAGTGATGTACCCCTGGATATTTAATTTCAAGTAGCAATTTTTGTCGATAATTTCTCCTGCTTACATACATTTCTTACCTGTTTCTTGATCCTACCTCTCTCTCTGAAATAGTGAAATCGATGAGAGACATTGCAAGGCGAGGAAATTACTCCCAACACGAGCATCAAGAGAGCGCACACCCTCTCTGTGGCGACACTACTCACCCCTTTCTTGTTTTTACGACCATAGAGCCCAAAGTCTAATCACTTGTTCCTCTGATGCTCCTTGATCGTTATTCCAAATTTTATGCAGTTCCATTCAGCAGTACGTGCATTTTCATAACATTGATAACATACATACATACATACATACATAAATATACATTCACATACGTACACTCGGTAAAAAAGTATCGGTGCATAGAGGGTTCGATGTCTTCCGAAAATATTCACTCACGTGCTGGCTGTGTGGGAGGGTTGGTATAGGTTCAGAATGTTTATTTATATTTTAGCGATGGAATACCTCAGATGACGTTATATGACACCTCCCAACACGTCGGACACAAATATTTCAGAGACCTTCGTACCGTGATCCAAAATGTTTCGTCAATGTTGTGACCGTTACTTTTCTTACCGAGTGTACTGTACATAGACAGACAGGCAAGCAGGCAGGCAGAAAAATAAATACGATAAAAAACATAAACTCCCCCGCGGACGTAAATGAGATAAGAGAAGATAAGACGGTGATGCTGGGGAGACAAGAGAGAAAAGGAGGAGAGATAAGGAGAAAGAGACGATGAAGATATCAGTACCCAGTCAATCAGAGGAAAAAGAGACGCGTTTCACCACCTAAATTCCACGTGTTAATATTCTGGGACCGGAAAAAGGATTAGCTGTGATTGACGCTGGGAAATGTGGGACTCTCCACTTCTTCGTGACTAGCTCAAAGGCAATTACGTCACGGTATATCTCTCATTTGGACTTGTGGATTTTCCTGTGGCTGAGAAAAATAAGTCTGGCTGTCATGAGATTAAAGTAAAGAAAAAATAATAATAGATCTGACTGGGAGATAATCTTGGGTCTGACTTGCAAGAAAATATTTTAAAAAATGAATTAGTGAAGGAAAGAAAGAAAGAAGGAAAGACCGACTGAATGAATGAAGAAAAAAAATGAATGAATGAATTAACAATGGAGATAAATAAATAATAAACAAATAAATAAATATAGATACATGAATAGAAATAATAAAATCGTCTGAGAGCGATCGAAAAAATATGATATATAAGGGTCTGAATTGGGTCAAGATTTTTTTTTTTTTTAAGTATGTCAAGTTGTGGCATTATATTAACAAATTTTAAACATCACTGTCTACCCAATGACGGGGTGAAAATTACACTGATTTGACCTACCGGAAATTGACACCTTAAAGAGAAAATGGAAGACCCCAAGAGAAAGATTTAAGGGGGAAAAAAAGCAAGAATTACGAAACGCACTGCAATATCCACGTCCTGTGTCTTCTCCATTGCACCATGCACGCCGATCTGACAGGCTAGAGGGGACAGATAAACTTGTCTATCCGGTGTAGATTTCCGCCTTACCCAGAAGCTACCCAGCCCGGAGATAAGGATGTGTTTCGTTGTGTCCTGAACGTTCACTGTTGTATATATAATGAGCTGGGGACAGGTGTGAAGGATCAGAGGTGGCAGTGACTCTCTTACACAAACAGATCACGCTACCTTAAGACATAAACGCTTATTATCCTGAAACAGCGACTTACAAGAACAGTACGCTCTTTAACTCCGTATCTTCCACTGAGGCAGCATATTAACACCAAGTACCTGTAACCTGAAGATTATAGCAAGAGCCGTAGACTTCATAAAATAATACACCTTCACTGATTTAAAAAAAAAACACCTGGATCTTCAGTAATACAAACACTACGATGGGAATGATAAAGACAACAGCAAGAATGGCGACGGTGCTAATAGTGCTGGCTAACCTGATCTTGCATGGAACTTCTTTGCCCTTAGATCAGACAGCAGGTGTTGCAAATGCCATCACGCACAGTACACAAATTGGAGTGGCGATAGGTCAGGAGGAAAAGGCTGTCATACAAGAGGAAGAGGCTATCGCGCAAGAGGAAGAGGCTGTCACTGAAGAGGAAAGAGCTGTCATCATCAGCGGTACACAGATCAGCATAGGGATCGCTCAGGAAGCTTGGGTGTATTGCCGAGCTGAGATTCCTACCAGGGACAGTGTATACCGGTACCAGGTCAGGTGGATGGAGGCGAGTGGTGTACCTGTGTCTCCTTGGTCTACACGCAGTAAGAAGCCTCAGGTATACACGGTGGGTGGCGTTCCTCACCTACCTCACTCCTACCTCGTCTTTCACCCTTTCATGCCCTCCCACGCCGGCGAGTATACCTGTGCCCTCCTCTCCAGGGGCGCTACCCTCCACCAGACCACCATTGAGGTATACCCGTCCTAGTGGCAACCGGGGTATATTCCTCCCAGTGCCCAACAACGGCTACCATCACAGTATACTCGTTCCAGTGCCCAGAAGACTCAGAATATACCCGTCTCAGAGCCGAGTATACGCCCTTACAACCCTGAATCTCGTTATTCTCTCTCTCTCTCTCATTCTTGGATATACTAGAACTATTTATGAGGAGTTACGTAATTTATTCTTTGAGTGTATTTGTATGTAACTTAATTTATTTCATCTAATTTATTAATAAAGTTATGTAAATTCGCTATAAATGTTGTTTTGTCCTTTACCTCTTAAGATCGATAATAGTTTTCGACAAGTGTATCTACCTATCTACTGTATCTATTAATCTGTCAGTAGTATCTTTCTATCTATATCCATCCATCCATCTATCTATCTAGCTGTCTATATATCCATCCATCCATCCATCAGTCTATCTGTTTATCTACCACTGAAACACAAATTCGAAATATAAATAATTGACAAAGGAATTATGAACGAATACGGTGGTCATGATTCCAAGTTATTATATTTATGAAATTGGCTACACTAAAACACAAACTGTTCTACAAAACACACATGAAATTAAAACAAACACGCAAAAATACAGACGAATTCACACAAACAAGAAATGCACATATCCATTAACAATATTTACATACATAATAATTGTAATAGTTATAATTTTCGTCATTCCACCCCAGCATTTTGAACTTTACATGGAACGGATAATATTTATAGAGAAAGTAAAGGGAGGAAATATTAATCTGATTGGAGGAAATTGTGGAAAAACAAAAGCCGAATAAAAAAAAATAATAATTACTGGTATATATATTCAATTTTAACACGCATATCTAGATCCACTATATTTTACACTATGAATAAATTAAATACGTTTATTCATGGATTCAGCTTAACATATCAAGTAAAAAAACATGAGGTGACAGACCCTCATTATATTCGTGTGATGTGGAGTGTGTGTGTGTGTGTGTGTGTGTGTGTGTGTGTGTGTGTGTGTGTGTGTGTGTGTGTGTGTGTGTGTGTGTGTGTGTGTGTGTGTGTGTGTGTGTGTGTGTGTGTGTGTGTGTGGCGGGAACAAAAGTAATCGCACTGGGATTATAATAATTTGTCCTGTGCATTTAACAAGAACGTGTATTCATTTTGACTATGTCCGCAATGGTGGCTGGTAATTGAGGGATTTACTGTTTTAATTAATCTCCCTCTCTCTCTCTCTCTCTCTCTCTCTCTCTCTCTCATACTAACCTTACCAGAGCCATAATAAACTTCATGCATGTAACCCTTTTTTTTTTTTTTTTTTTTTTTTAATAAATATGCTAACTCAAAAATAAACATGAATCACTTTGACAGGTCTGATAAAATACGTACACTGGATTTCACGCTCTAGTAAAAAAAAAAAAAAATCACCCTAAAGGAAATATAGAAAAAAGAAAATGCAAAAACACTAAACCTTTCACCTGGGACAATAATAAGCTCAAATCCAGGTAAGGTCAGACGATTTACCTGACTGTGAACCCGGTGGACTGCAGGTTGAAGCTCCCTCTCTCCCGTAGCCCACCATCCACCTTTTTGGGGATAGGGAGGGAGCTGAGGGATGTTTGTATAACCGGGCAGCTCCACCACCCTGCTAAATCAGTGCCACCACATGAAGGCGTCCCTCTCCAGCGTTGACTATAAAGCTACAAAGGTGAAATGATCGTATGTTGTATGTTGAATCTCGCCCTTTTGGTTTAGCGTCACTTTTTATTCATGCATTTCCTCCTCACCTCCACCTTCTCCCTTACCTCGATTCATTTTTAAACAGGCATTTCTTTCCTTCCACTTGACTTTTCTATCATTTTTTTTCTCTATCACACCTCGACTCTGCCCCCCCCCCCTCCCAGGAGCCTGAGAGTGTTAATATCCTTTTCTCTTTGCTTTTCTGTCCTTTTTTCATTTTATTCCCTTTGGCTCCATCTCCCCAACACACTTCTTTATCTCAGAATTTCCCTTCCTCTCTTTTAGCTCAGTTCCCCTTCCCGTTTACACCTGCGTCAATCAGTTTCCCCCACTGCTTCTCTCTCTCTCTCTCTCTCTCTCTCTCTCTCTGTATGTGTGTGTGTGTGTGTGTGTGAGTGTTCGAATCTGGGTATAGGCATAATAGTTTGATCCCCAAGCACTACAGTCTTCCTAAGTGCCACATACCTTCACATGCCACCTTTTCGACGCTAATGCCCACCGTCCATACTGAACACTGGTGGCTGAACAGGTGACAAGGGGAACACAGAGATGAGACACGACGTAGTAAAATATGACTGGGACGGACCGGGAGGAGAGGTGGGGGGACAAAAGGTGGGAACGAACCGGGGGTGAGAACAGACCAGGGGTGGGGCTGGACCGGAGTGGGGAGGAGAAGGGATGGGAGAGGGGGTGAATGGGGGATGGAGTTGAACCGGAAGTGGGGGTAGACCGGGGTGGGGGAGGACCAAGGGTGGGGGGAGACGAGGGGTGAGGGTAGGGGGATCAGGGAGGGAATTTGGGGGAGGGGAAGGGGGAAAGGGGAGGGGATTTTGGTGAAGGGGGGAAGGAGGGAGGGAATTTAGGGGAGGGGGGGAGGAGCAGCCGCCTCACGCACAAAATTCACTTAGGGTTTTTCTCCTCCGTTAATGAGTCTGTGGCATAATTACTAATGTGGGCAATTAAGGATCTAAGTTAGCCCCATGAATAATTGAAACGGCTGAAGGTAATGACTTGAATGGATTACCCTAACTCAAAGTGCCACTAATTATATCGCTGTTAATGAGGTTAATGATAAGTGGATTCCAGGTTAACTTAATTGACACTTAAATTTAACACTTAGAAATCTAGACACTTAAATTGGACACTTAGGAAATTAGACACTTAGGAAATTAGATGGATTAGTAGATTAAGTTAGTAGGATTAGGTTTAGTTAGGTTCTTTAGGGCTCGGAAAGTTAGATATTGATTTCAGAGAGAGAGAGAGAGAGAGAGAGAGAGAGAGTATATAAATGGCACTAAGTTCACAATAAAAATAAGACAAAGATAGGTCATTAGCCCCAAATTTGGTGGAGATTATTATTATTATATTTTTAAATCTTACCACTGTTCTCCATCCTCTCTATACAACTTCTTCGTGACTAGCATCATTTTTGACTCTTAATCCCTTGTTACAGCTACGGCTCTACATCCTTTCAATACAACTTCTTCGTGACTAGCATCAGTGTTCTTAATTTCTTGCTACAACTCAGTGTTCAAGACGGAGAGATGGAAATTTCAGGTTAGGACGAAGTGGACGGAATACGGACGCTGAAGCTGACTTTGGGTAGTGACGCATCCCAGTCCGATGATGATGATGATGATGATGATTAGGGTTTCCGCCTCAGGAATTCATGTTATCACCATTACCTGCCCTAATATTCAAATCAGATCCCTCCCCATCTCACCGGCCAGCCCCGGAACTCATTAGCCACCCGTCACCTGGATGTGGCCAGGTGTAACGTCTTGAGGTGGAAGATGTCGAAATGTGTGGCAGTATAAATGAACTCCACGAAGCCTGAGATGTGTATAAGATTATTTTCATTTACGTTTTTTTTTTTTTAACCCATGGATCTATATAAAAAACTTTACAATCAAATGAGAGTAAATATTCGAGTGATATAATATGGAAACTAAAAGGAGACTGGTGATAAAGTGTTAGGGAGCCTTATTTTTTTCTGTTAATTGGTTGGGCTAATGTATAACTGTTCCCTGATGTGCTGTGTTTAGGAAGAGGCGATGTTAGTGTGGGAGACGGTGTTGGTGATGAGCTGGTGTTGAAAGTTCTCTAAATACGGCTTTGGATGAGGTTACGTGTGTGTGTGTGTGTGTGTGTGTGTGTGTGTGTGTGTGTGTGTGTGTGTGTGTGTGTGTGTGTGTGTGTGTGTGTGTGTGTGTGTGTGTGTTGTTCCCATATCATCTGTGTTTGAGGCAGGCATAGGTGTAAATTATGGCTGAATAGAAATGAGTCTCTAGTCGGAAATGAAGGACATTAGGCTATTCAGGTACTTCAAGTCAGAGATGTGGATAAGACAGTAAAATGCAGGATATACTAAACAAAAGAGTGCAGCAAACAAGGAAGGTAACGGGAGGTGCTAAGAATAGGGACAAGGAAGGTGAATGTGAACAGAGGAGTAAAGAAAGTGCAAGATAAGTGTTACATGGGTACTGATTCTAAAACAATAATGTCTGCTTTAATTCTGCGCCATGACAAGAGTTCGTCAGCCTAATAATACCCCTGCAGAAGTAATGACGTAGGTGAATATTTTTACCACACACAGAAAACTAATACACCTTAATCTGATGTATTATTACTACTCGTATAAATCTTCCACTTTATGTAAACATCATTTATAAAAGCAGGACACATACTAAGGCAAAATTGTCGTGTTTACCGATATCAACATTCGATGACCCCTTCTCTAAACGTAAATCTTTAGAATATATCTCCTGAATGATGATGGCTTCCTCAATTTGTATAACGGCGGGCAGTCAAATAAATTACGGCCATCTTCCCTCCAACCCAAACAGTTTTGAAAGCTATTCCTTACTTTGTCATTTCTTCTCATGGCAATAAATTTTGGCTTGCTAAGAAAAACATGTATAGTTCTTTTACATTAACTGGGCCCAGATTATCTTTTTTTTTTTTTTTTTTTTTAAGATAATTTCTTGTAGTTCACTGGCAGAATACGTCAGCACTACTGATCTATATCCTTTCCATGTCACTTCTTCATGAGTAGCGTTATATTCTAGTGTTAGTCTCTTGTTATTACTCAATTCAAGATGGAGAGAGGACAGTTTTAGGCCAAGTTAGAGTAAAAAGGGTATAGTGTCTGTTATATTGTTGCAGTGAAATGTTTTAAAAGCTGCGTTAATTTCACAGCATAAATGTCCAAATAATATACCTAGCTAGTTCTCTATTATCTTCGAATTTACTCTATGTTGTGAACAGGACAAGGAGAAAATTAATAACAGGTAGCACAACTATTTACCATTAACTTTTTCGCCTCCGGCCTTTTGAGCTCAATATGTCCAGGTATCTCGAAGCGAAGGGATCTTGATATTACCTTTCTTTGGGTGATTATCTTTGGATGGACCATACTTGCAGGTTTCAGGCATTTTTTTTTTTAAATTTTTTGCATAATACAATAGGCTTGGACGGGACAGACCGATAGAAAAAGATCACCAGGCTAGTCAAGAATAAGAAACAATGAATTAAGTAGTGAATGGGATAGATTTTACTGAAAGGAAAGGAATATTATCTATCGGTCTGCACAGTGCTTATCAAATGGGTTTTCTATGATCCTCCTGTTCATCTCCGTCTCCCTTACCTTCAGCTTCCTTCCATTTCCTCCTTCTTATCTGGTACCAATCCTTCACCTATTTTTGCATCCTTTCGCTTTTTCTCCTCGCCTGTAACAGTCCTCTTCTTTTCCACTTCTCATCTACTCCTCTTGCTCCTCTTCTCTTCCCTCCACTTCTCCTCGCTCTCTCTTCCCTTTCCTTTTCCACCTCTCCTGCTTTTTTCTTCCCTTCCTCCTGCTCCCTCCTCCACTCTTCCAAACTGTCCCTCTCCTCTTTTCCTCTTGCAGCTTTCCTACCTCTCTTCTCCTCTTGTTCCACGCCCTACTGCTCTCTCTTCCCACCTCCTCCCCTCCTCTCTCTCTCCCTCTCACCTCCTCCCCTTCCTCTCTCTCTCCCTCTCACCTCCTCTCCCTCTCCCTCCCCCTCTTCCTCTCCGCCCCTCCAGCCCACGCCCCCCTTCTCGTGTGAGGTGTGTGGCGTCTCAGTAGCAGCGACACCCCCACACCCTCACTGTCAGAAGTTTCACACGCTCGGGTAAGGGGTTCACTGGGATTACCATAACAAGTGGCATAATCAGGCAGTCCGTCTCCTTAGCCTTACCTGCCGTTCATTACCTTGTGGCTATGAAGATGTGGGATAGGTAGATGGATGGATAGATAGATAGGCAGGTAAGTAGGTTGGTAGGGAGGTGGGTAGGTTGAAAGATAGGTAGGTAGGTAGAGATAAATATAGACAGACAGACACAGATAGATAGATAGATGAATATAGACAGATGGATGGATAGATAGAAAGATATTATGAACATTTAGTGCCAGGTAGCAAAGACCATGGGACAGTATTAAAGAAAAACTAAGTAAATAATTGGCGAACACACTTTAAAGAAAAACCAATACAAATTTAGTGAACAAATTAAAAAAAAGAGTAAATAAAACAAAAGACAAAAAACACTGAGCTATCCCCAAGACACGAAAGACAGCATCAGGAAAGTGTTCAGTGCAGAGCTATGTGCAGACAGCCCTGACAATAACACAGTAAATATTTATCTGCCTACGAGCAATATTACCCTTCAATATTTACCACGTTCACCGCTCACCATTAACAACGAAATATTGATACTACTTTCACAAATTTACTTGAGTGTAATTTCTAGAGCCATGGGTGAATTAATAACACTAATGGCACGAAAATTAATGGGACCCAGATGGCACTTTAATAAACCCTTTTAATAAACACAGCATTTTTACGTGCACTCCCCACCCCTCCAAAATGAAAGAGAGAGAGAGGTAGAAAAAAGGGAACATGTTAACAGACCCGTCCATATCCATATAAACGTATTGGATGATTAAATTACACTGTCCACACGCAGTTTAAATTTAACCAGACCGCCAATAGAGAGTGTAATATGTATGGTGCTCGCTTGCCCTTTGTATGACTGGATGTAAATGACCCCCGGACAGGTGTGCAAGGATGCTGGATCTGGGCAGGTGCCTTAGATTGACGGAACTTCTGTGTTTTTTTCCTTTCTGTTCTTCTTCCACTTCATCATCATCATCACCACCATTAACATCATCATCATCATCTTCTAATTATCTTTATTCCTATTATTATTATTGTTATTATTATTTCCCCCCATCCCTCCCCTCTCTCTGTCTCTGTCTCCTGTCTGTCTGTCTGTCTGTCTGTCTGTCTCTCTCTCTCTCTCCCACGTGTCTGTGCAACCTTCAAGTACTGTTTGTGCAAGCTACACATTTTCTTACATTGCAACCATTTCTGAGTGGTCTTCAAAGAGATGGTTCCCAGAATGATATAACTTGGATTAAATACTGTTACATAAGCTAACTACAGGGTGACTGCAGTGGGGAAACAAACTGGCTTAAATGGCTGTTTCTGTAAATATTAAACAGAGGCATCATGCAGGAATAATTTGTCAAAAGAATCCCTCTTGAAATTGGAAACAATCTTAAACAAGCGTTTCTTTTCCTTACTATGTGAACCAGAAAATAAAGTGTGTGTGTGTGTGTGTGTGTGTGTGTGTGTGTGTGTGTGTGTGTGTGTGTGTGTGTGTGTGTGTGTGTGTGTGTGTGTGTGTGTGTGTGTGTGTGTGTGTGTGTGTGTGTGTGTGTGTGTGTGTGTGTGTGTGTGTGTGTGTGTGTGTGTGTGTGTGTGCGTGCGCGCGCGCGCCTCAGCAAAGGACAAGCCAGGTTGTCGCGCTCCGGGGTACCGGCTGCACACACCAATTTATAGCTCTCATCTCACACCAGGTTTGCAAAATTGCCTTTAGGGAAAGTTAGGAGCGAGCAACAATTTCGCCATATTACCTGATACACAGCCACTGTTCCTACCTGCACCCCATTCACCTCAGCCACTTATCAAGTGTTACAATGTTCGTTTTAAACTGGTGCATGGATGTTGAAAACACTTTATATATATATATATATATATATATATATATATATATATATATATATATATATATATATATATATATATATATATATATATAAAATCCTGCTGCGTCCCTTCCTCCTTTGTCTCACTCCTCCCTGCTACCCCCTCCTCCTCTTTCTTGCCACCTCGCCATACATAAACGCGTATGTTTTGTTCTCATTCATACTTGGAAAGTGGCCAAATATGGGACGAAACTAATGTATTTTCCCAGTTAACAAGTGCTACATAATTATGGGTATATGGATATATTTCTTCCCCTTGATTTAGGGGACGTATTCTGCTGATTAATTATTCAGGCGGTTTTGTAAATCTTATTGGAGATCTTTAGTAATTAAGATTCATGACAGCTATATCCAATGCCTACACCCAATTCGAAAACTCACTCATAAACTGAATAAAATGTCTGGATGCTACAAGTATATAAAGAATAAAGTACCGGTATACGTCATCGGACTGAAGAACTTAAAACTTGTTTGCCTACATCTGAAGTGCCACTGGATAGACTTTGAAGGTTAAGTAAATGAGTGAACGGATTTGCGATGAATGTGATGCGATGAATGTTGATGTGGCAGAAAAAATATAAAATAAATCGCTGTGAGGGGGTCTGGCCGAATGGAGGAAGCAGAGCGTGAAATTGAATAAAGATTTTTTATTTTTTTGATGGTGTGATGGTTGTCAAGAGTTGTGTTAACAAGGTGATTGAACACGATGGGATAAGGGAGGGTGGTGTGTGTTAGGAATGGAGGTAGAATTGCTGTGTTAGGATGGAGACTCCTATTCTGATTGGCTTTGGAGACTGCGCAACACTTTTTTTCAGCAATTTTTGCCGCACCCACAGAGGCGGCCAAATATATTGCTTGTTCTGAACTGTGTTACTCACTCACCCACTTACTTACTGAGTTAATATACCTTTTAGAAGGACAGGTACCAGGCCTTACGGTATGTATACATGCATGTGTGTGTGTGTGTGTGTGTGTGTGTGTGTGTGTGTGTGTGTGTGTTTGGGGAAAAAAATCAGGACAATGGTAGGCCTCCAATTGGGCAGAGTTTTAAGCAGGCTCGAACCATACCCAGGGAGGTGGGAAGCCGTGGGAAATAGCGGCGGTTATTGTTGTTGTTGCTTAACCTCGGTCTGTCTGGCTTAGCAGACCAATCGACCAAAAATACGCAACTGTTTTTGTGGGGCCGTCCTACATGTACAGCACGGTATATACACTGTGTTTGGATCCAGTGCCCCCTTGTGGTAGACAGCGCCTCACCAGGGTCGGATCAAGGTCCTTCCCACGGTGAGGTACAGGGAAATATGACGAGATTTGGCTCTCGGGTAGACGCTGCAGCTGCTCCACCCAGGATGCACAGTGCCACCACGTGTAAGTCTAAGTGAAGGTGTGAGGAAGGGACTGATATGAGTGTGAGAAGGATGGGGGGGGGGGTGATCCGGCGTGAGTGGTGTTGGTGTGAGTGGTGAACGATGGAGGAGTGCCTGTGGTGATGCCGGGATCTGTGGCTGGAGCCGTTTCGAGTCCTACACACCGTCCGGGGATCACGTCTGAGTGCCGCATTCTCGTTTGCATGGCGGACTTTGTAACATTTCTTCCTGGGCTATTTATTTTACATACTACACCTTCATTTTATCAGGACTGGTATTCATATCCTTTATAAAAAATTGACAGTTTTAATCAGTACCATACCAGAGGCCATTAAGACGTAATAGGCAAGATAAATCGCTTCGGAAGAGAGGTTACGAGGACTCCTAAGCCAGTGAGAATGCGGGCGTAAGTGCTCGCCTTAGCGTTAATGATGCTAGCCGCCCACGTGATATATTGACCCTCCTTCTGAATACTCGACCCTCGCATATCATTCCCCATTTTTATAAAGCTGGTGGCCGAATACATTTACGTGATGGATAAATGTAAATACGCTCTTCTTTAATCCCGTCGGCTCAGGTTTTTATGAAGAGAGTGCTGGTGGTATTTGAATATTTCACTCGATACATCACTGTTATCTCACGTTCATGGTAACAATGATTTAGATACATCAATAATCTACGTACAGTTGGGGTCAATGATACGCTTACATATCTGAGGCGATGAAATAATAGCGTGAATTGCCGACCCTCTCAACGCGCTGGAAAATTACTGGTTAGTTTAGCAAAGACTTCATTTGGTTTCGATACAGCTTCGAAACATGACAAAGGAACTGTTGACTGCAGCCGTACGTATCTCAAGGAGAATTTGCGCTGATATGATAAAGTGGTTATAATGATAAAGCAATAAAGGGGTAAATGTCTGTTTCACTATGTTCTTAGACCTAAGAGATAGAGGATTTCATATTTCTTTTTGCTTCTTTCATACCGTCATCGCATTACTTCTCCCTGCTCAGCTCCTGGATATTGGGAAGAAAGTTGATCTCCCTTATACTTTCCGTGTGTCACTGAGGACTACTAAAGGGAACGAGAGTATTAGATGAATCCACTTCCTCTCTCTCTGTACTGGCGTAAAGACGGAGGATGAGATGGACGGAAGGGGTGGAGAGCTGTATGAGAGTGGGATGTGTGAGCTGGAGAGAATGGAGCATGATGGCAGAGGACGGGGTGACATGGAGGCGATTCGTTTGTAGCCACCCCTTCCGGGATTAAGGCGTCTGAGTAGATAGATGGTAAAGATGTGGATACACAAATACTCACAGGTTATATTACAACCACAAATACTCATAGCTTATATTACAAATTGCCGTAATACATCTTACATGGTCGGGATAACTCTTGTAGTGTTTTTCAGCTGACGCCAGATGGTTGTATTAATTTGACAGTGATTATAAAAGCCTGAGAGTGTTAATGGCCTTCTGTCACCATTTACCTTCCATTAACCTTCCATTAACCCTCCATTAACCCGCTCGTTGTTGAAGCAGGTCCACTACTCTCTTCCAGCTAACTCCAGACGCTTATATTTACCTGAGGCCGAATCATGGGTGGCTGAGGGTGTTGAGTACAGGGGAAATACTCGTTATCATGACACCAGTTTCTAAAAGGTGATTAGAGAGTATTTTCCCTCTCCGCGCCCTCTCCTTTTCAGTCTCTACCGTTTCACCAGCTCTACCTTTTTTACTTTATTTTTTCCTTTGATTCCACTTTCTTCTTCTCTCTTTTATTCTTTTACGTTCTTTTGTTTTACCTTCCGCTTCTTTTCAGTGTCTTTATTTTCTCTCTCTCTTACTTTCTCCTGGCTTCCATTTTTCTCTGTAATTTTCTTTTCTCCCTTCTTTCTGCTCTATCTTCTTTTCTTTTCTTCCCTCTTTCATTCCTCTCTTACTTCACTTCCTTCTTTCTCCTTTTTTTTTGTGTCTCTTTTTCTGCTCTGTTTCTTTTTCTCTCTTACTTTTTCCTCTATTCTTTACTTTCATCTTTTCTTTCCCCCCATTGCTTTTCTCAGTATTTTCTCCTTTTTCCCTCCTTTCTCTCTCTCTCTCTCTCCTTCATATTCCTCGCCTCTCCCCTCTTCCTTCCCTCCTCTTCCCTTTTATTGCTCCTCGTCTTCCTCCTTTCATTTCTTCTTGCCCTTTTCCGATTTTCACCTTTTTTCCCATTTCTGTTTCAGCTATATCGAGTTTATTGTTATTAGAGTCAGTGGCATTATTATTATTATCATTATTATTATTATTATTATTATTATTATTATTATTATTATTATTATTGTTACTGTTTTCGTCTCCCCCTCCTCCTCCTCCTCATCATCATCATCATCATTATCATCATTTATCATCATTTCTGTAATTTATATTTTCTTTTTAACTCATAATCATGGTAACTTAAGTCAGATTAAATTCACCTGTGACTGATTTACACGAGTCTGACCGCTTTAATATTGTCACCCATAACTCTTTCACGTTTGATACAACTCTAGTCTATCTACCTAACTGTCAATCTATCTATCTGTCTATATATCTATTCTATTTCACCTAACGGCAGACAATGGTATTAAGCTGAGAGTAAGTTACAGGGACCAGTGTGAAAACAAGAAACGAGTAAGGAGAAGCGGTGTTACGTTTTTATGGTCGCGTCCAATACCATGCATGAAGATCGGTGCCTTTGTCGTCTGTCTGTCTGTCTGGGAGTGTTTTAGGTGTGTCTCTGATCTCTGGGATGTATAATTGGTTAACTGTCCAATTTAACCTTCACCAAAATCCGCTTCTCGCCATGTTAAATCCTGAGCTGTAACATGAGATCAGCATTAGAATATGATCCTAGTCATGAAGAAGTGCAATGGAAAAGAGAGAGAGAGAGAGAGAGAGAGAGCGGCAATTCTGTTACGCACGAACACCCTACGCATTTTGCAACGAGAATTCATGCATAGCCAAAACAGTGCATATCCCGGCGTACCTGAGCGATGCACGAATATTAGTTATGCAATCAATCAGCGAATGTCATGTGTTGTCTATTATCAGTCAATTAATCATGCACGCCTGCTGTAACCCTGCAAAACATCCAATATCAATAATGCTGCAACGTCATTTATTTATCTTGCAACTTTATAAATAATCATCATCACCATAATCCATCATCACCATCATCTACATCATCCTGGTACGTAGTTCATGAATACTACATCTTTAAATTTATCATCATCATTATCATCATCATCATTATCATCATCATCATCATCCAGACCTCGTTTCTCACTTAAGGGTGGGATGAGGTAAGGTCAAGTGGAATGAGAAACTATAAAGTCTCAATGATAGTAAAGTTTTATGATATTTGCACTCCATACTTGGTCTTACTAGCAATACATTACCACTGTGAATTCATATACTGTATATTTAAAAAAAAAAATGGGGGTAAACTGTAAACTCTTTGCCCCTCTTTTTAGAAAATCATGTTAATTTAGATGTTCTTGTTCTGGTACTTCTCTTTAAAATTTACCTGACAATGAAACAAAGATCTGAGAGGCACTATATTCCATTGAGACTTGTACGTTACCTTATAAATGAAAAAAAATATGTAGAAGTACTTAAAATTGAAGCTTTACTGAAGGAGGGTTGAGTAGTGGTAGTAATTTTAGTTCTGAGTTCATCTAAAATGTGAACCCAGTAGACTGCAGGCTGAAGCTGTCCTCCTGCAGTCTGTTAGCGTTCATTTTTGAGAGGACAGGGAGAGAGTTGAGGGACTTTTGTATAACTGGGCAGTGAAGCCTCCCAGGTATATCGGTGCCACTACGTGAAGGCGTCCCTCTCACTGATGAAGGGTCTCAGTGGAATATGCAATTAGATTAGACAGCATCTTGTCCGAGAGAGAGAGAGAGTGAGAGAGAGAGAGAGAGAGAGAGAGAGAGAGAGAGAGAGAGAGAGAGAGAGAGAGAGAGAGAGAGAGAGAGAGAGAACAGTGCACATTTGAATAAACCATAAATCGAAATAAAACACATACGCAGCTTGGAATGGTCGTCAGTTTTCCTTTTTATGTAGTGATAAAAAAAAAAAACTCGGTTAACATGGTGTGAAATTTTATGTTCTTCACATCAGAAATTATTTTAAAAACTGCCCATGTATGCTGCATATTTCGCAACATATCTACTTTAATGGCAGATCTAAAAAAAAAAATATTATATGTCGACGTGGATTTCGCTGTTTTGAGAGACGGTGTTAAAGGCCTCCTCCATGCACAGAAATTTCCCACAAACTCCACCATTCTGCAACAATGAAGCTATCTGAGAAGGAAATACAGAAAGAGAGAGAGAGAGAGAGAGAGAGAAGAAATAAGTCAAAAGTCCTAACCTTTGTGGAAATTCTTCTTGGCTGTCTCGTCTTATCACACAAACCACTTTATATTATACAGTCCGTCTGCTTTACATAATGTGATGACGGAGGGAGGCGGTGATCACGAGAGCTGCATAATTACTGTGTGGAATACGTGAAGGTAGGCCTGCTGCTGACAAAGGGGCAAATTTAGGTGATTCTGAATACTAAAATGTGACAACCAACGTATGTGATGAAGTTATGAATATATGCACAACGTCCTTTGAAGCAGAAATGTGAACAGGGAGAGATTAAAGTAACCATATTGTGCGGGTACAAATCCAGGGAGCGTAAAAAGGAAATAAGGAGCATAGTTCTACCTTATACTACTGTGTGTTTCCTTAAGACTTAAAAATTTGTACCCCATGATGACCTAAAGCTTGACTATTCTTGGTACAATTAAATGAAAAAAAAACACTTTAAAATACTCTGGCTACTGACTGACGATTTCCTAGAGCAGAGATACACTTCTAGCCGATCAAGAGTTGGAACTTAATTTAATTTCATAGTGTCCTTACCTAGACAATGGATTACATGCTGGTCAATACACACACCCACACAGCCATACACCCACACACACACAACACACTCCACCCTACCCTACACACACACACTCCCCCCCCCACACACACACAAACAGATTTCTCTTGCTTATTTATTCCATTCCAGTTATGTACAATATTCACACGCAAACTTTACTACTTCGGCCATTATTCTAAAAGCCGACAGTTTACACAATATCACCGGGTGCCGCACAGACAATAAAACGAAATCATCATTAGCGTAACAGCTGTGTGTGTGTGTGTGTGTGTGTGTGTGTGTGTGTGTGTGTGTGTGTGTGTGTGTGTGTGTGTGTGTGTGTGAACGGACGTAAGGTAAACAGATCCGGGAAAATATCGGTGGCAAATATAGTCTGGAACTTAGTCTATCAAATCACAACTCAGCGTCAGATGGGGTTATCGGATATTCATGAGTGTACTGCAGGCATTGAGAGAGATTGAGTTGTCGTTCAGAATGACAGGGACGTTATGAGTAAATATTCGAAGTATTTGTTCATTACTGTAGAATAAGAGCAACTAGGACTGCTATTACTACTACTATTACTACTACTGCTGCTGCTACTACTACTACTACTGCTACTATTAATTTGAAGCTTGGGGTTGGAAATATTTATCTGTCGTTCTTTAGCGAGATGCCTAGATCCCTTAAGGGCGACCACAAACAAATCTCCTCCATGGGGGTGAGAGGGGGAAAGATGATAGATGGGAAGTGGCAGTGTGAGGGAAGGGGACAGGGAGGGGGGGGGTAGTTGGGGAAGTGGGGGGAGGGTGTCGTGAGGGGAGGGAGGAAGTTGGAAGTACCTGTGAACGTGGACTAGGGGAATGACTATGGTAAGGGGAGGGGGAGAGTGAATGTGAGAGGGGAGGGGAGGTAGGAATGGCTGTGTTGAGGGGAGGGGAGGGGAGGGGAAGGGTCATTGAGGGGAGAGAGGGCAGACCATGGCCCACCCATTTCCCTGATCCACGCCCATCCAACCCTGTTTTCCTGGTAACCGATTTTCACGAAGTTAATGCAATATCCGGGGACGTAATGAGCACCAGGGGAGGCGTACGGCCGGGGATGGACTGGTAGGGGGCTGAGGGCAGGACCTAATAATATCCAGTACTAGAAATTACATTCAGATTAACTATATTCTTTTTAATATAACATGGCCTAAAACTGAGGTCTCTTTATCTTGAATGCTGAGGTTTAACAATGAATAACTAGTAGAATACGAGGCTAGTCACAAAAAAGCGCTATGTAAAGGATATAGAGCAGTAGTATTGTCTTTTGCTGCCTCTGAGCTACGTGAAACAAACTGCAAAAGGACGAAAATCTGGGCAAGTTAAAGTGAAAGTGTTATAGCTGGATATGGCCCCGTTCTTTATTATGGAAGACATCTATATTTCCACACTTTTCAAGTTAAACTGTTAAAATTCTATGCGAAAATGATACAAAAGTAAGGTATATCAAAATTTTAAAATGATGAAAGAGAGACGACACATTTTTAGAGGTGGTTTCATCCTAGCATATAGCTCAAAGGATATCTTCCCTTTATTGCAGTCTGCCAATTTTGACAATGGATTAATAAATGTGGTTTATATAAGTACGGATGGTAATGGATTAATATATGTGGTTTATATAATAGTGCAAATAGTAATGGAATAATATAAATAGTTTTTATGAGTATTGACAGCAATGAATCAAAATGTGGTTCATGTAAGTACTGTCGACAGTGGTTTAATATACACTACCAATATGTGCCGAGCGAGTTATTCTGGTTGTGTTTCAGTGGTGCACATCTAGTCAACAGAGCCTGATGAACTGTCTCTGAAGCTGGTTAATCTGCAGAGCCCATAGTTGACTGGGGAGGCTGGCAGGAGAGGGGCTGAGGCGGGCACGATGTCAACGCCACTCCAGTTGTTGTGGTGGGGATAACATCTGATTTTGATGTGCTTACAGTTCCTTCTGACGGAGATTGGCCATATTGTTTACTACGTGTAGAAAATTAGTAATGGATAAATGGTACCAGTGAAGTATCTAACTATCTATCTATCTATGCGGTTGTGAGGCAGGGAAGTCTATAATGCCGATGTGCGACAAAGGAGGGTGGCGGAGGTGTGGATGGTAAGGTAGGGACGGGTAAGTAGCAGTATGGGCATAAGGCAGGGTTGTCACTTAATCATGGCCCACACGACACACACAACCGAGCACTCTGTAGCACATGTTATACGAAGACGCAAAGATAACACGAACGGTGAAGGGAGCCAGTAGGACGACCCAACAGGGGCGGTTGTTTATCTGAGGTCCACGGGTCTGTTTGGTCAGGAACAACAACAACATCCGTACCACGTTCATTTTACCTTCTCTCGTCTGATGAAGCAAGGTGAGGTACTGCAGTGGCGTGGACGTGTGGAGGGTACGGCAGGCGTGGGGTGGGGACGTGGATGTGGGGCAGGGTGGGTGAGGATGTGGAGCAGGAAAGGGAGGTGATGTGGATGTGGGTCAGGGTGGGTGGAATAATGGTATGGGGTTTGACTTTCCGACTGCAGTTCAATAGGAGTGGAGACTGGAGATATGGGGGAGGGGGAGAGGGTACTAATGAGAGAGAGAGAGAGAGAGAGAGAGAGAGAGAGAGAGAGAGAGAGAGAGAGAGAGAGAGAGAGAGAGAGAGAGAGAGAGAGAGAGAGAGAGAGAGAGAGAGAGAGAGAGAGAGAGAGAGAGAGAGAAGGGGGGACTTTACACTTAACACAACAAAGAGGCACTAAATATACTTAACACAACAAAGAGGCACTAAATATATAACAGAGTCTCCTGGAAGTATTATGTGAAATCAACCTTTTTTCCTCACTAATTAGTCGAGTCTATCCAATAAACTCCACCCAGGCAAACGAGGCAACGCTTGAGCAACCATTCAGTGTCTGTCTGTTTGCACGTCCTCTCTACAGTATAGTAAAAGAACAGGGGGGGACAAAAATTAGCCTAACATTACACGTCCTCCCCTCTGAATAGGAACAGGGTGGGGCAAAAATTCGGCTAACACTTCACCCTCTCTACTGCTAATTTTGCTCCGCTGTTTATATAAATGAACAGAGTGGGACAAAAATTCAGTTGGAATTTCACGTTTTCTACTTCCCACTTTCCTTTGCCTAATAATATTCCTAAAATGAGAGAGAACTTGCATATTTTTCAGTCCATAGATGATTCTCTTTGGTATGATGCGTCAGGAAGGTAAGTGACGGCCGTGCCCTAAGTGTGAAGCAGATGCAGTGGAACGGAACCCGAACTTTTGTGCCAGATTGTACAGGCACAGATTCAATTACGCTGTTAGGTCATTTGCGTCCTGCTGACCGGCGTAATTCAGAGGTCAATTTACTCACTGCCCCCACTCCAGCGTCCAGGCCAAATAAAAGGTTAAGTTGTCATGTATACCTGCCTGAATCCAAATTATCAGATTACCTTGATTATTTTACCGGGAGTATTTACACTGTCCCTGCTGCACGTTTGGCGCTGATTTTATAAAGCCACTTGAAAAATTATACCACGGGACTATAGAGACGCGTGTTCACCTGTTCTTAATTAGATAAAATAATCTATAGGTGTTATAAAATTGACCCAGCGCTATCATTTCCCTTTCAAATCTCCCAAACAGGCTTTTAACTCAAAAGTTTGTTGGAAAATCTTCGACATGTAGTAATAATTTTAGCATAAGTACATTGACGTACATATACTCTGCCTGCCTATCAGTGTGTGTGTGTGTGTGTGTGTGTGTGTGTGTGTGTGTGTGTCTCTCTCTCTCAGCCGGTGTGCCTGACCATTACAGCGGGGTAGTGTAACGAGGGCCAGAATATTAGTGCGATATTAAATGGGTGGAGCTCCAGGGGCGAAGCTCACTGTTAATGGAGCTTGTTGGGGGATGAGCGGAAGGGGTGGAGGGAGAGGGGGGAAGAGTGAGGTAAAGAGGGAATTTGGGGAGGGGAAGGGAGTGAAGAGAAGGGGTGTTGATGGAGAGAGGGGAGGAGGGGGATTGTGGAAGAGAGGGGAGGAGTGGTACTGCGGGAGAGGGGGAGCGGGGAACTGAAGATAAATGGGGAGATGGTGAGTGAATGAAGGAGACTGAGGGAAAGAGGGGGAATGGGGGAGGGTAGCTGTCGGACAGAGAGGGGAAGTACTGGCAGAGTGAGGGGAAACTGAAGTGAGTCTGGATGAAGGAGCGCAGAAAATGTATGCGAGTGAGGGGTATTCAAATGGATATGTAAAAAAGGATAAAAATTTGGACCAGGGAATATGCAAGAGAGGGTGATCGAACAGGGTATGGAAAAGAGATTCAGAACTGGACAAGGGAATGCATGTGATAATCCTTCAACACATCTTTTTCGCTCTATTCATACCTCCAGAAGATTTTGTAGATTTTATTCAGCTTAAGGACCTTTTGTAGAGCCGGGATTGGGGTGTGGAAAAAAGGAATTATCACAAGGAACTATTTACGGAACATTTGAACCCTTTGGCTTTATAGAATGGAGAACAGCGCAAATGATTCTGTTTCTTCCGAATTTGGTGTTTCGATAACGAACATCGCTATAGATCATCCTTTCCCACACTGTTTTACATTCACAAGTTTAGATGTAAATTAGGACACAAAAAGCAGTCCCCAAAACGTACAAATAATTTACCTGATTACATTTACTTACCACGACACCTGAACATCGATTACTACGATTTTTTTTGCCTCCTCCTCCTCCTCCTCCTCCTCATCATCATCATCATCATCATCATCATCATCAGCAGCAGCAGCAGCAGCAGCAGCAGCAGCAGCACCATTATCATCATTATCATCACCCACTCACCACCGCCACCTACTGTCATTCATTGTCATCAGGGGTCACACACCACCTAGTGCCACTTTCAGCCAGTCATAGTACCTCGTTAATGGCTTCTGCTCTCCTAACTACTGTAGTTCCTGGCACCGTCTCCCTTGCACCCTCCTTCCTGTTATACTCTGTATCTAATCCTTCTTAACCACCTCTTTATTGACTTTTTCCATCACAGTATTGGAATAAGACTAAGAGAAGTTCAAGGTCCACCTCCATACTGTAGCCTGGAGTGCCTCTTGATCGCCCTGGCAGTCCTTCCCTCTCAACACGACCCGCTGTGCAATTGCTACATGTTAACGACAGCATGCGCAGGTTACAGCCCTCCTGGTTCCATATTTACCAATTTTCTTGGGCCAAATCTGTGTGTAAGGTTGCTTGTTTACATTTTTTTTTCTTTACTCATACAGGCATCAAACACATCACAGCCAAACTAGAGTGAAAAATGTGACTAACAAAAGGAAAACCAAACGATTTCTGGCTACACTGAACTGATAGGAGAAGCTGGTTATCCTGCAGTTGGTTAAGATCAGTGATAAATATGGACCCTTAACCTAATCCCGACCCCCTATCCCCTCCTCCCCAATCTCATCCCAATCCTCCCCCCTCCTGCTCCTTTCTCCCCATGATCCCCACCCAATCTCCCCTCACTATCACTCCAAACCCTACTTTTTCCTCCCCTCACTCTCATCGCTCCTCACTCCCTCCTTTCTCCCACTTCATCCCTGCTCCCCCTCACCCCCACCCTGTCCTCTTCCACCCTCACCCGCCCCTCATCCCCTTCTCCTTCACGATGCCTCATATGTCTTCAGAGTATCACAGGACAATTAAGTGAGGGCGTGTCACTGGTGCCAATTACAACAGTTGTCGCGGGTATTGCTCAGGCCTTCCTCAAGATGCTCTGGCCTCTCTCTCTCTCTCTCTCTCTCTCTCTCTCATAAGCTGTCACTGCAAGGAGGGGACAGTTTCCAGCCTTATATGACAGTAACCTCACGAACATCGTCTTTTAATGCACCGACTCAAACAGGAAACCAAAGTCAGAAAAAACTAAAGAAAGGGATCATAAAATTGAGGAGAGATTACCACAGTTACTTGATCCCTTCATCTAGACGGGGATCACAGACAGCATTGGACTTTGAAAAAAAATCAGAAAAAAAATCCATAAAAGGTGTCAACTATAGAATCATCTGTGACTCCATTACATGAAGTTGAGATGACTGTCAGAGGTAAAATTCGTTCCTGTCTTGACTTTCTGAAATTATATTCTTGAGCCTGTATTCCGTAACAGATGTATCCAGTCTCCCTGAGTAATTAATGTAGTTGGGGAATACCTTGTTGTAACTTAATTAACAGTTTCAGGTAAATTTCCACCTTTCGTCATCGGTGGACTCAGTGGATGTTCGGCAAATAATTTATCTTCTGTAAATCTCTCTCTCTCATTTCTTTTCTCAATTTACATCGCTTCTCCATCACAGTGCATGACGTCAAAAAATCTGAGTATGATCATATAACTGTACATTATTTTACAGGGCACTACTGGACTACATATTATATAAACGTCATAGAGTCGGGGAATGAGTGCAAAACTTTCCTTACATTATTTGACAGATTCCTAGTGTGTGTGTGTGTGTGTGTGTGTGTGTGTGTGTGTGTGTGTGTGTGTGTGTGTGTGTGTGTGTGTGTGTGTGTGTCGTTCCCAGGAATTATTAAGACGTTCCTTGTGTGCATCCGTGTCAGGGAGGGAGAGGAGTGCCCGATCTGCTGAGACTATAAAGAAGGTGGGTCGTTTCCCCTCGGCTGGGCGTCTGAGTTATGAGCTGGCAGAGTCCGGAGATGTCAGCAGGTGTCAGCAGGTGTCGCCCCGCTCAGCAAGGGTCAGGGCGGAGCGGAGGGTAAACAATAGTAGACACGGCAGCTGAGGGCGGGTCATGGAAATACGTAAAGCACGGCATTTAAAGACAGCAGGGGGCCTTTAAAGACAGCAGGGGGGCATTTAAAGACAGCAGTGGGCATTTAAAGATGGAAGGGTGCCGGACTGGAAGGTGATCACGACAGGGCAGGAAAGTAGGAACAGCCAAAGCAGTGCAGAGATGTGAAATGGAGGAAGAAGAAGTGTTATTTAGCAATATTCATTCCCAAATACAAACTGAGCTTCTTGATATTACATACTTCTAACCGCTGTCCTTGTGGGCATACCTGGAGTTGAGGTAGATGGACAGTATTCAAATATTACCCCCGTGTCATGGAGGAGAATGGACGAAAATGGGTGGTGTAGATCAAGAAGCCGCCTGGTATCTAAAACACTACTCAAAAACCACAATTGACGCCTCTGACCTGGGTTGTGGGCCCTTCAAGCGTCCCAGAAAAAAAACTAGACATACCTAGTGACTAAGGGTGTTCCACAAACAGCCTTCAGTAATTAAGGGTCTACATTCCAATTTGCGATTTGAGGTTCAAGCATACGACCTATAATCTTTAGTGGGCTAATTGGTGTCTTGGATATGTTCACCAAAATACAGAAAGAAAGAAAAGATGCTTAATTCATTGTTGTCACATCTTTATCTTTTTTTATATTCATTTTAAGAGAGGTCTCTTGTATTGAAGGGATAAATGAAAAAAATCCCTCCAACTCAGAAACTTTCGCCTGACATACATAAATTTGTCTGAGATCGTAAAACACATATGACGTCACTGGATTTGAGAGGTTAGTGAGGCCTCTCAAAAAAAAAAAAAAAAAAAAAAAAAAAAAAATCCAGCTCGAAAAGTGACTCCCAGACTCAATAAATTGATGAGAAATCTTAAAAAATAAATAACAAAACGACGTCACCTGGCTGATGGGGGTTGAATTCCACGGCTATACCTTTCATTTCTCCCAAGCTTTCCCCATCTCGGTCCCGTCCCAGCCCGGTTGTCCCCCCTTGCATTTTACAGACATTCACAGTGTAGGTGATAAGCTTGCAATGGGCCACAGATCCACAGGGATTTGTAAAGGTATTTGCATCTTTTCCCTGTCGTCCTTGGTCTCTGTCTCTTGCTCCGTCAGATAGTAATAGTCTTTCTCTTCTTGTTTTCATTCGTATTTCTGATCCCTCCTCTTCCCTTCCTCCTCCTCCTCTTTCTCTCTGATTTCTTATCCTCTCCATCTCCCTTCTCCTCCAGTGTGATCCTACCTTCTCTTCTTCCTTCCCCTCCACTCCGATCTCTCCCTCTCTTCATCCTCCTTCTCCACACTCTGATCCCTCTTTATCTACCTCACTCCTCCTTCCCCTCCACTCATATTCCTCCCTTCCTCCACCTTCCCTCTTCTCCCCTCAGATTCCACCCTTTCCGCTGTCCCTTCTCCCAGTAGTCCTCCCTCTCTCCATCCTCACTCACTCATCTCCACCCTCTCTCCTTTCTCCTACGGTTCGTTCCACCTCATCCACATGCAAGTTTCCCCTCCATTCACCTCGCCCTGGTGCATCTCTAACAAAAATATTTCCAGGAGAGAAAATGTTAACCCACTAACGACAACAGAAATTTTAACTACTATATTCCTGCTAAAGAACGATTTTATTTAACTTCTCGTCCTCTAAGGGTTACGGGAGGACCTCTTGAACTGAAACCACTTAGAAATAAAGGATCAGTTTTATATTCTTTTACACATCCACTCTCACACACCTGACCACGCACTCGATATTCGCGATTCTCACATTCTGTACCATTCTGTTCAGCTAAGTACACAATAAATTCAGTTGTTCATTTGTAAGTGATGAACATTTTATTCGGCATTTCGATCTGTACCTTAAGGTTTATAAAGAGTTTCTTATATGTAATTTTCATAACTGGTAGTGTGTATACATCGTCGTTTATAAAAATTATCATGACTCTTTACTAACTTTATCATTAACTTTCACAAGGATAGTTTGTTTACCTATCTGTGTATCTATCTGTTTATCCATCTCCACACACACACACACACACACACACACACACACACACACACACACACACACACGATACTTATACATGTACTGCCCTCAAATCGGGGGATGGTGTCCAGAATACCAGGTAGCAGTGGGCCCAGCGGTGAGACAACACTGAGACCTCTTTTCCTTCCCTGTGTGGCCAGCAGCTGCGTCTTCCTTCTTGCCATTCAGGCCGCAGGAGTCGTGAGCAAAGTTTGGCGGGGCGAAAGTTATCAAGTCACACCAGCTGAAGCACAGGTCAGGCGTGGAGGAGGAGGAGGAGGAGGAGGGGCAACGCGGCGGAAGGGGAAGGAGAATATAGAAAGGCAGAAGATGTCACTGGACGGCAAGGAAAAGGACAGAGTATTTTGTTTTCTGTCGGAGAGGAGAAATATATAGAGCTTTAATGGAATGCTGTGGCAATGTGGCTTCTTTATTGTGTTATTTCAGATCCTTACCACTGGCCCCGCATTACTTCCCAGCTTTGACTCAACAACATTATAAAGTCTAATGGTTCCCAGTGCACCCGACTATCTTTGTAACAATAACATGGCCATCTCTCTCCATTTCTCTTTCTCTCTCTCTCTCTAAATAAATAAATAAATAAAAATATATCTATCTATGTATCTATCTGTCTATCTACCTATCTATAAAATCTGTCTATCCAGCTAGCTAGCTATTTTTTGGAAATGGCATCAGGTCGGTTAAGCATCTTTAAGAAGTCATCAAAGCCACACAACTGTGAAGTAATCAAGTCATGACACGTCAGGTTACGTTTCTGTGAAATTACTACATAATTTGGAGCAAGAGTTTACACCGTACATGTTACTACAGTACTCTATAACTAACTTCAACCTTCCCTTGCTTCGCTTTCATAGCTGTTGACTTTATAGTCTCGGTATAATTCCATATTCATTTACATTATTATCAGCCTTATAAACTACAGTTACAAAAAGGCCCAGTAACAAGATGAAAATGTATGAAATTGCTACATAATCCATGGCTTACACAAGAACCAAACATAATGAAGAGTTTGGACAAATTAACACTCCCCTCCCCTCAACCCTCTCCTCCCAGTGTGTTGTTTAGAAGTGAACGCTGAATTAGCGTCAATATTCCCAACAAATATTACATAAAAAATTATATATATCAGAGCCAAATAAGAGCTAAACAAAAGAACACCAACTTCACACATCTTTCTCGAAGGCTGTGGTAAGTTTAACAAAGAGGAGTAATCACAGCCCCACAGCCACAGACCCTTCTCTATCCTTAATTCCTTCACTCTGGCAACTTTGCAAAACGCCGTGCTAATAAAAGAAGCGTTTTCATTACCACTCAGACCTTCACTTTTAGAGAACAAATTATCTCAGGTTATAATCTCTCATGGTCCCTTCCAACGCCACTATCACAACTCCAACTCACCTCATCCTTTTCTTTGGCCCACATGCCCATTTCTTACCGCACATGCATCGCGACGCAGTGCATGTGGCTGATGAACTCGCTTGTTGGTTATATCCCTTCTAGTCATACCCTGCATAAATACCCTAGAAAAGAATACTGACCATCCATATCCCCTAAAAAATAAATCGTTAAGGAAGAGGTGCTATGGAACTTCCTTACCTGACGAGAATTCGGACCTGAGACTCATGCTGGGAAGGGGCGGGATTAAAGAGGAGGACATGTGGGAAAGGAATTGCGAAGGGAGGAAAGGTGAAGGGAGGGGAGGGGTAGGTGACAGGAGACGGATGAGTCTGACAGGTGGGACGGGCGTGGGGAGAGGGGCTGGGGGCTGGGAGGGGGGGATGGGAGTGGGGGGAATGGGGGCACAGGTTGATAAAATAGATGTACCTGATGGACGTCATTCATTTTTTTTCTTTGCTTTTTTTCGTATGGAGGACACGTGTAGCCTGGTGTATGGATTTAAAAAAGTGTAATTAATGTTTTTTTTTTTTCCTCGCTGTTAATATCTAGTTTAAAAAATTATATCATTTTCTACAACTATCCTCATCCTCATCATTGTGAACATCTTTCCTCATCTAAGGATAGGATGAGGTAAGATACAGAAAAGACGGGAAGATAAAGAAAATGGGAGAACTATCAACAGCATACCAAAAAGAGGGAGACTCCAACAAAAGATAGATTTCGAGCCGAGGTGAAGTAGGGCTAAGGTAACTCCATAGATCTACCACAATCATCAGCTTCTTGGCTCCCCTGACTCGAGGTGGGTCTCAGAAAGGGTGGAAGACATGTAAGGCGAGAGGATACAAGCCCACTCACTCACTCCCCTGAACCCCAATTCAATATTACAGACGAAGCACATGAACAGAGGTATGAAGCAGTTCGTGAAGCATTACCAGACTGCTAAACTAACCACATCAGCACGTCTGGCTCTGTTTCAGCCTTGGGTTCTACTTCCCTCGATCCACTCCAAGGGGGGTAGGTAAGTTAGTGATCGGGATAGTACCTGAATTAACTCTGTCATTTGATACATAAGCTTCAATATATACCTGTCGTTCAGTGAATAATGTACAAAATTAATTTAAGGAATAGGTATGAGGAGGGCAAAAAAAAATTCCACGCTTTGCACCATTCCTTCTCCGTTTCAAGACAGAAAACTTGCAGACACGGACGCCTGAAGGAAGCACACACACACACACACACACACACACACACACACACACACACACACAAAGAGAGAGAGAGAGAGAGAGAGAGAGAGAGAGAGAGAGAGAGAGAGACATGCAGGTGAAGGCAGAAGAAGGATCTGGAGAGAATAAGAAAAACCTGGGGAAGAGAGAAAAACAGAAGAGAAAAAAACACAGAAAAACACATGACATGGAAGACAAAAGGATCTAGATAAAACAATAAAAAAGTCTAAAGAGAAGAGAGAGAAAAAGAAGAAAAAAACTCATGCTGGGGAGGACAGGAGAAGACAGCAAGACAGCCTGGAGCCACAATGAATTAATAGAGGAAAAACACACACACACACACACACACACACACACACACACAGAACCTGGAGACAAGCAAATATATCCAAGCTGAGCGAGAGAGGTTGACCAGACGTTCTTTGTCCCATTCTCTCTCTCTCTCTCTCTCTCTCTCTCTCTCTCTCGACAAATTGGATCATGACAAATTGAATTATGCCGCAGCTCAGGATTCTCTATGAGCCTTCAGACCGTACCACTACGGCACAGGCAGCATCTCTCTCTCTCTCTCTCTCTCTCTCTCTCTCTCTCTCTCTCTCTCCAGTAGTACGCTAGGCTAATTTATTACTGGTCCCAAAACTCTCGCTTCTTGCAGTTTTGTGTGTGTGTGTGTGTGTGTGTGTGTGTGTGTGTGTGTGTGTGTGTGTGTGTGTGTGTGTGTGTGTGTGTGTGTGTGTGTGTGTCAGAGAGAGAGAGAGAGAGAGAGAGAGAGAGAGAGAGGCGGGATCAAGGGCCTTACTCCAGGATGCAAAAGAAGCTCCTCAGCACCTTTTCCTTAGCGACTTCTTTCATGTATTACACCTTAACATTCCCATGCACGCTTTTTACACCATTTACCGTCGAATTAATTTACAGTACATCAAGAACATACAAGAGAGTACTGACGTGTAACATACAGAATAAATAGCCAAAGGACCTGTGTTACGGTCTCTCAAGCTAAATGACTGGATGGAATTGGTGACCGCTCCTGACACGCGACTGGCACCTCCCTTGGCGTACGTGACAGGTAATAACGAGTCACCTGTCTATTACCTGTCCACAGCTTGTCACAAAAGGCGACTACGAGGAAAGGTCATTCACTCCAACTATCAGCAGGTTTTCGTCCTTTTGCAGCTTATTTTACGTAGCTTATGGGTAGAAAAAGACAATGCCACGGCTCCACATTCTTCCCGTAGCACTTATTCGTGACTAACATTATATTACTGTTAGTCTCTTGCTATAGGTAATCAATGCTACGGCTCTACATCCTAATTATGGCTCTACACCCTTCCCTTAGCACTCCTTCGTGACTGGCAACATGTTCTAGTGTCACTCTTTTGCTATAACTCAGCAATCAAGATGAAGAGAGGGCAAATTTACGCCTAGTTAAAATGAACAGAGCATAGAAGAGGCTTATAACTTCCTCTGCTTTCCTGTTTCTGTTTTTTAGGTTTACATTTGGTGAAGAGGAACTGAGATTAAAGATGAGGAAATACTACTACTGAACTAAAACCCAGGAAAGATATTGATTAATTGCTTATAGCGTCTGATAATGTCAAGGAAACATCAAAGGTAAAGTTCCCTAACCAACCATACAAGAATATACAACAGATAAAAAAATAAACAGTACAATCCAACAGGTAAAAAAAACAGGAATAATCAACAGGTAAAAAAAACAGGAATAATCAACAGGTAAAATAAAAATAACAACGCAACAGGTGAAAAAAAAATGCTACAGGTAAAATAAACAGGAATAAGCAACAGGTAAAACAAATATGGTAATGCAACACGTAAAAAAAAAAAAAACAGGAATAAGCAACAGGTAAAATAAATATGACAATGCAACAGGTAAAAGGTCAATGATACAGGTAAAATTAATGGGAATAAGCAACAGAAAAATAATATGACAATGCAACAGGTAAAAAAAAAACAAAAAAAAAAACAGGAATAAGCAACAGGTAAAATAAACAGGCCAATAAACGTGTAAGTATAGCCAAGAGGTAAAATAAGGACGAAGTATGGACGAAATTAAGAGCAGAAAGCAGAATGACAAGGGGGAAAACGGCCGACTAGTGAAAAATAAGCAGACTGGCATAAACTGCAGTGAAGCTAAAACTATGATAGAATATAAGACGAATCTGTAGGGAGGAAGTGGACCACAGAAACGAGGATAAAATTAAGAAGAGAAAGCAGACTGACCATGAGAAAGAACAACTAATCTGGTAAGGAGCGTGAGTTATGATAGAAAAATAAAAAGATCCAAGGAGTTAGCTATAATCATGCTGTCATATGGAAAACACTGAAAAACCCGACTAAGAACACAAGAAGACTGTTGACGAAATAACAGAGTCAGATGTAGAAAGACAAGAGGAAAGAACTATTATTAAACGGGTGAAAATTACGCAAAGTGAGCTAAGACAGAAACAAAACACTCTGCCAATCCGGCTGTCATTACGAGAACACTGAGGAAGCGGAAGACAAGCGGGGAGCCTCCTTTTGTGAAGCTTTTAGCCCGGCAGCTCAGGCCCGTTAACCGAGTCTGGGCTGAGGCGTGGATGTGGGAAAGGCGGACGTGAGCGGCGTGCTGAGTGGGGCTGAGTTGTGCTGAGAGGCGTGTTGGTGCTGTGTTGAGGGGTGCGGTGGAGTTGCGATGCTGTGTTGAGGAGTGTGGTAGAATTGTGGTGTTGTACTGGGTGAGGTTTAGACTTCTGCTGAATTGTGGTGAGGACTGTGGTGGTGTTGTGGTGCTGTGCTGAGTGAGGCTTTAGAAACCTGCAGGGCTGTGGTGCATGTGTGGTAGTGTTCTGAATGGTGTTGCGGTGGCGGTGGTGGTATGTGGTGATGGTGTGGGTGGCGTGATGAGTGGGTCTCAGGTTTCTTATCAGAGGCGATGAAAGTTGTAGTGATGACATGTTGATGGCATTGTGGTGGTGGTGGTGTGATGTGGTGACAGATGTTGTGGCGGTGGTGTGTTTAGGTTGTCGTGGTGTGGTTAAAGGTGTTGTGGTGGTGATGTGTTGATAAGATGTTGTCATGATGTTCAGTGATGTGGTGGGAATTAAGTTTGAGATGATGATGATGATGATGATGATGATGACGCTAACCACAACCAGGTAGTGGCTGAGGTGCTTGCCGCTTCTCTGGCAGGCTTGGGTGGTCAAACTGCTTCAGGCCTCACCATCATGCTTCGCTAAACTACACAGTTCTAACTTTGGGGCAGACGCTACTCTAGCCTCCTCACAGCCATGTATAATGGATTAAGTATATTATGTGTCACGTTCGATTATAGTTTTTCTCTGTGCAGTAATTAATGGTGTTTTACTTATCAGCTACATTGAGTACCTGTGTTCAAAACTGACAACATTGTTAAATCCATGGTCCTGTCGAGTACTGGAAAAAAAAGGCCTAAAACCCAAGCTACAAAACTCTTTCCTTCCTACGATAGGGTTCCCATGACAGATGAAACAGAAACAAATAACTTTTCCGAAGCATAGTCTGTTCCTCATTTCTATCACATGAAACAATACTGCATATACATGCCAAAAAACGTACACACATAAGGCTGTGGGGATAATCATATTGCAGGAACTCTCTCCTCCTTTGGTGCACGTAATGGATATCAGATAATTGAGTTCTTCTACCCCGTCTGTGTACCGTATATGGGGAAATAAGATTAGGATAATGGGAATGACAGTAATGTTTCTTGTGTCTTAACTCTGTACACCTCTCGACTGTCGCTGTCATTTACATCATCGTGACTACGGTACTGGTTCAACTAACGCCGGGCTTAGCGTTCTTCCCGGAAAAATGGGAAGATTACCGATAAATCCAATTAAACATGGCAGATTGTACAAACGGCTTTATTGGTAATTAAACCAACTTTTTTACTAACTTTTCACTGAAACCTCGTTACTGTTATGATAGATATATGTTTATTTATGTACCGAATTGCTATATTTATCTGTCTGTATATGCGTGTGTGTATGTATGTATGTACGTATCTACTTATCTAATTATGATTACAATTTCACGTGTGTTTTATTCCACAAATCAGGATGACTAAAAAAAAAAAAAAAAAAAAAAAAATCCAACTCAAGAACGGATCTTTTATTATAGAAGAATCCAGGTGGGCCTCCAGACCTGCCCCCTGCTGGCGGTGCGGAGTAATCAGGGCCACGTTAATGACAGCTTCATCCAGGCACCGCCAAGGTCCGCACAAAACTCGTTAGGCTTTATGCGAACCCCAGCAGCCTTCATCACAGCCTCGCCTCTTCCCCAGCCCGCGTTACAGCCCCGCCCAAGTGCCTGATAGATCTCTTGACCTCTTTCGCCAGCGCTTCCCACACCTGCTTTGCCCTCCGCCTCCACCACCATCTTCTCTCCTGTATTTTTGAGAAGCCCCATTTGTCTGCCCACTTGAGACCGCGTTCCAGGTGGCATTGGAAGTTTCGCAGCGCTTTTCTCTTAGCGATTTATCATGAACATTTCCCCCTCAGTGTCCTGTTTTATTCTGTTTAAAATACTGACAGAGTTTGCCCCAGTGATGTGCAAAACGAAAAAAGTGTAAAATGTAAAATAAATCGCCGCGAATGAGGTGCAACGAAGCTATCTATGCTACTTATAAGGGCTTTAATCTATGTTCTCATACCACAGTTTCCCCTCCCTCCCCCCACCTCCCTCCACTGTCTCCACCAGTATCTCCTTTCCGATATTTTGACAAGTTCCATTTTTTTTTTGCCAACTAAATTTGTGTTCTTACCATTGTTTCTCTTACACAGCCATTCCTTCACACTACCCAACCTGCCTTCCTTAATTTCCACACCCTCGTTTCCTTCACTACTGCCAAAATCTTCGTTCCCGTAATTTCGTGAGGCTCCCATTCGTTTTCCCAGTTAATCTGTGTTCTCCTTCCATTGCTTCTCGTATTCATAAGCTTTCCCTCCTTAACAGCCTGCCTACCTTCCCTCCCTCATGCTTACCCTCACCCCCTCCTCCACCACCTTGCTCGTCTATTCTCATTCCTGTGGCTAAGCGGATGTTGCCCCCCTTGAACATCTGTGCCCTCTGACTGAGCATCGTATTCTGAGCGGCCTTGGAGATTCCGTAGCACCCTTTTCTCAGCGATTTATTCTGCATATTACATCTTTTTTAGCATCTTGTTTTTTACTGAGGCAAACTATATCGGTTCCAAAGATATATAAATACGGGTAACATAAAAGAGAGCATCAAGGTGTGTTAGGCAAAATCAAATCGCTATGAAAATTTTGCTACGAATCTTACAGTGCCACCCATATGCCATCCTCTTGTATCAGAACCAAGATGGGGTGATAAGGAAGACAGTCTTTAAATGCGCGAAACTGCTGATGGTTTTTTATGTTATGGAATATAAAGCAAAGTGGGAATAACATAGATATAATATACTAGGAATTTGTGCAGTGTGTGGGCTGAGAATAATGCTGAACAGAATAAGGAAAACAAACTGAGTCTGACAGTCGGGTTAACCAACAAAAGGATGAATGTTTCTGTGGGCCGTTTAGTGTGAAGGGTGACTTAAATACACTAAAATATTTAATGATAATGTTTTTGGATTTAAACTGTGGTGTCGTGGTGAATCGATGAGGTTAAGTGTTGGCAGGGATGAGGGTGTGTTGGCAGGGATGAAGGTGTGTTGGCAGGGATGAAGGTGTGTTGGCAGGATGAGGGTGTGTTGGTAGGATGAGGGTGTGTTGGCAGGGATGAGAGTGGCTGAGAACAAAATGAAGACGTGCTACCAGGCAGAATGGAGGGTATTTATGGCGTATGAGACTGGGCACGGGAGGTGGAGGGTGAAGGAAGCGGATGGTGGAGGAGGTGGAACTAGGGTGAAGGAGCTGGGTTGGGAAGGATGTAGAGGGTGAAGAAGGTACGCTAGGTAGAAGGTGGATGGTGGAGGTAGGTTGGGTGGATGGTGGTGTAGGAGGGTGATGCAGCAGGGTGGTTTGGGGTGTGAATGGTGTTGAAAGTGGATGACGAGGATGAACGTAAAAAAAAGAAACAGTCTATACCAAAAATACCGCCATATTTTCTTCACAAACCCTAACCATATATGTTTAATTTTATATATAACTCTTCGTGCACCGTAAGCAAGACACATAGGAGCCATTTGCACGTGTTCTCTTACTTGCTGCATCAGTCCTTTACCACAAAATGACTTCAATTTGGTGTTTTGGTGAGTAAGTATAATAATTGTGCAACAGAAACTACATACAGACATATTTTTCTTTTATTGATTTGTTTAGCCACTTCAGCCTAATATCAGCTACTTTTGTATTACACTGTTGGCTATTGCGAGACGACTTGATTAGCTTAGGAGAGAGGCTTCTGGGAGTTCACGTTAATGGGAGTCGCTGTGGGCAGGGGCTTTGGTCATAAAATCCTCACCAAGATAGGGAAAGCTGTGTTTAACTTTGGTACTAATATTTACACTAATATTTATCGAAATCCACCCCAGACAAAAAAAAAAAAAAAAAAAAAAATACACACACACACACACACACACACACACGTATTGACACCAAGATTTTTGTAATTTATGTGAGTTCCCACGAATAAGTTTTTCTCTCGAGACAAAATAACAGTAATTACCCAAGCCTTCGGCCCCTGTCTTAGTCCTATAATCATATCAAGTTCGTAATATATTCCTTTCCATATCTGTCTCAAGATATGTTCACCATTGGGTTTTCAGCAACTCATTCTGAAAACATATTCTCTCAGTCGTTGATGATGAATGTAATTACTTGTATTTTTCACGTCTTCCTAAAAAATAATATACAGTAGTAGTAGTAGTAGTAGTAGTAGTAGTAGTAGTAGCAGTAGTAGTAGTAGTAGTAGTAGTGGCAGTAGTAGTAGTAATGATAATAATAATAATAATGGTAAAACACTAGGCCATCGTTTCCCCTCCAGTCTTTTGTAAGTGTCTTGGCGTGATTGCTGCCAGTAATGGGATTTATAAGTTTCCGATAACCCCAAATTTGATCACGTTCTCCAGCGAAAGAGGGTTGGATCCCCTGGGGCGAGCCGACCCCACCTCGCCTGCCCTCGCCTCACACATTATGCAGTAATGAGGGAGCTGTGAGGATGCTTAATAACACCTTCATATATATAGGACTGATGCCTTGTGCTCAAAAATTTAATTAACTGATTACTCCTCGTCTCCATCGCACCTGAATCCGGAGAAAGAATATTAGAGGGAATACACTTGAGAGGTTGTATTGTTTGAATATCCTTGAATGGAATCTTACATTGCATTTATGATTCTAAACACTATCGTATGCAAAAGCTACACTGTTTTACCATCTGTTTTATGAATATCAAATACTACTACTGCCTCTTCTACTATTTCTGCTAATCATCATCAGTATCATCACACTTCCCTTCGAATCTTCTTAGCTAATTCTTGCTACTTCCAGACGATTTATTTCAACTTACTGAAAGACCTCCCGTACTGAAGGGGTTAATGACCGCTAGACCTAACTCTCAAGCTCATAAAGTCTCTCCTGAATTAAATAAAATTGAAAATAACAGAAATAAACTAACAAAAATACGTCATCGGATGAAAAGGATCGACATAGAGTAGATAGACTCCAGAAACAGATAAAATAAAGGCAATAAAAGTCAGACAGTTTACAAGAGAACACCATTTGTTATCTGGACTGTGTGCTGTTAATCATTTCAGGGGAGTCTATAGGAGTGTACGTGAATCCACTGCTCATCTCTTTTAATACGACGAGTCTCTGGCCACGCGACGATACACACAGATACACAGTTCTGCCGTGTGTGTGTGTGTGTGTGTGTGTGTGTAGATCGTCACATTTGATTCTTCTTCTTCACTCACACAGATTCTCATGAGCTTTATGAATGGCAGTAGCATGTGAGAAGGTGGGTTCATTCAAGAAGGCTTTACTAGTTACGAGTGGAAGGTTGTGGCTTGTCCAGCAAATGTTCAAAGAGGTCACGAGCCGAAGTTATTCACAGGTACAACTAGCAATCTATTTACCATGGCCACAAGGATGAAACCATTTATCTAAGGAGGCCTTGTGACAGTAGGCCTATTATTATTATTATTATTATTATTATTATTATTATTATTGTGTAAGCCTATTATCTATGGTCATACTAAATTAACCTTTTTTTTTATAAGGACACTATAATTTCAACATTCACCCTGAGATTTCTCGATACCCATTAAATAATCGATCTTTGAAACAGCCTTATTATCAAAATTTTGGAGAGAACTCAAGTTTTGATTGATAATACGTTCATTCCCTCCCCTCCGTTCTTATGTCACCCAGCTCCCCTATTTAAGTAGCCGTAATCCCTCATCAGTACAGCCAGAACATCCCCTTCCCCTTCGCCGTCGCCATACGCACCCCGGAGGCTATTCAAGTTCCTCTCACTCGCCAGTCTTTCCCCTCAAGGCACGTCGATATTTGCAAGAGCTGTGGGTTCTCTTGTGAGGATTCAGCAGTCTTCCTTCTATCTATCTATCTGTCAGTCTACCTATCTATCTATCTGTACGCATATTATCTATCTATCTATACATTCATCACACATATAAATTCCTTCAAACCATAAAAGCATTGCGTTGGGAGATAAAAGCAGAGCCTATCATTGCATTTTGAGCAAAGCATATTATTTGAGCAGAGCATATTGAGCAGAGCATATCATTTCAGCTGAGCATATGATCTGAGCAGAGCATAATATTATCTGAGCAGATTATGTTATTTCAGCAGAGAATATTAGCTAAGCAGAGCATATTTTCTGAGCGTCATGGACGAGATGGGTGGAAATATGCGCAACATTATTTTCCTGTCCAAGACTCGTGACCTGTCTATTGTGTGACGCGGTGGAGGGGTGACGGGGTGGAGGAGTGACGGGGTGGAGGGGTGGCGGGGTGGAGGGGTGACGGGGTGGAGGGGTGGAGGGGTGACGGGGTGGGGGGGTGACGGAGTGGAGGGGTGACGGGGTGATCAAGCGTCAGACACACAGGCAGGGCGGCGGCGGACGACAGTGATGGACGGGTGACAGCACGACACTCACCCCAATAAAGGTCATATTCTGCTTTGGGGTGTTCGTTTTACTTCTTCTTTAGCGATTTATTCTACACAGTTCAATCTCCCCACGTTACTGATTCAGATTATGTCGATATTGAAACGAACTAAGAAACACAAGAACATTCAGGTGTCACATGGAAAACAAATCGCAAAGAATGAGGTGTTACGAAGCCTCCTATGCTACGTACAATACAGCCACAGTCACCTCACCACCACAATCACGGACATGAACAGGAAGGACATGACTAGCGTTCAATGCACAATATTTTCAGGCAGACTGCAAGTTGGTGCGGCCCAGGACTTTTTTTTTTCCCCAGGTATACACACTATTATTCCTAGGTATACATTAATATTATCTATAGGTATACACTAATATTATTCTCAGTAATACGCACTCATTATTAGTCCCGGGTATACCAGTGGCTTTTATTCCTAGGTATACACATTGTCTATTATTCCTAGGTATACACACTGACTATTAATCCATGGTATACACGCTATTATTTCTAGGTATGCACACTGACTATAGTTTCTAGGTACCTGGTATACATATTGACTAACATTCTTAGGTAGGCTATACATTAATAATATATCTAGTAATACACACTGACTATTATGCCGAGGTATACACATCGACTATTAATCCTTGGTATACATGATGATTCCGGAGGCTTGGATGATGTATGAATGACAGTGTGTCCCATTTTACCGGGAATGCTGTTACTAGTTCTCCTACTTTCGTACTTTCTCTTCCTTGTTTCTGTTTCTTGGAGAGAGAGAGAGAGAGAGAGAGAGAGAGAGAGAGAGAGAGAGAGAGAGAGAGAGAGAGAGAGAGAGAGAGAGAGAGAGAGAGAGAGTAAAATGATGACGAGGTATTATTCTTGTTGTTGTGACTCCAGGCTTATCTAGATGTAAACACACTGAAGTAACAAATAACAGATTAATAATACTTCACGGTATATATTTATCTTTGCTGGTAATCGACTCAGCACTCATTTCTTTTTACACCAGTTCCACAAAAAAGGTTTCGATGTTACGGTCAGTGGTTGATGTATCGCCAGCTTCACTGACCTTTACACCGACAGACTGTGAAATTAGCCAGTGCAACCCGTGTCTCCTGCCCCATGCTCTATTGTGCCTCTCTGTTTTTAAATATTTCCAGGGAACCAATCGATTTTCCAAAAGCACATCTGATTCACCTTCCTCTTCCTGTCACTTCCTCAAACGATGCTACTTTATAATTGGCCACATCTTGGTTCTGTCTACGAATTATGTGACCTGCTCGTAATTTGTCAACGAATCACATGACTTGCTCGTAATTATATCTTGTAGTAGCTGTATATCAGGGTTCATCTGTAATGTGAACCTGGCAGAGTGCAGGCTTCAAGTTCTTTCCCCAATAATCCACCATTCTATTCCCGGGGGATAGAGAAGTATATGAAGGACGTTTGTATAACCAGGCAACTTAGCCGACCAGTTATATCGGTGCCACTACATAAAGGCCTCCATCTCCAGTACCATACGTGTTTTATACATGTCAATAACAAGTGTACATGTAAAAATAAAGAGATATTGTAAGTGATGAAAAAAATATGATTAAATTTTGCATGACCGTGAAAACAGGTGGTACGGTATATTGGATCAACTCCCTGGCTGCGATGTGCCTTCCAGAATCTATTCCTACATGCCGAGGCTTGAATAAGGAGTAAATGAGGTATTGGCCCGTTTTCGCTGGACACACTGGAAATTCTCTCTCTCTCTCTCCCACACCTAAAAACAATGCTGCTGATGATGATGGCGATGAACTTACTCTGGTGTGGCACTTTTTACGGTCTAACCCCTCATGATTTAACTCATCTCCCGAGAGTGTTAAAGCAGCATTAATCTGATACGCCTTAGTACTTCTTAATCCTCAGAGATCAATCACTGGAATAACAAAGAATTAATCTCCCTTCCTTCTCTTACCCCTAGTGGATATGGGTACTGTGAGGGAGGGATTTTAAAGCGGTATTCTCGTTAGCTTAAAAGGCTCCCTGGCATCTCCCTTTTAGCGGTTTATCTTCTAACTGCACATCGGTTTTCTCCTCCAAGCTGTTTAATGTCAGCACAGATTGCAGTATCAAAAGACAATGCAGTGTTACCGTGCTCTATTCATAAACAGATAAATTGGTATGGAAAAGGTGCTACAGAGCCTTCTAAGCCCTTGAGAATAGCGCCATTAGTGCCTAGTCGTGTGATGTGGATAGAGCTGCTTGTGCCCCAGCCTTAACTGAACGTGAACCCAGTGGACTACAGGCTAAACTTGCCCTTCTCCCACGGTCCACCATCCTCCCGTCGGGTGGTAGGGAGGGAGCTAAGGGACGTCTACATAAACGGGAAGTCTAGTCACCCGGGGATATAGGTGCCACGGCGTGAAGGAGTCCCTCTTTAGCACCTGTAGGCTGGGTTGGACCACCATGCGCCCTGCCACCTCGCCTCACCCCACCCCGCCCCGACCCACCCCGCTAAGCACACACCACCGCCACCCTAAACTAACCCTGCTGTCTTTTACCGAACCACAGTCCCACTTGTTTATAGCCCAGTAATTTGTGTTTATTAGTCAATTATTCATGTTAAAAATAAATAAATAAATCTAAAGACATTATCCAGCCAGCGAATTAACTGGTGTTGTCGTGTATTTAAATGTATGAAGGATGAAAGCAAATGGAGGAATGGAAGTCTGTAGCTGATTCACGATAGGACTGAGTGCCTGTTAATCCTCAGATGGATGAGGAGAAAAGTAGGCATGAACTGAAAGGCTGCAGATAGATAAGCTTAAGGTTAGATTGATATGGATAAATTAAGATGCATACAGTATGCAGAAGGGTGGATATGGATGCAAGGAAGGACTGTAGATGGATAATGGTAACTTTAAGGTCAGATGGGTAAGGATAAGATTAAGCAGTATATGTAGGGGGGTCCTTACAATACCCATAGGTAAGACAGTGCCACCCCACACGAGGGAGGCGAGGCAGTGCAGGCGAGAGCTCCGGTGGGGATGGACACGCGCCGGTCTGCTCTCTGCCTCGTCTGTGTCTCGGCTCTTTATCACCCACCTGCAGCTCTGTTCACTGCCCTATAAATTCCCACTATAAATGATGTGCTTGTTGGAAGAAGGCGATGAAGAAGCCTTTACATGCATAACTAAACTGGATTATCCTTACTAGATATTGTTAATGAAGAACTAGGAACAATTAAGTGATGTAGAGGTTAACTATCTGACGCTGTTCCTGTTATATCTTGAACATGACCTGCCCAGCGATGACCCTCCTTCCGCATCTCCTTATCGTCCTCGCCATCAGATACGGTAAGAGATAAGGCGATCCTGAGTTAACCCCTTGAACCCGAGGACGCGCTTCTTATCTATCCTTATCTTCAGACTTTTTTCTTCAGCTTTTGATAAGGCTTTTTTTTTAGGGAGAGATTTTTAAAAAGTCCTCAATAACCCTTTTAAAACCAGAGAGCTTTCCTAAACTGAATAAAATCGTCTGGTAAAAGCGAGGACACAATAAAACGTCATCCGAGTGAAGGGGTTAAGTGGCATAGTCAGGAAGGGGGCCCAGGGGGGAAAAGGGCCCCCAGATATAAATGTTTTCCCCTTTATGTGCCACTGTGCCATAATTCGTGTCATAAATATTGTTTTTATTACAGAAATGCAGCAATCACACCTTACACCGCCATCTGTATAGCCCAGAGCCACCATCTGCAAAGTGTATAGCCACCATCTGTAAAGCGTAAAGCCACCATCTGCAAAGTGTAAAGCCACCATCTGTAAAAGGCAAAGCCACCATCTGTAAAGCGTAAAGCCACAATCTGTAATACGTAAAGCCACCATCTGTAAAGCGTAAAGCCACCATCTGTAAAGCGTAAAGCCACCATCTGTAAAATGTAAAGCCACCATCTGTAAAGCGTAAAGTCACCATCTGTAAAGCGTATAGCCAGCTTGTTATGGCTTTATGATCCTCACTGATAACTATTAACTAACCTCTTCAATCCAGTGACGTCATTTTTTATTTTAGAAAGCTGAGGTGAAACTTTTAAAACGGAGAGATTTATTTAGTAATAGTTAATCCCTCGTAGATAGTCAAGCTGAATGAAATCGCTGAATAAAATCGTCTGGTGGTAACTTCCTTATACATAATACATCATCAGGGTGAAAGGGTTGACATCTTCCGTCAATAATTTTCTAGTTAAGCCAAAGCTGTAAAGTCCATCGAAAGAAAATGAATATTCAGTTAGTGTCTTAATATGATAGTAACATTAATTTCACATGGATCAACTTATTCATGTCACTTTTTGATTCCTAGTGCGCTGGTTTGTGTGTTGTGCTAAAGTTATGATTTTAAATGGTGAATGCTGCTAAAACGTCACATAATATACTTTAGATTATCAAATTATCCGGACAGGTGCTGCTGGGACAGGTGACGTGTGAGTGGGCCAGGAGTAATAATGCACGATGTCTCTCACCAATAATTTGCCATGCCCATCCCACGGCCCAGTAGTCCTCCGACACACCTCCACATGTCACCACTTCGGCGCTAACACCCACCGTTCATATCGAATACTTGCTAGGGCTGTCTCATACAGGACTGGTGTAGTTGTATTAGCGGGGGTAATTTTACATGTCGGCGGATCTTCTGGTAGTAAAGCCTGCTTTAATGAAATTCAAATCCTTAAACTGTTGCCTGCCCGAGCCGGGATTCGAACCTAGGTCCATTAGGACAGCAGGCCGGCTCTCTACCGATTCAGCCACCGCCTCCCCTCATGTATAGTTTGCTAGTCAATGTTTATGATTTTACAGCACATGGGGGAAAAAAATTTACTCATGACACTTTTTATATGATCATCATCATCGTCATCTCTTCCTCCTCCTCCTCCTCCTCCTCCTGCTCCTCCTGCTCCTCCTCATCCTCATCATGCCGCCTCTCTTTCCCACCTGTGGACAGGGTGAGGTTGGGTACAGAAAACCAGAAAAGAGAAAAGAATGCGACAGTGGGAGAACAACTCGCCCAGTGATATCGGTCAACATTCATTTACCATTCAAGCCCTCAGAATCCACGGCTCCGCCTAATTGATACACCTGTCGACACGTAGTTTCATATTTACCTGTCGGACATTTTTTTTTAATATTTAGGTATCGGCATCATGGAATGCGATACTGAGGGAATAATTGATGTGGACTTACGCTGTTGCTTTACTTAATCTTGCCAAGACTTGTTTAATAAAGACTAGATTTTATTGGATGTCAGAGAGAGAGAGAGAGAGAGAGAGAGTGAGATACCTGGTGGTGTGTTTTTCCCACCTGTACCTGGCACAGCAATTGATAGCCTGCACACATGCAACGGTTCATGTAGAGAGCTAATTAATTAGTTATTATACGACTCAGTGATATTTGTCAGTACAGTGGCGGCACCATATTACACATACGTCAAAAATATAAACAGACACAGCATTCACTTAAACACCATGGCACTCTGAGATTCCTTTAGTGTCAATTCTAGCTGACCATCTTTCGCGGTTAGCTAAAATAGAATACCTTAGCTTTACCGACCATTGGAGGGTTAGTGATACCTGTGCTAGCTTTTGAAGTCTGTGAGCTTTGTGGAAAAAAATTTGTACAAGGGATCTCAAAAGCACTGTAAACTTAGGATGGTTTATAAATACTGCTTCAGGGGCACTTTCATCGGCGAATCTTTTGTCATAACCTTTTGATACATCTTAGACTATTTGCACTGTCTGAACTTTCACTTGAGGACACCATTTCAATTCTTTTTCTTTTAAACTGAAACTCAGGCGTGTGTGTGTCTGCTAACATAGATTATTCTGTGTTCCGGCGACCATTTTCAAACTCGATATAAAGCCAAGGGTAGTTGTTACACGTATCTCTGAAGAAAAAACAAAATCCCTCTTGTAATCGCTTTCTCAAATTGGGCCGTTGCCATTATGTCAGGCTACCCAACTTCATATGTAGTGTCTGTCTGTCAACTACCCTGATGACTCTCTTAAACTGTTTGAACAGCTTCTTTCAGTCTTTCCATCCTCTGAAATCCCAGTCTCTGTTCAACACATCCTCTCCTTTCCATTCACTTATCTTTTTGGTCTATAAAACCACTCATCGTTTTTATCGTACCTTCCATAAATGGCTAAAACAGATCTGGCACAATGAACACCTTTTTCACCACAAAGCTGCAGGTCGCCATTAGTCTCTCTCTCTCTCTTTCTTTCTCTCTCTCTCTCTCTCTCTCTCGATCACACGTTAACCCGCGAACTTGTTTTTAGTAAGGCCCTTGGATGCATCTAGTTTGTGAGATCTAGTACTATGATGCCAAAAGTTCATTTAAGACGTTACTGTTTCACTGGTCGTAGTCTTGAGTGTGATGTGTCTGTTTTTGATGTTTTCCTGATAACAGATGCAAATAGTCTTTTATTCCTACCCCTTTTTTATGGCAGGAGGAAAATCTTGAACTGTTCCCCTGATGATATTAAACCAAAGAGCTTCAAAAAGGTGTCGTCATTAATTTGTCTATTAAACCCTTTCATTTTTGTCCTACTTTCGTAATTGCCACACCAGCATCTGTAATCTCTGACTGGAAAAATTATCCAAACTTTTCTGTTTCGGGTATTTCAGGCACTTGGTAAAAAAAATTCCCCAACAGTGAATCAACTTTTTCTTTTCCAGTCAAATAGCTCTTTTCTGTAAAAATGACTAAATCAGCTTTAACTTTGACCTTTAATTCCACCTTCATTGATTTCAGAGATATTTCCCCATCTCCCTCCCAGGTGGTATATCTGTGAGTAAAAATAAAACTATCCCATTGAATACGTTCGCATTCTTTGGCTTAAAACTTTTTATAACAGACGGCTTATTCCCATTTTTTAAAACTACACTCAGCGTACATAATTAAGTCGCCAGATTCCTCAATTCCCCGTAACCTGAGATAATATAATGGAGATAAGGGGTAGCTAGAGTTTTCCTTTCTATAGCGAGGCCGTCAGGTGGTGGCCAGAATAGCATCCTCTGTTGGTAGCCATAGATTACTTGAAAATGCATCGACTTGCTTCGTACAGAGGGGTTTCACGAGACATCACATTCAATGTCTGCATTGAAAGTGTAAGTAAATCAACATACGAAGCTGCATCTACCCGCAATGATCTCTCACTGTCTGCGAGTTTAGTTTGAGCTCAGCACTTTCTCAAACGTTCACATGAGAGCTGTTTCCGGATCGCGCTTCGCTTTGCTCGAAACCAGCGATTTATGTTTCACCACAGGAGCAAGTGATTCGCGGCCCGGTAGTCTTCTCGGCAAACAATAGGGAAAATTAGGCGTGAACATCTTCCTTTAGAAAATTTCAATCGATATGAAGGTAAAACGAACCCATCTGTGACCCAGGAGCAACCTTCTACCAAGTTTCACCGCAATCCTTTTCCCGTTTCGGCTACTCCCTCACCCCGCCCCAGACAAATCATAGCATATATGACTGGCGAGTTCTGGCTGTGTCCATGTCTTTCAAAATCGCAATGACAGAGATTACACATAAGAAAACTACATACTGAGAGAGAGAGAGAGAGAGAGAGAGAGAGAGAGAGAGTTCAAAACAGTGAAGATGGGAGCCTACTGTTTCCCAAGCAGGTAATAATTTCGTTGCAAATCGTTCCCCACATTTATGAAGCACACACATTATCGTTCAGACATACGGCCATTGAAGTAATAATTGGTACCGAAAACTAACCTAACTTTGCTTTCACTACACACTTCCCATTAACTGTTTTTGGCGGCATGTCTCGAACCCATCCAGAAACCATCAGATTCTAAGCTTCGAGACATAACTTTCGAAGCATCGGATGTGCAAGGGCTTGGTGAGAATATCAGATGTCTGGGTTATGTATTTAAGGATGGGCATTCTAATCACTGGACTAACTGATCATAATCTTCATCGGTTATTTTATTTTTTCCTGAGTTACGTTTCTTTTCTTGCTGAAAATCATCCTTGCACATATTAGGAGCTCGGGATAGACTTTTCCATACCCTAGTAACTTCTAACATGAAATTTTGCTGGAGACGCCGTGTATTGTGACTTGAATGTTTACCCTACTCTCTCGCCACAATGGCCGCCCAAGCTGATGACGTCAATGTAAACTTTCCATGTTATTGAGAAATTACTGGCTTTACCTTAACAGATAATATAATAAATAAAATATCAGAACTTATGAAGTAATGTACTGGATACAATTTCACCATCTGAGCAGTATTTGTGTTTAACTGCGCAATTTGATTTGTCGAACGACCACAGGCACATAATTAATGGTCGGAATCCTGATGACGTAACAATCTAAGGCTTGGGATGATGGCTATGCGGCAACAACTCAACATTCTGCCTGTTACTTAGGAAGGAAGGCTGCAGATAAGACACGATGGCTACTTATATAAGATTTCTAATAGTTTCTGCAGTATCAGTAGTAGCTGTTGACGTATCACATCTTTTTGACGAGTTCGCCAAAAATTTCAACACCTTTAAGATCCATTTTGCTAAATAAAAGATTACACCATCACTTTTTCGTGATTTTATAATGGTAACCACAGTAAGACGTAACTTTCACATAAATCATGGCTTGTGAGGTGCATGCAAATAACCCGCAGTCTGACGCACTGAAACCGAGAGTTTCCATTGCTCTCACTTTTTTATTCACAACTTCTACATAATCTGATCAGTGCATGTAACCTTTTTACAATATCAGATGAGAAACCCCACGACAGGCTATTCTCACTGCAAATTTAGTTCTGTGATTTAATAGTTTTTTTTCGCTAAACTCTTGAAGTCTTTTGTAATGTCAGGCTCAGGTATTTTGTATGGAAAATAGATTAGGATTGGAAAATTCATCTAGAACAAAAGGCAAATAATCGTGATCTTATTCATAATGTTCATGGCGCTGTACATTTCTGTTATAACCTAAATGTAATAAACATGTATTCTCTTCACATATGTTCTTGTTCTACCGTCCAAATAATAAACTTTCTTATATCCGTAGTTAATCCTCTGCCTTTGAGTCACATCCCATAATGCCATTCTGTACTTCGAAAAGGTTTCCATAAATGACGCCTTGGGAATTTCATATTAACTTCATCATTTCTCGCCAACAAACATAGGAATGGAGAATGTGAATAAAAGCGTGTCAAATGTTTTTCTTTATTAATGATGTGGAAATTTCGTAAGAACCTAACCATTTTTCGCCAACAAACATAGGAATGGAAAATGTGAACAAAAAAACGTTTCCATGCTTTTCTGTCAATACCGTAATATAAACAATACCGATTTCTGCACTGCTGGTGATGCAATGAAAATGTTGCACCAAAACAGGGCAACGCCAAAACCGTCGCTCTGCAGCAAAACCGCTGGCCTGGAAGAACACACGCGCACTTTATGATCCACCAAAATGTTATTCCGCGTAATATGAACAGCTGAATATTTAGAAACTGTTTTTGCCATATTCCTCTCTCTCTCTCTCTCTCTGCCGACAATGAATTAAAAGTGAATTATGAGCAGAAAAATAAAATGTTTAATTTTTTTTTATGGAGAGGTAATGTAAGTCTAGTTCTGATAATAGAAAAATGGACAGTGCAGAGAATCATGAATTTCAATATACTGCAGTAAATATTTCGTTTTCGTTATATTTATAGTTCTTTCGCCTTTATTTGGCCCAGGCTTTTGTCCTTGTGCAGTTCAGTGCCAAAAGGACAATGCCACGCCTCCACCTCCTTTGCAGAGCACTTCTTCGTGACCAGCATCACATTCTAGGGTTAATCTATTCTTACAGCTTAGCACTGAAGATGGAGAGAATAGTTTTAGCCCCCCCTAAAAAAAAAAAAAAAAAAAAAAAAAAAATGAAGGGTACAGTGAAATTCTCCCAATACTTTACATTCTCAAGGTTTTAGGTCTTCAAGTTCTCGAGTCCATTTAACTATAAGAAATTCCTCAGGCAACAGCAAGAAATACAGACATTCGTGAAAGAAGTGGATTTAGGAAGTCTGTTGATCAAAGATGAAGAAGAAGATGAAGAAAAAGAAGCATGGAATACAGAAATTCGTGAGAGATACGGATTTAGGGAGTCTTATTTATCAAAGATGAAGAAGAAGAAGACAGGGAAGGAGAAAAGAAAAAAAAAAGATGAAGATGAAAGGCTTGGAGTTTGTACCTGTCGACTGCGCGAAGGTCAATAAAGCAATCATACGCAAGTCAGGATCGTCCTCTAGAATACAACATAAAACAATCGAAGTTACATCCAGGTTCCTAACTGTACTGCTGGGTGAAAGGGGACATAAGGGAAACCAACTTTGTCCGAGAGGCTTATCGGTCCGGGATTCATCTTCTTTTTTTTGTTGGAGGTTAAATGTGCTGACCATTACATTACCGGTTCGTCATAGAGTACAAGAGGGTATGATGGGACGGTACAATCGACCCAAAAACTATCGGTACACACTTCAGGGGAAAGAATTTGATACTAAAGACGATGGCTACTGGAAAATCCACAATGATTATACCCAACGATCATAAATTTGGTTTCATGAGGGTGCCGCATATCGTTAATAGTTTTTTTTTTTTTTCCATAAACCAATTTTCCCTGATGCACAGACAAAGATTTATTATTTTCCAGTGAACATTGTCGTATCACTTACAATTCAGATCCAGTGCCAGAGTCGGGCTTATGCTGCTAGTCCTAAATGATACCAAACGGCGTGACTGGTGCTCCAGTACAGAGGTAAATGGTCCTAATGGTACTAATATAATGGAGATGGCAAGATACCTAAAGACTAGCTGTAGTTAATTAGATGAGGGCAAATCTTAAGACAAATTTAATTACTTCGTTCTCCTCGCAAACATCATATAATATGATGTTAAGGTCTGAAACGATGACAATATTTTCAAATTCATTTTACGATTACACAAGTGGCTCAGCAAGAGGATCGAGTTCTCTTAAATTAATCGTCAAAATGTGCAGGCCATTACCAGTAAGAAGATAACAACCACTGCTCCTCATCAATGCACCATGACAATAGCTGGTGGAGCATAATGGGTCTCGTCGGTTATTACGGGCCGGGGACTTCCCACGCAGTTAGTCTGGATTTTCTTTTTCTCATTAATTGGCAAGTTTTGTGAAAAGAGCCCCCCTCCGCTCTTTTTTTTATTTATTTTTTTTTCATTAATGAGAAGTTATTAGTGATAAAGATGTTAAGGTAGTTTCTTTCAGTGCCATTGAAATATTAAAAGCATCTACTACGGCAACTTTTTTTTTTTTTCGCTCGTGAAATGCTCCGCATTTTCATATAAAATTTCTCCAGCATTAAAGTGCCATATGAAACTATGCCATCAATAAAGTGCCATATGAAACTATGCCATCAATAAAGTGCCATATGAAACTATGCCATCAATAAAGTGCCATATGAAACTATGCCATCAATAAAGTGCCATATGAAACCATCAATAAAGTGCCATATGAAACTAATCCATCAGTAAAGTGCCACATGAAACTAATCCATCAATCAAGTGCCACATGAAACTATTCCAATTAAGTGCATTATGAAGCCGTTCCAACAACAGCGTACATGAGGCTGTTCCAAAAATAAAGTATCATATGAAACTGTTCCAACAATAAGGTTCCATATGAAGAAGTTCCAACAAAAAAAAAAAGGGCCACATGCAGCTGCTTCAACAACGAAATGTCCTGTGGCACTACTAATGCAAACGCGAAAAGAGCTAAGAGACCCATCCCAGGCTTGTGTAAACAGTGTAACGCGTTCTCTGTTATTCCCTCCAATCACGGCATTCGATTCTGGTCCAAGCTACATTTATTGACCGTAACACAATAACACAGTGTCATTAAATATTAAATGACTACGATTTGACGCCCGTGATTAAATACTCGTATATCAATTTTATATATATATTAATTTCTGGATGGAACGTGTGGGCGGGACCTGTTTTCATACACCTGATTAGAATTTGACTTTTTTTTTAATCTATTGCCTATTTTTCGTATATTAATTCCAGTTACGAATGAATTTTGTTGATTATATTTATTCCCTTTATTTTCTATGCATAACTTCATCCCTTCTCTGCTTTTAAGGCCTCAGTGCATGGAATAAATTACTTTGAAATAACTTGTAACTCAAACTACCATTTCTAGTCCTTCCCACCTTTATTATATTTGTGACACAAGAGGCTTCGTAGTAAAGCTTCCTTAGCGATTTATTTTGCATACTCCACTCAGCATTTGTTGTAAGCCATTTGTATCGTTTTAATAGTCGACACAGCCTGCAAAAACATCATATAAAAAAGGTACCGATGTGTAATGTACAGAATAAATAGCTAGCGAAGAGGCGTTCCGAAATCTCCAAAAGCCACTTAGCATACGAAAAAAAAAAAAAAAAAAAAAAAAAAAAAACCTTCCCTCTTCACATTTTCCGCGCATTCACTTTTGCATCAGTCTCCCTCTCTCTCCCTCTCTCTCTCTCTGTTTTGTTCCACGCCTCTGTTCTCTCGCGACATCTCTCCTTTAACTTTATAGTCTGGCCTTAGTTTCAGGTCTGTTTGCTTACTACGTGTTTTCCTAATTTTACACTTGCCATTTGTTCCGCGTGCCTTTTGTTCCCTGAGTTAATGCCTCGGTCGCTTGTCTGGCTGGAAATGTGTTTTTTTTTTTTCAATTCAGTTTAGCAGGGAGTAGTTATAAAGAGATTGATAATATTGCTTTAAGGATACAGTACTTACATTATTCCTCTCAGCATATAACGATGATATTCCTTTCCTCTTGGCATACAATAATCTTCATGTGTAATTCCTGTAAATATGCCTCTCTAAATCATGTTTTGTGTTGTTTCTCGTAATTTCACGCAGAGAGATAGATAGATAGATAGATAGATAGATAGATAGAGAGAGAGAGAGAGAGAGAGAGAGAGGTAACACGGCAGGTAATGACGAATATTCTAATTAATGGATACAAACTTACTCACCTGCAGAACAAGGACTGAGGTGGTTTTCTCAAACATATATTAAAATCAGTACCCCCTCGTAACCCAGATTTTGACTCGCAGGATAAACAAGGCACATGAAAAGCTTGTGTACTCTACCTCCTTCCTCCCCCGTCCTGCAGAAAAAGAAAACAGATCATGGTAATTTCCTCTCTCTCTCTCTCTCTCTCTCTGTCCATTAGCCAGACTGAACCCAACCTGATAATCTCGAACCCAATTTAATCCAAATATTCATCAGTTCGAACGTGATGCCTCTAATAGTGAGTCTTGTTAATCAGAAAAACAAAGCGCTGTTTAATATGACGCCACCGCTTCGAACTTCCAGAAGGAGAGAGAGAGAGAGAGAGAGAGAGAGAGAGAGAGAGAGAGAGAGAGAGAGAGAGAGAGAGGTTTTATAGTTAACTTCTGCTACTTCATTTTTTTTTCTCTTCACTTTGAGATAAACTTTTCGATTGGAGGGTAAGGTGTAGCCTCCATTAACCCTTTCCCTACATGACGCCTTCCAAGAGTAGAAAAGTCACAGCAAGATAAATAAGTAAATAAATAAATAAACACACAAAAATAAAATACAGCTCTACCCCTGATTGGTGGTGTTAATTCCATCAGCATCATTAGCAGAGGCGAGTGGTATCTGTCACTTATTATGATTTTCCGCCAAATATGTGTAACGTATAATTAGCACTCCCAGCCTAATTATTGTAATAAGAATGACCGGGGTAATTCATGATTTAACACATGCATTTTTTTAAACTACAGGATTAAAGGAGAGGGGATCACAGCGGAAGTAAACCAGTTGTTGTTTGCAAATTACGCTGTACTGATCGCAGACTCAGAACCAGTAGATGATGTAGAGCTGTAACAACTCAAGTCATACGGAGCCGAAAAAAAAGTTATAATATGTATACTAGAACTAAGTAAATATCTGCTTCCATGAATAAATAACACAAAGAACAATTAAAAAACGAGGAAAAATCAGTTAACTATAAAAGGTGGAGGAAAACCGCCTTCTACAGAAATTTAAAAACGTCAACCGGATAGCCAGGGGTTCCTCCAAGCATGGAAGAGGGATAGTAAGCACCATTCTGACCCCCTATGCCTACGGAGAAACCTCTGACGCAGGCCCCCCAAGACTCGGATACTGGACCAGCAAGACAGTAAGAGGAACCAGTCATCACAATACGGCTAAGTCCCACCATCCACCAGGAACCCATGAGTAAGTCGTGCAGCAGCCAGTGAGAAGGATGTGGATGTGAAGAATGCCACTTTCTCCTTCGTTCCCTGCGTTACGTACAATACATACGCTCTCCACTTCGTTGTCTGAGTTAGGTATATTTCATAATACACTTTCGTCTCTTCCTCCTATGTCTGGGCGTCATACATCACTTTCCTCTGCCCACACCTAATCACACGAGTACACCCAGATGAGTTATTGTAATCCTCACTCCCCATTTAGCTTCATTACCCCTTAATGTTGATGTATTCGCGCGCGCACACTCTCCCCACATCCCAGGGCAACATTTGAAGATTTGGCACACCTGCTCCTCAACGATTTATTCCACACATTGTACCTAAATAATCTCTAGTACGTTACTGATGTTGCAATGTAGGTTCGATTTTAAACGGTATAAATGGCATATTCAAAATACTTAGATGTGAACTTGATATCCTCTAGATTTATTTGCACTGTATTCTCGTCAGGAAAGGAGAATTTCAAGCACCTTTTCCATAGCGATCTATTCTCATTCCACGACTTAATATTATCTCATATGTTTCTCGTATCCCTTTAATATCGGCATGAATTCCAAATACATCTTGGAATAAAATATTAAGGTGGTACATCCAGAAATATGCTGATAGATGACAATATTAAGGAGACATGGAGAAAAGAAAATACTCGTAGAATATAAATAAGGTGATACGAAAAAAGATGCTGGTAGGAGAAAATATTAATAAAACATTGGCAGAAATTTGTTGGCTAAAAGAAATTGCCAGAAAGATGCCTAAATTGACGATAATAAGAGTTTCCTCTGTTTTTTTCCTTGATCCTTTGCGTGAATCCTTCTTGAGGGGAGTCTAATCCCACACTCGCTCTTCAAGTCCTTCTCTCATTAGGAACCCTCACAAGTGCTAGTATGTCAAGCAGAGGAGACATGAATTTCCCTACTTTTCATAACTAAGATACACTAATATTCCTCGTTTCTTACCCCGCATGCTAGAACATTCTTCTCCTTATCGCCGAGATGCTCAGATATTCCTCTTTTTCATAACTCACAAATACTTCCCTCTTTTTTCACGGTCCAGCTAAGTTTTTCGAGAACTTCTTAGGCATTGTGTGGAGCATGGTGGTTTATGGTGAAAACTCTCCACAATTCTTTAACCTGGATAAACATGAGTCGCCTTAAAAATATTCCCACTCAAAACCGATGTTAGCATTTATCTTTTATCTGCATACAGTTCCGTTTATCTAGACACAGGAATTCTCTGCATCTTGGAAATCAAACTCTTATACCTGACGGTGTTTTCAGACATTATTTCCATCTTACAAATCGTGTTATTGTTTTCTGATACTGTTTATCTATTGGCAGTTTCTTTATCTTGCAAATCATGTGCTTAAAGTGATTATTGTTTACTTACAGGGGTGTTCGTCATCTTGCAATTCGTGTTCTTATATCTTTCAGTGTTTAGTTACAGACATTCATTCCAGCTTGCAAATTGCAGCCTATTCTTACTCGTATACTGACTATCGTTCATCTGCTGTACATTCTCTCCATCCGGCAATAATTCCCTTGAAGGCTTTAAATATCCTGTACTCTTGAATAACTCACAAATACTTCCCTCTTTTTTCATGGTCCAGCTAAGTTTTTCGAGAACTTCTTAGGCATCGTGTGGAGCATGGTGGTTTATGGCGAAAACTTCCCACAATTCTTTAACCTGGATAAACATGAGTTATCATATGTTTACTGTTTGTGGTCTACTTTCACCCATGAGTTCTCCTTCCATATCATATAATTACAATCTAGCAAAAGTCTTTTTCCTCACTGTTTTTCCTCACTACTAAGCTGAATATAATTATCTAGAAATGGCATTAATAAACTAAGCAAAGGATAAAGCATGCAAATTAAAAAATAAAGTATGTAATCTATATGAATGACTAATAATACCCACAGAACTAACTGTGTGTCCTCCTTGCATAAATAATCAGCTGTGTGGCCTGGCTTCATTTGTGAGTGTATAAAAAGTCAAAACCAATTATGTTAAGTCCCCCCAAAACACACTTCTTTCCTTCCCATTAAGAATCGCGTTATTTTTATCTCTTTATTTATTCTACCTGTTTATCGTCTTAATTTATACTGCCTGTCTATCATTATCATTTATTCCATCTATTTATCATCTAGTGATCTATTTGCCCATCAAGTGCGTTGGGTCCCTGGGTTAGGCTACTTTCAAAAAATTCAATGCGTGTGAACTTTATTGAATCTTTTGACCTAAGCTATAACAAAATACTAGAACTGTCCCGATGGTAACAGGGTTAGTATTACATTTTATTATTATTTTTTGTAAGGATTTCCGTTCTGCATAGGCCTACCATTTCTGCATTACGAGTTCATCATTCTTCTATTTTTCCTTTATTTCTGTTCTAACCTAACTTAACCTACCCTAACCTAACCTAAACTGATTAACTTACACTAACCCAAGCTAGACACCCCTGGAGAGGAAGAAGTACAAAAATGGTACAGAAAATGGAAATCAGTCAAAATCATTTCTAAATTGCTCTATTTCTGAACCTGCAAATGAGCGTGCAAATTGCTATACTGCAAGTCAAGCGAGAAAAGAGGCAATTAGAATATATGACATGTAATATATTTTCTTGTCAGTCATTATGCAAATGTAATTAAGAGTCTAATGATTGCATAATTTTTGTTGCTTACTCTGCGTCACTGCCCAGAGTCATCCCAGAGAAAAGGAAGGGAGGGAGAGAGAGAGAGAGAGAGAGAGAGAGAGAGAGAGAGAGAGAGAGAGAGAGAGAGAGAGAGGTTAATGTTAACTCTCCTTCGGGATAACTAAACATATTTATTTACTACTAACGTCAGACGCTTTTACTGATCTAAGATGAAACGAACGAGATAATTCCTAACTGGAGTAATGATTTTAGTTCATTTTAAAAACAACTATAAAAAAGTATCTCATGTCTTTCCCAGAGGCTACGATAACAGATGGAAAGTTAGGTAAAAACAGCATCCCTATAAGCAGAATAAAATGTAGCCTCAAGTCCGCTACGGCCCCTTGGGAGATGTCGATACCAATGTCCAGAATTTTTACGTAGACGGGAAGCTCTCGTCCTTAGTGGCACCTGTACATTTGGCGCGACACAGCCTGATATGCCAGAAGATGGAAACTGAGAAATACCCACTAGTGTACGTCTAGATCTGCCTCCTTGACGGTGCAAAATATAGCATGCAAGTAACATTTCATAGTAAGTAGCATTTTATCTGGTTTGCAGGTGACATTTCATAGTAGGTAACGTTTTATCTAGCTTGCAAGTAACATTTTATAGTAAATAACATATTCTATCTCACCCATGTTAAGAAATACTATGATATGCTCAGTCACATGAATATTAATTAGCCTAATCGTCTTTACGGCTGTGAACTGTACTGATCACTTATGTCATTAGATTTCCCCCAAACCACACAGTTCCGCAGCTTTCTCTATATTTTTCCCTTATACCATGTGAAGATAACTGAAATTCTGAGCTGAAATAAAGAGTCAAGAGGAGAATTATTCACTTAAAGGAGGTGTGACAGGCGAAGGGTCGATTAAACTCCACAGTCTGAATTAGGAAGAAAAAAGATAAATATAAAACTTATTTCTGTAAAGGATGTGACAAAGGTGAATGTCGATTTGATTCCACGCAGATTAGGAATAAAGACAGTTAAATATAAAATTATTCATGTACAGGAAAGGTAATATGTGAAGATATTTGCAATGGCCACGCTCCCCTCACCTCGCTCTCAAAACCCAGCATTATATTGCTCATGAATTTTTAACTCCTGCTAATTAATGGCATGGTAACTAAACCATGCTCGATGCGACATTATCACCGCGACACTTACACCCTGAAACACAGAATGAAGTATTTGGCACACTTGATACGTGTCCTTACAAGATACTTCCTTATACTATCTGGTATTTGGCATGTGTATGTAAAGATACTGTGTAAATGATGAAAAGTGAGATGGGGGAGGGGGTGTCTACTATGATAAGAAAATAATGGGGAAACAGAAAAAAATATAAAAGATGAATTGCGAACTGATAGTGACCGTTTCTAACCTGCTTCAGCTTCACCTGCTTCTATTCAGATATGATGAACATCATGAAAATGACGGCTGCAGCTGCAACCAATTATACCCCACTGATATTGTAATCTGTAGTTTTAGTGTGTGTTGAAGGTCCCATTGGAATTAATGCATAAATGCTGAGGGTCCTATAGGAACTAATGCATAAATGCTGATTTTTGAAAACTACCACAAAATCTTCTCCATAACAATAGAATACAAAGATAACAAGACGCGGTTCCAAGGCACAGCAACCCCGTCCCCGGCAGGCATTTTAGTGCTGACGTATAAACACAGCAGGATATCTAGTCAAAGATGTCACATATCAAATTTGGAGTAAATCGGGTTAAAATTGACGATTTTATGCCCATTCGAAATTTCAGGCCCGACCCACCTGACACTGACCCCCCCTACTGCTAACTGGGGATGACCCACCTGATGTAATGAGGCATGTTACAAGATGCAGATTTGAAAGATGCACCTTTAGGTTTTGGTTTCATGTCGATATCACGAATTTGAAAGGAATTATGACGAAAAAACGGTTTTTCTTTTACTTTTTCTTTTTTACATTTTTTGGGCCTACAGCCTGGGCCTTGGCCCAATTTGGCCCAAAATTTAGTCAGGTGATCAAAAGTTCATAGCCCATCATCCCAGTACATTCAATCAAAATCGCACCAGTAGTTTTCGTGTAAAGTTGTTAACAGACAGACAGATAGACAAACAAACAAACAGACGAACCAAGTGAAAACAATACCCGTTCCCGAGTCCCTCCGGGGCGGGGACGGGTAATAAATATGGCAGAGAACACGGAACCCTTATGAGAAACAAACTCTGTTAATGGAATTTAAGCAGCGTTTGGTTGCCGTATTATAACTTTCCCAAATACTGCTGGAACACTGGAAATAGGAAATTCTGAAATCGCTCAGCAGTTGAGCTGGAATTCTGCAAGTATCCCGGGAGAGTCATTGAATAAATAATGTCAAAACTGTTGCCATGAATTTTATATGGGTTAACATGGTTAACAGTATTGTAACCATGTTAGATTTATATAGGCTAAACACATTCAAAAATATTGAAAATTCACTTTCTCACTGACCTTTGAACCAAACGAACTCCAATTTTACACGTGGCATCTGGCCTAATTAGGAATAGTTGATGTTCACCCGATATACCGGTAAATTTGTTGAATGCTCCGGCTGCCTATTTGGGTCACACGAGTTTCATTTTCATTGTTATGTATTAATGAGGCAAATGTATGGGTCACGAAATGTAGAGTGTGTAATAAAATATTTGTGTGAATCATGCCAGAGACCTTGACGTACCAGTCGAGTGGAAGACGGCTGTGGTTGTGCACTGAATAAAAGTATAGGTTATCAAAGTGGATCCGTTCCCTGAAGCCAAACAGTTCTCTTATGCATAACAGACAATCGTGCGTCCATCTGCCTACAACTCCACAAAAAACGATACTATTGCTGTTCCACCACGTAATCCCATCCTTTTCCCTCCGGATTTCTGTTAACCAGGCATAGCAATTTCATCAGTGACGTCTGTTCAGTCATCCCTGGGCTTTATTTATCAGCACTGTTTGTTGCAGTGGTGGGGTCTATTGTTTCCAAAGGTAGTGCTTAAATTTCTGGGTACCAAGGCGTACGTTTCAGTTTTGGAAGAAGTTAATTCATAGTCATCTTCTGGGAATGGTTTATGCTCGTATAAAATATGAATAGAAATATTTGATTATTTATAATCATGGTTTCATGTTCTTTATTATCATGATTTGTTGATCAAGACTGAGGCACTTCTCGATACTAAAGTTAAGAAAGTGCAAAGGGAGACTCAGCTGGTGAAAGACTTAGTGTAAAATACTAATCAGCATCAGCGCCTGTGGTAACTGTACTGCCGCACACCGGTTAAAGTACAGTATTTCTGTAGTTAAATCACGTGTTACAAGTCTGAAGGATCTAACCCTCCGTACACAGATAACCGGCTCAGCACTGACACGGGCAATCAGCGGAATCTAATATACACCTGCAAAGTTATGTAACTCAGTACGACACTCTCACCTGATAACCATGTAACCAAACACGACCCAGCCCCACCTGAACTACGACTCCTGACTCTCTGTTTGCATTCTCTGACCGTGGGGACGAGACACCTTAGAGTGTATAGCAATGTATGTATACGTATTACGGTTATTCTCTTCAGCCCTTTATCTCTCCCTCCCTCTCTCTCTCTCTCTCTCTCTCTCTCTCTCAACATTAGACAATTTCATTCAGCTGTGGAGAGACTTTTCGAACTAGCAGAGTCAGAAACAGCCCCTCATCAACACCTTCACTAATAGATAATCTTCTTAAGTTAAAAAAAAGGTAAGCGTGGATACAAGAAGATTGAAAATGAAGGAGTTACAGCGAAAATCTGATTAACATCTCAGAACTTACACATAGGAGTTGTAATATACCAGTATATATCTCCCTTGTTTAATTTTATCATTTACATACATATATGAATATAAATATAAATATAAATATAAATATAAATAAATATATATATATATATATATATATATATATATATATATATATATATATATATATATATATATATCCCTGCCTCTCTTTCATCCCCTTATCCCTCTCACTCTGTCACACTGACTCTCCCTCCAATCCTCTATTCGTTCCTTTCAACACTCCCTCGCTGCACGCTCTTTACTCACGCTCTATCCTTTCTCCCTAATATATCACGCAGTTAAATACCAGTATATAGGACAGCCAGAATATCAACGAATAATTTACAGCTCGAGGGGAAAGATTGCACTGTTTCATCACACAAAGCTACTGTAAATACGTATATACACTCATTTATAAATTTACTTGATGATATTACTGTGCCATCTAGAATGTTAAGCTGTGACATGAGATGATCATTTGATTATGGTATTGAGAGAGAGAGAGAGAGAGAGAGAGAGAGAGAGAGAGAGAGAGAGAGAATTACCGCCAAGTCAAGGTGGACGTACTATAGGCAGTTAAAAGATTACATTCCTCCAACCACCTCGAATTCTTCTACACAGACATTTTACTCAAGATCCGACGAATTCTCCTGAATTTAGTGGACAGGACTGCTCGTAACTCTCTCTCTCTCTCTCTCTCTTTCTCTCTCTTTGCTGAAATATCCTTAACTAACTCCAAGCTTTTTTCTTCTTTGTCCAAATTTTCTTAAATGCACAAAAAAACGTTCTTTTATTTTCCTATTTGTTTAAATTCCTTATAAACCCACAATATCGTTCACCCACAACTATTGCACTAAAGGAAATTACATATTCTCTCTCTCTCTCTCTTTCTCTCTCTCTCTCTAGCCAGACACCTTAATTCCGTAAGGGGTGGCCGCAAATAAATCGCCTCTATGTCGCCCTGTCCCCTGCCATAACGCTGCCCTCCTCCCAACTTACATCCCCCTTTCTCATATACCTCTATACTCCATCCCTCCACATCATCCTCGGTCTCCCCCTCTCTCTCCGCCCTCTCCATATGCTCAGCTTATTATATATTCTCAGTTTTTACTTTCCTCCATCCCTGAATCTCATCCTTGGTCTCCTCCTCCCTCTCCCCTCCCCCCTCCATATTCTCAGTTCATCATATATTCTCACTTTTGACTTTTGATTTTATGAAGTTCAGTGCATTGCAGATTAACTCCGCAAAAATTATGCTCTTTTTTTTCTCTCTCTCTCGTAACTTTTTCACTATCTCTCTTGGGAAGAATTATTAACAGATACAGCTTGGAAACGGATTTTTTTTTTTTTTTTTTTTTTTTTTTTTAATGCACGTTCCAGACTCATATTATTTCACCGATTTTTAGGTCGGGGGATGATGATGATGATGATGATGATGATGGTGGAGGTGGTATATTGTTCTGCCAATGTCCTTTATGATGATGGTGATGATGATGATATCTTGTTCTGCCAATGTCCTCTATGTTGATGATGATATGAATGATAAGGTGATGATGATGTTGTTGATGATGATGATGATGATGATGATCTGGCAGTGTCGGTCGTGACTATGCTAGATATGCCATTCCTTATTACACGAATGTACAAAAGCAAAATAAATAAATAAATAAATAATTAAATAAAAAAATGGAATGAGCTGGAACTTCACGTAATTGGTTGCATTCGCGTTTTGATTTCGACCAAAGCAGCGTCTGATGCTATACTCTTTTCACTCTAACTTGGCTTAAAATTACCATGTCCCCGTCTTCATTGCTAAGCTTTAACAATAGATTAACACCTGAATACGATGCTAGTCACGAAGAAGTGCCATAGAAAAAAAAAGATGGAGTCGTAGCATTTTCTTTTCCGCCACTGAGCTACGTGAAATAAGCTGCAGAGGGACGAAAATCTGGGCCAGGTTAAGGTGAAAGGAGTACAGTTAAGCTGACAACAGTAGCATGATGGGATTCGGTTCAATAATGCAGCACTATAGTATGCATTTAATAATAATAATAATAATAATAATAATAATAATAATAGTAATCGTTATAATAATAGCCTTGTTGGTGAAATTTTGGTTTGCCATTTCCCATTTACCTGGCGAGAACAATCCTCTCATATGCAGTTCCCATAAATATGTCGTTTTGATGTGTTCAGTGTACCTGCATGCTCTGTTAACAACCAGAACACAGCACAGGTAAAGGGACGAGAGCTACCTGGCAGACTTTGGGGGCGGAATTCGAGTGCTGCGCTTGTTTTGTTTGTGTTGCACTGATCCGGACCGTCTGATTTAGCAACACATCGTCGCTGTGTTGGTGTCTGTGTGAACGTAGGATTATTTTAGTCCTTTTCTGTATACTGGAGGGGAATGATCACTGTCTGGAGAATTTACCGCTGCAGAAAGAATTTATTACTGTAGAGGGGAATTATTACTTTAGAAAGAATTTTTCACCGTAGAGAAGAATTATCACTGCAGAGAGGAGTTATCGCTGTAGAAAGGAGTTATCACTGTGCACAGACTTAATATGCATTCTGATGTACACCCATGACGCAGTGGTTGCAACAGTACGTAGCATTTCAACTCTCGTGTACCATAAATTCAAAATACTAAAAACCTTCGTGTTGGTGCGTGGGATGGGCAGATATAACATTGAACTTCGCGCTTCTCTATTCCCTATATGTACAGTAAGTCACATGGGATTTGCACCCTCACTGGAATGATTGCCGTTTCATCCACTTCCATTCGTCCCGTCACGTCGCCTTTATCCTGGTTAAGTGAAAGAGTAAAAATATATACGGCAATGAATTAGCCAACATACAGGATTTGTGATTTAGGATAACATTTTCAATACCATCAGGAACTGGAAGTCATGCAATTATTTTCACAACCACAAAATACTGATACGATATTCGATAGATCAGTTCCCAGCATTAAAATCAAGTCTGCATCAGAAATACGGATACTGTCAGCGGAATCTCAGGGTGGTGCTGTAAAAAGGCTGAATTCCCAGAGGAGGAGCACCCAGAAGTCCATCCCTTATATCTGTATATCTGAGAAATAATAAAGATAGATCTAATAACAATGATCAAAGCTCAGGGCGTCTTATACTCGTAGCCCAGAAATCTCCTCCCGCACATCAGTCCCTCAATGTTCCAGGCCTGTAATGCTGGATCGCGTAAAGGTGTTGAAAATGACAGTGTAGGTGAGGAAGCCTTTGAGTAACTCTCCGTTTGTTTTAAGATTACGGCCTTTAGCGACGACAGCGCCTAATATACGGTAATAATCAGAGTATCAAAATTTCAAGAATGACATAGACCTCTGAGTCAAATTAGTTTACAATCGTTGTCATCTGCTTTAAGTACCATAACCTTAAGAGTAACACACACTGAAATCAAATTCTTCTATAAGCATTACCTTCACTTCATACTAAGGACTTAACAGACCCTTAGAAGCGGTCTATCGAGTGAAGACCAAACCAATACACCTGCTTCACTACACAGGCTGTCATTAAGCTGATTCAGATTTATGATATGCTTTGAATTTTGCATTGTGATCCTCAGTTCTTTTTTTGTCCACTCGAAACAGTGTCAGAATCTAGTGTGATGTTACTGAATTTATCATTATTTTTCAAACAAGTTGAAAGTGGTTAAAAACTGGATTATGGGCCCAAACTGTAGGTCAGATTGCATATTTAACCCTCCACTACAGGGAAGAATTATTAATACTGTCACTGCTATTTCTAGATTATTACGTTTTAGCTATGGAGAGAAATTTCAGATTGAAGATTTTGGATATAGCCTCCATTAACTCCTTCATTACACTTCATCTATGCTGAAAAAAAATGTAGAAATAGAAAAAAATATATAAAACTTCAAGCGCATCACTGGACTAAAGGATTTAAGAGTGATAGATTTACAGTTAGTTTCTCCTTTGAAGCCACATTTTCCCTGCAGTAATCTGGCAGCCACCACAGAATTGCTTCATACTACAAGGCTGAAGGACTGCACAACTTGGAGCCAGAGTTAACAAGTTTGGGTCGCCTGCTGAAGTGTGTTTGGATGCATTTAAACCACGTGAGGGTGGCTGGATGCAAAGGAAAGGTGTGTTAAATAGTTTTGAAGTGCTAGGAGTAAATGCGATTGGGAATGTTGTGGCCACCTGTGCTGGAATGGGGGTGATTAATGCAAACACGTTCTTGAGGCACAATCTATTTTGCTTTTACTCTGACTTGACCCAGTTTATTGTCTTTCTGCGGCTCATTCCACGTACGTCAGTGCCAGAAAAAGACATTGCTACGGCTGTACATCTGTTCAAAGCAGTTTTTTTTTTTTTTTTGTGACTAGCACCATATTCTAGTATTCATCCATCGTTACACTATAGATTTCGGAATGGAGACATGGCAGTTTTATGCCAAGTTAGTGTAAGAACAGTATAATACGCTTTGCATTGTTCACTTTACATAGAATTAGCAATTTTTCATTCTTCAATGGTGAGTTGTAACAAGAGAACATTGTGCTAGTCGCGAAGAAATGCTGTAAAAACAATGCAAGGGCCGCAATTTTTTTTTTTTCTGAAATTGAGCTATGGGAAATAGGCTGCAAAAGGACAAACTCCCCAGCCAAGTTACGTCCACTGAACTATGGTATACAATGGAGCTTGCAAGGTAGGGTGGTCGATATGAAGGTAACATTTTAATCCGTGTATGGGGATGAGCGACCGAAGTTAGGGATTTAAGATATAAGAGCATAGTTTTATAATACATATTTAGTTTGAAAATTAGGCTAGAAAATGAGCACAAGGAATGGTTATAAAATTAAACTTTTCGACACCCCCTCCATGGCAATTCAAGGCTCGAGTTTGAGCCTAATAATTATCTAATCCCAGTAATGTATATCCTAAGCTTGTATGCCATTCAAAATACGAAAACAAATTGAAGTATGCTCTAATCTCCTTGTATATCAGTCATAATACGAATAAACGGTTAAGTATATCCTAATTTCGTTGCATTTCATTCATAACTCGAATAAATAGTGAATTATAGCCCGATACGTTGCGCCTCACAATTCTAATTCTCTGAAACTTTCACTCTTTGTTCTGCAACACCTTTTTCTCAATAATGGCTCGCTGATACTTTGTGGCAACATCGATGTCCACAACTCCAAAGCAAAATATCAACTAATTATTCACCAGTTTAAGCAGCATGTGTAATGAATTGTGGGGAAAAAATGTTTTACACTTACACGCCCTCATATTTCATTTCACTTGGCCGTATAATGTGATTTGCATGAGTTATGATCATGAATATATCGGTGGCTGATTTATATTCTGTATCTTAATAATGTAGTGTGATCAGAGCCAAGGGTAAACTCACTTATACAGTATTTCTTCCCTCCTGTGTTTTTATTTGCACTTGTCTTTGAATAATGAGTATCAAGTCCAGTTTCATGGAAGTATATGCCTGGATTCATAGAGCGGACTGAGATATAGAAAGTTGTATTACACAGAGAATCAATATTTAAACCTCTTTGATTTCTGTAGCAGCCGATGGGAAATGCAATGAAAAAAAAAAGATGACTGATTTAACCGTCATACACCTTTGCTATGAATACGGATGCGCTCTACAACTGTAAGGACATAATCGATCATGTCCACCCTGACAAAATCAGAGAAGCGTATTGCTGTCACTGGTGTCCGTCTGTAGAGCTGGGCGGCTGGCAGGGCGTAGAGATTTCGTTTCCCAGCAAATGTCCGAAAATATTAACCACAGAGTCATGAAATTTTCAAATAGTTGTGTGTCTTATAGTGAACCGGTGACTTTTGATAGGTAGAGTGATGTGTCTGAAGATTTAAAAAAAAAAAAAAAAAAAAAAAAAAAAAAACGGATTTCAATGAGCCCTAGCAAGTAATCTTAGGGGACCATGGATAAACTTCTGAAATTTTTAAGTTTTAATGTCTGTGTTATACAGAAGGGGGGGGGGAGTGAGTGCCGTTTATACAAGGGGGGGGGGAGGTGAGGGCCGTTATGTTCTTGGTTAGGTGTGCAGGGAGGTGGGGGGGGTATGTACTTGGTCAGATGGAGGGTTGCAACAGCGTTGCTTATGTGTTATCAACATTTGCTATAATCTCTCTGTACTTTCTTCCACTGCTTACAAAGGGCTAGAAATTTATCTTCAATAAGCGAAGGAAAGAAAGTAGAAGATAAAATCATTACAGAAAAATTGGCTACAGAAATCGATGGAGGTAAGTACGTTCAACAGACGACAGAGAAACAACTAAGGCAACAAAATGATAATCCAAAAAGGAAGCAGGAGAAAGGGACAGCTGGAAGGGCATAGATAATTAGCCAGTAGTACAGGAACAATAGCAAGGAGGGGATTAGGCACTGGACTATCAGAGGTCAGAGATAACGATGTACAATGGGTAAGTGCAGAGCTGAAAGGGAATAGTGTTCATATTGGTACTTAATTTTCTCGTAGTCTTTCCACTATCCTTAACAAACTGTGGTATCGCACGTGCAGTATACTCGCTCTCTAGTTCTGCCATCTTAGGGAACCAAAAACTAAATCTTATACAACACTGGCCTCCAAGCAACATGTTATGAGAGAGAGAGAGAGAGAGAGAGAGAGAGAGAGAGGGGAGGCGGGGAAGGGAGAGAAATATATATAGCTTGTGAAGACCTCTGAGTAACTGTATTTCCTTTCCATCAACCGTACAACTGGCCAGCTCTATGTCAGCTGCACAAATTACACGCAGCAGTAACGCTCGAGGCACCTAATTCACGTCTCAGGCAGGAGCAGTGATAAGGATAATTCAATCATGTTGTACGGCCGGCGCTGGAGGTTGCTGTCAATGGAACGCGAGCCATTCATATGTAAAATTCAATCATGGGGGACGATTTAATCAAGGCAGCAAAAGCAACAGGCATGACAGGCAGATGCTGACGGATTATTGCTCCTGTCGGATTTGGGATGGGGTGAATATACGGGGATGGTGCGGAGGAGGAGGAGGGGAGGGAAGAGAGGGAGATCAGTTGCATGAAAGGGAAGACATGGCAGTACAAGAGTGAATGAAATAAAGGAACAGGAGGAATGAAACAAAGGACCAAGAGAATAATGCAGGTTTTACGAAAAGGAACGATTGCTAAAATAAATTTGGTTTCCTAATCATTGCAAGAGTGAATTAAAGGAACAGGAGAATAATGTACATATTACTAAAAGAAACGACTGCTAAAGGTTTCCAAGGTTTCTTATTTATTGCAAGAGCTGGAAGAGAGGCCAGTTAAACAGAAGTAAAAAAATGCACTACGGTATAGGAGTGAATGAAACAAAAGGACTGGAAAATAATTGAAATGTTAGGAAAAGAAACGACTGCTAAGTGAATAAAATGAAAACACAGGAGAATATTCATGAGGCACTCGTTGGAAAAAAAAAAAGTTGCTAGGTTCTCCAATAATTCCAGTCAAATCAGTGTAAAAACCCTTTCAAAGAGGAATTTACCTGCAGAACAGCCACGATATTTGAGATGCAAGAACGCTACACCTCACTGACGAGTTGACTTTACTGTATTTTGGTATTTGATCTTCATTTGGATTTCTATTGTTTTCCCAGTATGCGTGTGGCCAGAATGAGAACTACAACGTATATGTAAGTAAAACAAAAAAAAAACCTTGCCTCTTCAACCATATTAATACTCCATGAAAAAGACAAACAAACATCCTCTTCATGTTAAATCCGCCTACGCAATTATCCTGCAGAGTGTGTGTTGAGAGCTGCGTGGATGGAAATATATTGTGTTTTGAAAGGAGGCGGGAAAATGTATACAGAAGCAAGAGACGTTTTTATACAGAGCAAATAAGAATGAAATTACGTTGTGAAAATGAAATTAATAAAATGTGTGCTGGAAGAAGTATTTTTTTTTTTTTTTTTTTTAATAGAACTGATGGAGACACTTTATTATTTCAGACACATTACAGGCTATTTGTTGACGAGGCAAAATTTTCATAAGTATTTTTCTTTACTTTCTTTCTATGCAAAATATAATTCATGGAAGACTCTTAGAATTCCAGCCAAAATGACGAGCTCTTGTGATGGTGACTGATACCCGATGAAGTCATATACGTGAATACATTTACAGATATATCCTTCATTAAATACACTTACAGGTATATCCTTCATCAAATACACTTACAGGTACATCCTTCATCAAATACACTTACAGGTATATCCTTCATCAAATACATTTACAGGTATATCCTTCATTAAACACACTTACAGGTATATCCTTTATCAAATACATTTACAGGTACATCCTTCATCAAATACACTTACAGGTATATCCTTCATCAAATACTGTACATTTACAGGTATATCCTTCATTAAACACACTTACAGGTATAATCTTCATCAAATACACTTACAGGTATATCCTTCATTAAACACACTTACAGGTATAATCTTCATCAAATACACTTACAGGTATATCCTTCATCAAATACACTTACAGGTATATCCTTCATCAAACACACTTACAGGTATATCATTCATCAAACACACTTACAGGTATATCATTCATCAAATACACTTACAGGTATATCCTTCATCAAACACACTTACAGGTACATCCCTCATCACGTAAATGTTATAGCATATAAATGGAGAAATAGTTAGTAGCGAAATTCAGCATCAGACCGACTTTAAAATCTTGAACATGTGACCTAAATACGAAGAATATGATAAAAGATAATAGTCACGTATCTTATCTTGAAATCAACGTTCAGCAATTTTGTTCTTGTTTTATCTGGACACTATACGTCATGCAAATGGGTGGGTGAAGAGTCTGTATACAAAAGTCTAGGACAGGATAGCATTAGTATGACATTTGAGCGTTTTAAGAACAAAGGATGGATGGAGTTGAAGGAAATAAGGAAAAAGAAAGCAGACGAACATACAGGAGAAAAGATACAATTTTCTCTACAGCTCCGGATCAAGGGACAGAGAGCCAACACTGAGCACGGCAAAAACAACATCAGGAAGTAATAAACACATAATTAGCGTGCATACGGCAATTAACGCAACTTTTAAGGTGAACTTCCAATAAAGAACGAATTTTATTACAAAGTTTTGCACCGACGTCAGATAAACTTTCATGGCGTACACTCCTCGTCACATTTACCCTTTTCTATCGTCAGGAAGAAATGTAAGCTGTGGACGGAGGAAAATCTGAGCCAGTTTAAGGTGAAAGAAGTGTAGCAAGGAAGAAGTGTTGTGGAAAGGATGTAGAGCAACTGCATTATCAGCGATCTGTTGTCAGGAAGAAGTGTTTATGGAAAGGATGTTGAGCCACTGCATCATCTTTTCCTGACACTGAGCTACGTGAAATAAGATGCAGAGGGGGGAAAATCTGGGCCAGGTAGAGGTGAAAAATCTATAGTAACGCTGGAAGAGTTTCGCAGGTGCCTGAGTGAGACTGGTGGTGATTAATCGTTGGTGCGTGAATGCGATACCTGTAATTACCAGCACGTCAGGTGGGTGTTGCCAAGGTGATTTGTTGTTGCACCATCATCCTACCCGCGTCCCGAGAGGATTAAAGAAGCCAATTATACCTTGCTAATGAGTTAAATGAATGGCCTGTCCTCGTTACTTAAATTCATTAGATATATATACACGGCTGCACCAACGTTCGTATGTTGCTGCAACCGTAGTATTAACGTAGTTTAGTACTGTTCATGTAATTAGATAGCACACGGAAGTTAAAAGATATTATGCATGTCAATATAACAGAGATACGGGCAAGTCAAAAGCAGATTCACTTCGCTCAAACAAATGTAACATGTGCACAGTTGGTGACAAAATTTAGACATGCAGTACTATGATTAAGCTTTGAGAGTCTAGCATAAGTTAGGACAAGCGCCTAAATTTACTCCTAAGCAGTGGTGCGATGAGGGTAAAGCAGAATGGGCCTCATTCTAAATTAACCGAAATTGCTTTGGCGCAGACCATGGCATTCGACAGGTGATACTCAATGTGGTGGTCCAGATGTTTTGGCTCACTGGGAAAATACGTGTGAAATATTGGTGACAAGGACAGTGACGCTGATTTTTTTTGTCATTTCTATTTTTATGTATTTTTCTTTCCAGTATTAACATCAAAATCTGGTACATGCAAATGCTAAACAAAATGTCGCGTTATAAGTAAGTTGCATGTCAGGACGCACCCCAATAAATAAATATATTAAGAAATAAAATAAATAAATAACCAAATAGATAAATAAATGACGTTCAAAGACACGACCCAAGGATTGCAGTAACTATGAAGAAGCATCCTAGTTTCCTTTCAGTGGCATCTCATATGTTGTTTCCTTATTTGAACAACATTTGCTGTCAAATTCTGCCTTCAGTACAGTAACACAGGATGATTAGTAGGCTATATTTCGTAATTATAACAGCGAGTCAGTTGTAAACCACTTCACTTGGACTTACACTGGACCAAGAAAACATTGCAAACGAACCAGACTATTAATTTAGCTTATTTTCAACTTGTGTTGTTGATGAAGTTATTCTTTCCAATACAGCATAACTAGGTCTGAAAAATGAATTATGGCTGGACTGAACAATTACCCAACGAATAGCCAAGTGACCTAAGCGGCTTGACCTTCGTGAGCTTCAGACTATACGCGTATATCATCCAGCAACTGATGCTATGATTCAATAATTATTCTGTAGTCAAAATTATTTGCGAAATACATACGTAGCAACGAGAACAACAAAATCTCGATAAGAACATTCCGAGGAGCAGTAATGATATCAACAGAATATAAGGGAGGTTTCAAAGTACTGTGAATTCATTGTCTTTCTTCATGGTCGATTTTGAGGGCACCCAGCTGAGGGACTTGTAATTCGTTTTTATAAGATATCCTATTGACAACCATAATCTCTGTGTGGTCATGCCATCTATCCACACGCCCATTAGTCTTTTGATCTACAGACGTCCATACTTTGCTTCTCTTATGAATCTCAAGTTCTTTTCCACTCCAGCCCAAATAACTCAAGTAGGTTCTTTAAGTCCCATTGCAACTGGACTGTGTTGATCTTTTACATTATTAACTCTGCGATGTCTTACAACCATATGATAATGTTGCTACTGACAGATTTCGATGCTGTCTTTTTGTAGCCTCCGTTCTCGACCTCTAAATAAAGGTCATTGTTGAGCCAGTCACTTAACTTTGGACACTGTGCTTTCTATTACCTCTGTACAGTCACTGCATCTAATTACTTAAGTTCCTCCACACTGTCAGTCCTCACCATTCATGAACACATTGGGTCCCTCGTGGATTGTGTTCCGGAGGTCGGATATACACGGTACAAACAGGGATATATGCAAGAACGTTTTATGGGACAGTGGACAGTCGTAATTGTCTACTATATGTCCATCGTGCTTGGTTAGGTTTATTGCCTTGTGCAGTAACTGTACTACTTAATTATTAGTGTGGGAAACGTATACCATTGTGGAAAATTGAATATATTGATGGTGCAAACTAATAATTTATTCTGTATTTCACTGGGCGTGTGTGATGAAGGAAACATGTAAAACTTATTAAACACCCTAGCAAAGCCATAACCAACCTACATCATAATTTGTGTTGGCTGCCAACAATGCGTTTGTGCTTTACAAGCAAGTGTGTGATGGAAGAAATGTTCATGACAATGTTGGGAATAATGTGCAGGGCCATAATTGGCACAGATTAAGCTACTGGAATATGAGGAACTTAGCATAATTTAAGCAGACTTTGTGTCATTAATGTTAAGGCAATTTTACAATGAGTGGTATTATGCATGGAAAAAGATAATTCACAACTACCCAGTTACTGTAAAGTGTACGTGACGATCGTATTTCAAGCAGTTATGCAACTAGTTAGGTCATATGCAAATACACACTTGCTGCAAAATACATTGGTTTTCGTTATATCATGTGTGTAATCAATTTGGCTTTCCATAAATAACCAGTTTGTGCAAACAGCACTTGACATTCACTGCCCCTGCATTTGTTCACAAATTCAAATTTTCTGTAAAATGCTGATGGTCATCGTTATCCCAGCATTTATACAACCGATCAGGCAATGGGCAAATATTCACTTAATTTAAATTGCATTTAATATAGGTCGTACCAGCATTCACGATTTATCATTTTAGATTTATTGATAGCAAGGGCCTTACGTCAGAAGTCTTCGGGCATATGCATGAATCAGCAGAGACGTCAGTGTGACCAGCACAGTAGTGTATCATTGGGAAGTTGTATCGTACACCCACTCCCGTTGGATGGCATGCGTTTTGTTATCAGTGGCCAGTATCTGTTAAAGACTGCACTTGCGGTTGCTTATTATTTCCATTCCTTATAAAAACAGGGTATTCGTATTAGAATCAATATTAACTGCTAATCTTCATCGTCTTATATCTGTATCTATCTGTCTTTATGTCTATTTGTCTATCTACACCTGTCTGTCTGGCTATCTATCTACCAATGCCTAAAGAATATGAAATGTAGGCTGAAATGTGACAAATTAAGTGAATATCTCCAACTCTTCTAATCTTCATAAAATGTTTTCGTAATTTTTTACCAAACGGGCGCGGCGATTCCACCTGCAGTATACTGTATAATACCAAATTCACGATCTCAAGGTAAGTAATTTTGGTACATAAGCAACACAGACAGTTAACTGTTCCATTGTGATTGCAAGAAGTGACTGGAAAAAGACAAAATATGCCAATTTTGGGGTATTTAAGGAAGCAGTCAGGTCTCCCGCGGCAACGTTTACCGACCATCTCTCCGACTGACCACGTTGTTTACCTACCATCGCTGCGACTGGACGCGTCAGTGCATCCCGTGTCAAAGCAATGGGAAACGTAATGATTTAACCAAACCTAACCTAACCAAACCAAACTTAATCCATCCCAACATCACTTCCGTTTTGACAGCCCGCTTTCAAATTTAAAAAAATGCGCTTTAGGAACGTTAAATATGGCCGGCTACTGGCAGATATTGGCGGAATATTTACGTATTCTAAGTCCTCATTTATAGCTTTCAGAGGTAAGCTGACAAAATCTCTAGTAGCTGTGGTAATCCAGGAATAAGAACAAGTAACCTGTTAAAGACTCATTTCAATAGAAAACATGGGAAGGTCGCGCCCCTTTGGTAAAGTTACTATATATATACTTTTTTTACTTAACGCTGCACGCTTGTTTTGCAGTCTTACAGAATTATCCCTCATAAATCTCAAAACAGGGAAAAAAGGAGAAAAACGCTCATGATTACTGCAGGAAAAATAAATAAGGAAAACTGAAAGATATATGAAGCCTGGAGGGTATGGTAAAAGGTTTCGTTCACCACAGACTGATTGATTGATTGATTGATTGTGTGTGTGTGTGTGTGTGTGTGTGTGTGTGTGTGTGTGTGTGTGTGTGTGTGTGTGTGTGTGTGTGTGTGTGTGTGTGTGTGTGTGTGTGTGTGAATAAACATCATAATACTGTATTCTCTCTGACACTACAATACTGTACGGTACTGTATCTTGTACAAAAATGTCTTAAACAACAAAATAATAATAATAATAATAATAATAATAATAATGGTAATGATGATAATAACAACAACAAATACAATAATAATAATCATAACAATAATAACAATAATCATAACAATAATAATACACTCCAAACAAATCACTGGACTGAAAAGAGGTAGAATGTGATGTGGAATAACTGAAAGCTTTGGTTGGCGCGATTTTTTTTTTTTTAAATGTTCAGTGTTCGCTATTCAGAGATCAATGACCGCAGCGGTATGATTTTTTATTTGTATTCCTTTTGACTTCATTGCACAAGCGACGTGAGCGATTTCATACCTGTTGTGCACCTGGCCATTACGGGACGCGCCATGACGAAATGTTTACCGATGGATTTATAACTGGACACGTTTTTCCCGCAACCATGAAGCGTAAAAAGAAAAATGAAAAAGAAAAGAAAAAAAGTAAAAAAGTCTGTCGGTCCCTAAAGTGTTCGTTAAAACATCTAACCATACAATACAAGGAACACACACACACACACACACACACACACACACACACACACACACACACACACTTTTGATGGTCATCGTGATCCTGAGGCAGTTTATTGACTGATGAAAGCTTCGAATAATGGCAGGTCATGGCCATCTATTAACCATATAATAATAATAATAATAATAATAATAATTATGAAGAAGCAAGAGGCTCTAATGTGAGGCCGCTCAGGCTTGCAGTGGTCCATGTTTACCTGTACTGTACGTGAATTTACCTGGGAACTAATTAACTCACTAAAACTCCAAATCATGGCAGTATATCACTGAAAGGTCATTGCCACTAAACAATCATAATAAAAAATACACATAAAAAACACCACGAGGCTCTACTGTTAGGGAAGGCCTCGCTGCTGTGGTCAATATTTACATGAATTTCCCTGAGCCAAGGTAAGTTCATTAGGGTGGCCATGTAGAGCGGGTTAAGCTGGGTTAGAGCTGGGCGGGGCCGTGTTGATCCCTTCCTCTTGACTTGAGCCGGAAGGAGAGGCCAGGCTTTGTGCTCCAGGATTTCTCAGGCTTGTAGCAGTGTGGAAAATGTACGAAGATGTGGAATATGTGGTAGATGGATATTACCACTTTTTTCTTTCTAGGATTTTTCAGTAGACATGTATTGGAGCCGTGTGGAAAACGCTACGGAAAAGTGGAATAATCAGAGAGAGAGAGAGAGAGAGAGAGAGAGAATAACACCAAATAAAGATGTGCCCGTAGTTAAATAAGTTATAGGGGCACTCTACACTATATACAGATTATTTCTTTATCAAACCACTTCCTCTTTTTTTTCTTATTAATGAATGCAACGAATGAGAAAGCCAGTACTAGCGGTCGGAGAACCCCCTCTGTGCAACGTAATCCGATATTGCAACACGATAACTGGCGACCCTCTTCCTCGTTGAGAGTCATGGAACCGAGCTACATGACCAGGCCGCTTCAAGAACCCTCCCCTGCATGACTAAATTTGGTCGCTTGCATTCTCTCGAGGCCCGTTGTCTTCCTTGCTCCTTGTGTGTGACTCAGCTACTGTTGCCGAGTTACTGTTACTGTTGTCACGATATTAGTTCCGTTTATGTAGCGGTAGTATCAGTAGTAGCATCAGTATTTGTTTTAGTCTTTTGTACAAAAGCTAATAAACAGGGTACTTTTTTTCTTTTATCGCCGAGAAAAGTGCTTCGGAAACCTTTGTGCAGCGCTACATGCCTCACAAAAATAGGAATATAATAATGGCAACGTGAAATGCAGGCGCCTGTAACACATTTAAAATTTATATATGCTGACCATGTTCTAGTAAACGTATTCTAAAATTAACCACGGCAGAAAAAATGCAAATATTCATGCGGTCGTTTCACTCTCATATGTTTACAGGGACAGATTTTGACTAGAATATAAAAACTGATCCTGCCTTACTGAGTGTCTGAGTGTTTTCTTAAAGTGTTCGTCCAGCTTTCGACAATTTTGGATGATAAAAGCTCTTCATTACTGCTGTTAAGGGACATCTCTCTACTACCCAGCCACACATGCTACAAGTTTATAGGGAAATACTGTATGATCTATTAATGCACTTTACTTTCACAGGGATTTATTAATACTGCAAGAAATCACTGTATGTATTGGGTCAGTCCATTTCTCATTAACATTTTTGGGTCAGTCTGCTCTTCACACATCATGACATTTTATGCAATTGACATTTTTAATAACCAGTCTATTTTTTTCACACGTTATGAGTATTTATGTTACCTGCATACGATTACCACTTCCTACAAAGAGTGCTAGGATTACAGCAATTAAACACACGAATACTGTGCTTTCTACAACCTCATTATCTTTGGCACTATTCCTTTTTTGCTACAGATTTGTGCCTGGGTCTGCGCATCACACGTATGGTGGTTCCCTCCCCTGTGGTGGTGGGTGAGGCGGTGTGGCTCGAGTGTGACTTCAAGGAGGAGGCGGGGGAGAACGTGTACGCCCTCAAGTGGTACCTCGGCCTTGATGAGTTCTACAGGTGGACGCCTTTGGAATCTCCTTCGGTAAAGACGTTTCCAGTGAACGGCACCCCTTTGGTGGTGGACACGGCCATCTCCAACCGTGGCCGCGTCAGGATCAAGGACGTGAAGCTGGGCGCGACTGGTTTGTTACGGTGTGAGGTGTCGGAGGAAGCGCCGTCCTTCCACACCGAGTCTGACGTGGGCACAATGACTGTCCTGGGTGAGTACTGTTGTAGCCTGTTGTTCTGGTACTGAACCGAAACACACGAAACTAATTATCTATCTGTCTGTTTTTATAGATTGACAAATAAGGAGAGAGAGAGAGAGAGAGAGAGAGAGAGAGAGAGAGAGAGAGAGAGAGAGAGAGAGAGAGAGAGAGAGAGAGAGAGAGAGAGAGAATGGTGATAAATGAACTGACAGGGATAGAGTGAAATGGTGATGAATGATTCCAGCCATGAGCTTTATGGGAGTTAATCATCAGCATATTTAATCCAGGTACTTTAGTCGTCATTTCATACCTCATCTCTTCAGCCTCGTCACTGCACTTCCTTCACTGGGGAAAGCCTCCGCAATGCAGAGGAATTGTGAAACAGCAGAAATTTACAACTTCGTGAAATAAAAAGTTAAAAGCTGTATCAGAAACAGACCTTTCCTCTTTAATCGCTGCTGTACATTAAAACTTGAAATAATAAACTTCAATTTATCAACGCATTTAGGCTGAAGAGGTAATAAAGCATTCCCCTCATATAAAAATAATAATCTGTGTTTAGTTTACCACCGCAATATTGTAAAGGCTGCTGCATTCCCTTTCATTTCTGGGAACTGCTAACTAATTGGATTTGTTGGTTGCAAGTGTCTCGGTGAAATATCTGGTTACAGCATATTACATTCGAAGGATCTGCAATATTTATTAAGGAAAAAGGAAAAACTTGCCTCAGATTTCATTACCTTTCGCAATCATGGAGCTGAGTCCACACAATGCCTCAGTCTTCACAGGTCTGAAAAAAAGTTTTTCCTTGTACACACACACACACACACACACACACACACACACACACACACACACAACTCATGCCTTGTGTTCCGTGCCAGACCTGCCGGACGAGAAGCCAGTGATCACGGGCGTGCAGGCGTACTACGAGATGCACGAGTATGTTCACGTCAACTGCTCCTCAGCTCGCTCCCAGCCTCCCGCCACACTCACCTTCTATATTAACAACGAACCGGTCAGTAACTCTCTACTTAAGGGAATTATGACTTTGGTGAATTTAGCATCTTCCTAGCCTGCCTCCCCCACCTCATCTCAGCCTGCCCTAGCGTACCCTAACTGCCTGCCTAGCTTCTGGTACGAGTGACACCCTCGTAATGAATCCAGGCGACTACAGGGGAGGGGGAGAAGGGGATGAGGAAGAAAGGATGGGAAGGGAGAGAGAGGAAGGGGAAAAGAGAGGAACAATGGAGGGGAAAGGGGAAAATGGAGAGAAGCGGAAGAAAGAAGAGACGGAAGGGAGAGATAGAGAGCAAAGGAAATAATTTAGTTTTTTTCTTTACAGTACCTGGATGTCGAAGGTAGAATAGCTCTCCCCCTTTACCTATTCCTCTGTCCTTTCTAAATATTACTGTGCTTTGAAGTGATATTATTTTTCGATACACATTTTTTTTTTTTTTTTTTTTGAGATATAGTTTAGATGTTTTGTTTTAGCTTCAATATTCTCCTGGGTAGAAGCAGATGTTTATGTGCAGCTTATCAGATATATCCCGGGCACTCTATGTGGACAGAATTTCTTGTCTTTTTTTCCGATTTTTTTAATACTGGAAATTTGCTTTTGTTTAGCCTGTACTTCAGCTACTTACAGCAACAGCGTGGAGGATGATTATAGTTTACTGTTATGAATTTTACGACTCCGAAAGGCCTGTTTAGTCACGCTTACACTAAAACAACAGTTGCCCGGAAATTTGACTCATGAAGCTGAATTAAACTTGGTACAATGGGGCTAAGAGTTACGTTGAAAAAGAGCTGTATGAACAATAAGCGAGAAAAAGAAATGATACTGGATAAAAATGAGATAATGAATATGTTCAGAGTTGCACAAGAACGTACTTCACATATTATATTGGCTAGGAAACCATCGAAATGTTTCTGACTGAAGGGTACTGTAGTGCTAGAGTGACTTACTGAAATACTGAAATGAAGTACATGGTGTAAGTGGGCTTTGACTGTGACGAGGGGAGAACTTCACTGGCTTAAATGGTGAGTGAATGGCTGTGTGGTGTATTTCAGCGATTCGGTGAACTGCCGACTGAGATTTCTCGTATATTAAAATTCTCCTACATTAGAATTCTCCTCTATTTGCCCCTCTAGGTGGATGCGACGTGGCTGAAACATTATCCGCCCATGGAAGACCGGGAGAGCGGGCTGGAGACGGCTGTTCTGGGCCTGGAGTTCCGTCTGCGTCCCCACATGCTGCGACGGGGCCCGGCCATCCTCAAGTGCACCGCCGCTATACAGGACAGGTACTGGGAGACGACCATCGCTGCCGTCCGAAGCAACTCCCCCAGCCAGGTGTCACTCATGGAGGGACGCGCTTCTGCTGCTCGAGGTGGGTTTCTGCTTGCGTGGCTGGAAAATTTACGGTACTGCTTGTCATCGGATGATTGTACTCATTGGACAGTAGTACTCATCGGATAATTGTACATGGTGGAACTCGTGTAAGGCAGCTTCTGGCAAGGGGTATGGCAATGCAGGTCACTTAAGGTCCAGTCAGTCTTAATGGTGGCATGGCTGTGAGTAGGAAGAAGAGTACTTGTGTTTTCAGTGTTTTAGGAAAGAGAGAGAGAGAGAGAGAGAGAGAGAGAGAGAGAGAGAGAGAGAGAGAGAGAACGCCTTCACATGGCAATATAAAAGGAAAATAGAATGGCCGGCACTTTTTTTACCCTTATCATGGGACATAAACTTTAATATATAGTCATGATGGAGTGACAGTATCCTCGTCATCATATGGGTAGCATAGTTATAGGAAGAGTTGCACATGCTGAGACTCAAAGCAGAGGAATTGAGTCTTTACAGAAAAGTGGGCTATGTAGGTTCTGTTGGATAGATGAAATACGCAGAGTTATAGGTTTGATCAGCGATGAAAGGAAAATTGATTGATAAAAGTAAACGTAAGTATCCTAAGAATTTATGGCTAAGGGAAGACTGGGACAGCAAAAATAAAATGGCTGCTTCAGTGACCATTATGCAGTTAGTTTAAATTTACCTAAGGCCGTGTCTGTACCAAATGCTTTCTGGCGCGGGCGGGTCTTAGTGGGAGTTTTGCATTTCTGTAACCCACGAGCAGGGGCGGGCGAGAATTTCTGTGGGTTCCAGTGATGCGAAGTCCCGCCCTCAACCGCCCACGCCTGCAAGCATATGGTATGGACGCGCCTAAGTCTCCTTCTTCTTTTTCTTCTGTCAGGGTGTGCTGTGTCAGTGTCGCGGGTGCTGCTTGGTGTGGTGGTGTGCTGGCGGCTGCTGCGGTACCTCCACTAGAACTCTCCTGCCAAATCCTCTCACTCAGCGATAAAATGTATACTCTGTCCTCTTTAACTTGGCCTATAATTGTTATCTCGAATGCTGAACTGTAACAAGACTATATTACTTGAATATGGTGCTGGTTACAAAGACGTGCTGTGGAAAGGATGTAGAGCCATGGTATTGTCGCATTTGGTCACTGATATAAAACAAGGGCGAAAATCTACTCTAGGTAAAGTTGAAAAGAAGTAGTGTCCTTGCTTCAGACCTCCAGATTTTGCATGACTCAAAAGACTGTTAGTAAAAGCTGAGTGTCAAAGGACCCAAATTAGGGCAGATAAACAAATACGAATGCATTTTAAGGAAAGTTGTTGGAAGAATTATACCAGCGTCCTCATTTATGGATATTATTCTTCAGTCTGGACGGCTTAATGCACTGAGGAATTAAGAAAAGAAAGATACTGGTCTGCCTGGATATTGTGGTGTTGTGTTTCTGGTGTTAGTACTCGAGTGTAAGTGTCTGTGTTACGATAAGTGATGTTCTGTTATAAAAGACACTTAAGTGCTGCCCACGACTGCTGCAAGACGGTGACCCAGCTGCAACAGTACTGGCTAGGAAAAAATTTTTGGAAAGCAACTGTGAACGATAATAGTGCCAAGTTGTAGAGATGCAAAAATTATGGATATTCTGAAAGGAACACAGGGCCATTTTAAAGGTTCTCTTGTACGTGAATCTTGAAAATATTTTGTACAAGAATGACATTTACGCTGAACAGATTATGGATAAATTCAAACGCATACATGGCCATTTTATGTGTTCTTGTAAGTGGATCTCAGAAAATACTTTGTACAAAAATTTCTTGTAATATAATAGAATTTTTCTCTCCTTTTAAGTGTGTCCATTATCACTGTCATCATCATTATCACCATCATAATCATTATTTTTATATTGCCGTCATTACCATCCGTGCGTAAACTAATACCAGTATTGTACGTTCATTATTTGTAGGATTCGCACTCTTGTAAATTGTTTTCAGATTGGTACGTTATAATTATATCTAAAAATTATAACAAGTTCGTTGCAATCAATACCCTGATTATAATTATTTTTTCATTGTTATATATTAAACTGATGTACCGTATATTCAGCCACTCATTTCAGCAAGATCTCATCATATAAATATCTCCAAAGTGTATTGCATAAGGCAAATGAATGATGTAATAAAGATGTGTAATTTGTGTTGCATTGTATTAATAACGGCGGATCAACCTATGTTCTGCAGTATCAGTGATGTGTGCCCGTAAAGGAACCTGAGCATCTATGTACACTCAGCATCCCCACTAAGAACACAAAATCTACGTGATATGACAACATTTATCGGGTCTAGGGGGAATTTGGTAGGCAGTGCGTGAGAGACAATATTAACCCCTTTAATCAGAGAGCGTATTTTCTGTTTCATTTTTATTAATACTAGATCATATTATTTTAGCTTGGGAGAGATTCTTTTGAGTGAAGGAACTAGTACCTGTCTCCACTAAAGAAATTTTGGTGGATGAACACAGTGGGATTGAGGGGACCTGGTGAAGGACTATCGGATCTTCAAGTAAGTATATCCACCGTAAGGATAAAATTAGCAGAATTCTATAATTCCCTGTCAGCTGAAAAAATATTATAATTCCAGCTGTTAGATAAATTTTTGTTGATTTGTTATACTTATTGTTGGTATAAATACTGTACCATATGAATACATTAGGGTTAGTTGTGCTGTCTGTTATAATGAAATTGTGTGTGAGTGTGTGTGTGTGTGTGTGTGTGTGTGTGTGTGTGTGTGTGTGTGTGTGTGTGTGTGTGTGTGTGTGTGTGTGTGTGTGTGTGTGTGTGTGTGTGTGTCCTATTTGCTGGGATAAAATACTAGAAAAGACGCAACCACTCGAGTTCACAGAGTAAGAAAAGGAGAGATCGTAAAATGAGACAGTTCTAAGAAGCCTGCAACGAGAGAAAGCATAAGGCAACACAGACAGCAGTGAGAGAGAGATTAGATAGCCTGGACAGAAGTGAATGGACGAAGTTGGGGGACATATAGAAGGGATTTAGGCGAGATCTGCCTGTCAGGATAGAAATGGTTCCATAAATCAGATGATAAGGAAGTGAGGAGGAACTACAGAATACTTAATACTAGCAGCTAAGATTAGATGTTCAGAGAGAGAGAGAGAGAGAGAGAGAGAGAGAGAGAGAGAGAGAGAGAGAGAGAGTAGGGTGAGATACGTTCCCGAGTGTTATTATTCCGTGTCTTGTAGGTATGAGGGGACCCAGTACAGGTGTTCTCTTTAATGACACTAATTACCCATATTCCAAACTCATTAGCACTCCCTTCAAACATCCTCCGTAATTAACCTGCTAAAACAATCCAGGATAATTACACCCCATACAGCTCATTGTGTGTCGCTGCCCCCATCCTCAGCCATCACACACACACACACACACACACACACACACACACACACACACACACACACACACACACACACACACAGAGCAGGTGGTGAATATACTCTCAACTCGCAGTATTCCATCTATCTGTCTATATCTGTCTATCTATATAAATAACTGTTTCTAATATCCATCAATTTGTCTTTATCTATCTATCTATCTATCTGTCTATCTATATACCTATCTATCTGATTACTGTGGGATTCAAGACTCTTCTAGGTGACACAGAAAACCTCGTAGCGTCTGTTTCTATGCGATTTATTTTGCACAGTACACCTTAACATTCTCTCATTACGATTTTTACTTCACGGATTATCAGGGGTTAAAATATAATTGCCTCTGCATAAAATATCTGTATAACACTGCCATGACCCCAATTAAGAATGCTAATCATCTTCCTGTTGCTCTAAAAATGGCTGAAATTATGTTGGGTGCAATAAAGAGCAACAGAATTTCTATATACTCGTGGTTTCTTTCAGTATTATCATCACTATCATCATCATCATCATCATCATCAGTCTGCCTCTTTTTTCAGCCCACAGGTGATGTGTGTGTGTGTGTGTGTGTGTGTGTGTGTGTGTGTGTGTGTGTGTGTGTGTGTGTGTGTGTGTGTGTGTGTGTGTGTGTGTGTGTGTGTGTCTAAACGATGAACAGAGGAAGGAGAAACAAGTCACATAAAAAAAAAAAACACCAGATTACAGTAGGGCACAGAAAACCAGACAAATATAAAAATAAATACTGTAGAGGGAACACTGATCAACTTCTCTTTTAAAACCACACCCTCTCAAGCTTCTGGCCTTTGGTTCCTTCTTCCTTGCATTGAAAAAATATTAACCTAAAGCATGATAAGTACCAGAAATGAGATAAACCGCTTAAAGCACGGAATCAAGCAGCTGTTCTTTCCTACCTGCCTCGTAGTAAACAGGGAGTGAAATTCTTGACCAGAGTTTGGGTGAAGTTGGAAAGTTTTTAGAGGAAGAAGCAGGTGGGGCATTAAGCTACGACCAATAAATTCTCAACTGGAGCATAATTAGGGAATAACTCCTCACACAGCCATTCTCAGCAGTGTAAGGTGTAGTTTACGTGGGCGCTTTTGAATTATTCGTTTTTTTTATGCATTTTGGGGACAAGTGTAATTGGGTGATTGGGCACTGAGTCATTTAAGGCTTTGGATACGGTGCCGTCTTTTCTTCATACTATTTTTCATATTTCCAGATGTATGTAATTGTTTTTATTATCTTAAAAAGACAATATTCGAAGTGAGAAAATAAGATATAGATTTTAATAACTTTCTAACTACAAGGAAACGCTTTTAAGGAGAATAAAAAGGATTAGAGATAGTAAGTGAAAATTAAAAGAAAAAGTTATCATCGTGAAGGAGCTGAGTATCCTAAATTTAATGTTTTTTTTTTTATTAACATTATATATAGATCCATTTTTAAATATTGTTTACTCCATATAATTTAAAAATATTCCACTATCGAATTCCTATCAGTAAAAATGTGGGAGGTGTATTTTGAGTGGAAAAATTAATAGGCGAGGTATTGGGTATTGCGAAACACTGGTATAACTGGTATATCTATGCTCTCTTATTACGAAGCACAGATATACCAGTAAAATCTTGCCTTACTTGGGTATAGTAGTGTGTGAGAGTGTGGTGGCAGACGGGGGCTGCGTGGGTAGGGAAATGGAAAGGGCACGAAGGAAGACTGGCCAGTGTGTGTGTGTGTGTGTGTGTGTGTGTGTGTGTGTGTGTGTGTGTGTGTGTGTGTGTGTGTGTGTGTGTGTGTGTGTGAGAGAGAGAGAGAGAGAGAGAGAGAGAGAGAGAGAGAGAGAGGAGGGGAATGCACAGGAGCGTAAAATATTCATGGGGCAATTTCAACGCCATCACTGAATTACCGGGAAAACTGCGATGCTGAACCTTTAGCGGGATGAATGGCCGCCAGTCAGGGGAGTGCTGGGGTGACGCCGAAGAATATATTAGCGAACAAAAACTATCTACAACAACAACAACTACAAAAATAAGGTGTATACGTATGCACAACAAAAAACAATAACAACAAGGTGTGTCGGTATGCACAACAACTACAACAACGACAAAAACAACGTACAGGTGTCTAGGTATGTTTGTGTCTTGGCTGTCTAGAAACTTCTTATTAAATTTCTCAAGCTCCTATGGATCACCCAGCTAAAGAAAATCGTCTGGCGTTTGCAGGAGTAGAATATATATACACACACACACACACACACACACACACACACCTGTAACTCCCTCTCAGCTGAATCAAATCGTCTGGTGTCAGCTGGAATTACCTTGAACATGAAAGGTTTAAAAATGTAACGCAGATAAACAGAAAAAAGAAAAAGAAAAAATCCCTCAAACAATAAGGGCACACTGCTAAAATCTTCATGGTGAAAAATAGTAATAAAAAACAAATCTGATTACTTGAAAATTAATAAATAAATAAATAGGTAAATAATTAGGAGGGGCATTGAACAGGGGTTGGTATATTTACATCACAATCTTTTAAAGCCTCAAGTGCGAAGGTGAGAGATTAATTAACTCTTATAGACAGGTTATCTTATTTATATAAGCGCTGTTTATTATTTACATTTATTTATATATTAATTCTTGCTGCCCCAGCTGATTTAATTTAGCTCAGGTGAGTCGCCAGGTAGTACAGTTGGTTAATTAAGGCTGTGAGACCCCTCCCCCCTCAGGTCGAAAAGTTATTCCTGTGTTGACTATAACTGGTGGGAGTGAAATTAGGTAATGTCCACCGGCTGAAGGGGTTAACTTACAGTACTTGCTCTCTCTGTCTCTGTCTGTCTGTCTCTCCCTTGCAGTGCGAGAGATAATGGAGTCTAGTAACTTTTCCGTAAATAAAAAATTAAAATTGTCTCTGTGTTGCTGGAATAATAGAGAGAGAGAGAGAGAGAGAGAGAGAGAGAGACCTCGTTGGTTTTATGGGGCTAACTCCTTCAATCCACTTTTTTTTTTTTAATTAATTCCCGAAAAAAAAAGTCACAGGCTAAAAGTTGACTAAATCCAGGGTCTTTTCTCGGCATCAGGTGTTTTTTCTTCAAGTTAATCCTTTGCTCTCAGGCGATTTGGAGACCTCGTTCTGAAGGGGTTAATGACTTCTACACCTGACTCCTCTACCTCTTAATGAAACTAGAAGAAAATTAGCAAGAATATACGTCATCGGTTTAAAAGGGTTTGTCACTGAAGCCTCTCGTTCTAAAGAGGTTAATGAGGTCTATATCTAACTTATCTAACTCCTCTAATCTCTCCTAAGCTAACTTCTAAGCGGAGACGGCAGAAATGATGCAAAAAATCCACCAGCGAGTTGAATGGATTAATAGAACGGGTTAGCCTTCAAATCCTTCCCATTCTAGCGTCAAATCCTTCTTTACTTTCAAGAGGGAGAAAGGGAGGGGGGAGGAGCGAAGAGGGAGAAGAGGAAGGGGGGAGCGAGAGGGAGAAGGGGGAGGAGGAGCGAAGAGGGAGAAAGGGAGGAGCGAGAAGAAAGAGAAGGGGAGGGGAGGGGGAAGAGCACATTTCTGTATTTGATGGGAAAATAAAAACACCTGGAGCTGGTGTTTAATTAGTGGCTTCGTGTTTCATGTGTGCACGGGGGCATCAGTTCCGACACGGACGCTGTTGCAATGTGTTGACGGTGCCGTGTTGCAGTTATGACTTCTTGTATCTCTCTCTCTCTCTCTCCGTCTCTGTCTCTGTCTCTAATATTCGTGGTAGCTTCTTCGTTATCAGCTTAACTAATATTCGTAGTAGTTTAGTCTCGTTATTACTTTTACTAATATCCACAGTATTTTTACGCCAGGTATTAGTCAACACATTTATTTTGTACACGGAAGTAATAACGTTTAATAATATAAGCAGTATTTTTATGGCCACGTCATAGCCAGAAGAATACTGTACATTAATACTGTACAGGTAAGTAATTTTGTGCACACACGTAATAAAGTTTACAAATATTACTAGTATTTTTATGGCCAGGTTATTGTCAGAGGAATAGATTTTTTTTTTTTTTTTTTTTACTGTACATGCTTGCTGTTTACACGTGGCAAGTGGCAATCCCAAACAGTGAAGAGCAGCCACGGTAAAGTTCAATTCTCTCAATGTTGTTACATGGTTAGGGGGCCTGAGTTAATTTTTGCTCTCTCACCATTTTCCATTTTCCTGATTAATTTTCTAAAAGCTATTGCTGCAAAAGGAAATAATGTATCTTGGTTAGTTCCTGTGCCCACATGATATTGGTGTATCGCTTCTGGTATTCCGGGAACCATGAGAAAGAGCAGTAATTCTGTATCAATTTCTAAACCGCGTGTTGTGGCCTTTGATTCTTCTCAGTCTCCCCCTCTCAGCAGTTTCATGTTGGGGTATATATATATCAACTGTATTCATATCTATATCTATCTGTCTGTCTATCTATCTATCTATCTATAAATTCATCTATAAATTCAGCAGTCGGGTTTCTTTTTCACACTACTACCACTACTATTACTGTTACTACTGCGGATAACAATAACAACAACAGCAATAATAATAATAATAATAATAATAATAATAATAATAATAATAATAATACGGGAATAAATAGATGAGAATAATAACTAAATAAACAGAAATAAAACTATCAGGTATTCTTTCTCTTTTTATTGTTTTTGAAAAGAAGTCACAGACAATTAAACCCTACCTCTTCCAGTACTACTCTCACGTGAAGAACATTGTTAAAAAGTAATAAAAGTATTAGTTAAAGTTAATTATCGAGGTGAATAACAAAAGCACAATTCATAGTTTTTTTTCAAAGTGAATAACAAAATTATAACTTAAAGTTAATTATCAAAGTGAGTTTAATTGACAGCCTTGTTCCGGGGTGCATCTCTTTCTCTGGCAGCCTCCGTTATCCGATGCTGCCAATGGTGCTTCCACGTATACAGGGTTTTCTTTCCCCCTTCTCATTTACACACAAATAGGGGTAATCGCCAGCCAGGGAGCACTTTCCGTTCCGCGATTAAGTTTTCCCAAAATAAACTGCATAGTAGAAACGGGAACGCCAGTAAAAATGAACACTGAACACGTAAGCTGAAGATGTGTTTAAAAGGAACTTGTGACGTACCGTATATGATGTTTTGTTGCAATGGTATCCTGGCAACGAAGAGGGAAAAATGGAAATAATCTCACTAAAACAAAACAGATATAGTTCAGCATTCACTCGCCATTAAAATATACTGTTATGCAAAATTTTCAGACTCAAGGGAGAAGGGATCAAGTGGAGAGGATCCCAGTCTCACATTAATATTCAGCCATCCATCCCCTGACTCGGATGGGCATTACTAGTAAATAAAAAGTGAAGGTGGAATAAAATCAGAGCACAGGTAACCCACTTGATCTTTCCAGTCAGCATTGATCACTTACAAGGTTGTCATATGTTTCTCTGTAACAGTCGTAAAGAAATAAACCGACTTCAAAGTTTTATTCCCAGCCAACAGTGAGGATGCTAGGAATATTTTACTTTTTTTTTTCTTTTTTACTTCAAAAGCAGGGCCCAACACGGTGTGCCTGCATCATGTGTGCGAAATTATACAACACATCAATGTATCACCCAATGCACATTAATTCTATCGCATGCGTAGATGTCGAGGGCTAGGCTACTCACTCCCGACATTTAAGGTGAGAGTGACCAGCCTCATTCGCCCCTGAACGACATTATGTAAACCTCAACCATTCCTTGGATGTAAATCCTTATAGGCTCCTTCCAACTGGATCGCCGTATCTCAGTAAACCATCCGGCGTCATTTGGTTATATGATTACCATTCACTGTAGTAAATGGAATTCCCGGATTACAGAATCCATTTGGCTTATCATTCAGTGTAAATCAGTTAAATATTGTACTGACGTTGAGTGAGTGGATGGTAGTTACTCCATCTATAAAAGAAAATGCACCATCTATTGCAGTGAGATTACATTCCTAGGGTAGGGAAAGACCTGAACTGAGATGGAGGTAAAGTTAAATATATGGCACTGAGGGGGATGCTGGGTAAGACCATTGATATACTTTAAGACCAATTTAGGAATACCAGTACCGACCTGTTTATAGCCGTGTAATCCACCCTCCTCCACCTTATCCTGCTATTCTATATGCAAATGAATTTCTAAGGAAGTGTATGGGCAACGAACTTTCAGCGTGTAATTACTTGAACAAAAACGATGCCCATTTTTTGTTAAGCTGGGTTACCCTCAAATACAACACTCGGATGTAATGCATAATCTTGCCCATACATTAAGGAAGAGACGAATGTGCTCGATAAATAAGTATACAAAATTTCTGCTTGATTTTTTTTTTTTATGTACCGGTAAGGTTATAGTTACCTGTTCCTTATTTTGACGCGATTTAAGTAGCAATCAGGTATTTATAAGCTATTTTTCAGCACTAAGTCATAGCATTAAGTAGCCATGATGTATTTCTCTAACACTTATCTCTAACATGTTCAAATCCGCCAAGGTAGGTTCATATGCTTGAAATAATGAAAAATACCATTGTGTGTGTGTGTGTGTGTGTGTGTGTGTGTGTGTGTGTGTGTGTGTGTGTGTGTGTGTGTGACATTCTAAACATAACACTTACCAGCTAGACAAGCAAAATAATGTTACTTATTTGCATTGTACATCATTACGGTATATATAATTAAACATCCCAATAGCCTATATGAAAAGCCTATCATGCACAATTAAACACAATCTGAAAAGAGAAAATAGAAAATAAATTGTGAAAGCTGTGGTTTATACGCGTCCTAATGAGATACCACTGCGGAGTTATTAAACCTTGGAATTAAAAACAAAGATTTCATTGGGAGTAATATAACAACCAACCTTAAGGGGTTCTAATTAATTCTGAGTAAACTATTCTTAGTGTTGGTGTCAAAGGTCAAAGGAACATCTCAGGTGAATTAATGACCTCTAACCTGGTGTCTTAATTAGCACATAGAGTTTATCCGTCACAATGCATTTATTGAAGATTAAGTAGATTATAATTATAAATGTTCTTTACTATAATCAGGATTTTTTTACTATAATGATATATATTGTTATGGTTTTTCATTAGTTGAGAAATACCACTGAAAATATTTAGTGTTGGTCACCATTTTATTTATTTTTTAAAATCTGTGCTTTTAGGCTCTCTTTGCTTGGCAATACTCATGAGCTTTTTTTTTTTTGTCTCTCTCTCTCTCTCTCTCTCTCTCTCTCACACACACACACACACACACACACACACACACACACACACACACACACACACACACACACACACACACACACACACACACACACACACACACACACACACACACACACACACAAATATAACAGTAGTTGAATTGCATACCACATACGCCTGAGCACCTGGAAGGTTATATTGTTGAAGTGTTCGCGATACGCGGCAGTTTATGAAAGTATTGTAGAAGAATTTTGATTCATTTGGCAAGTTGTGAAAGTATTGCATGAGTGTTCGGTACTGTAGAACTCTTATGCCCTTACTCTCGTAGGGTAAGGAGGCTCCCTGGCACCTCTTCCTTAGCGATTTATTTTCCAGTCTAACCATTAATATTCACTTCTTTGCTTCCTATATCTTTTTAATATCGACACAGATTTCAAGAATACCACACAGAAGAATACAGTATATAACAGAGCAGATTCAGAAATAAACCGGTGAGGAAGAGCTGTCAGTAAGCTTCCTAACCGCATGTGAAGAGATACGCACCAAGTTATGAAGGCAGTAGAGGTGTTAGGGGATAGGCACTAGGTTATGAGGGTACTGCAGGGAGTGTTTGAGATACGCGCTGGCAGGCTGTCCCCATCCCTCCTGCCAGCCTCCCCACTCCCAACCACCTGCTGCCGACCACCGTACGGGGCGCTATCTCATATCTGACCCCGGCTACGATATACGGCACAGCGTTATTCATGTGTTATTCCCGCGTTACGTCACCCGACCCGCATTTACCCAGCGTCCCTCGGTTCGTGTTTAAGTGAAGGAAGCCTGTTTCATTTTGCCACATGGAATAACCGGCCCTGTTTCACTTTGCCGTTTTGAATCACCAGCCCTGTTTCACTTTGCCGTTTTGAATCACCAGCCCTGTTTCACTTTCTCCTGTCGAATCACCAACCCTGTTTCACTTTGCCTTATCGAATCATCACCTGTTTCACTCTGCCTTATCGAATCATCAGCCCTTTTTCACTTTGCCTTATCGAATCACCACCACTGTTTCGTTTTTGTTTCGAATCACCAGAATTGTTTCACTTTACCTTATTGAATCATCAGCCCCGTTCACTTTGCCATGTTGAATTACCAGTCTTGATTCGCTTTGCTACATCAAATTTCCACCACTGTTTCATTTTGGCACAGAATCACCACCTCTGTTTCATTTTGCCGTTTCGAATCACCGTCCCTGTTTCACTTTGCCATTTCGTCTGTCAGATATGTTAACAAAAGCTTTATGATCGTATTATTAACCCCTTTTTTAATGACGTATTTTAACTTAGATTCTTGCTACCTTCAGACGATTTTATTCAGCTTAGGGAAAGGGTTCAGGGTTTAAAAAGGTCAGAGGAGGCTGTCTCGAACCCCTCCAGTTCGAAAAATCTCTCCTAAGCTGAATAAAATCGTCTGGATATGGAAAGAATAAATCGAACGGTACCGGTACTGCAGGGGTTAAGCTTAAGATCACGAGGAGGAAGGTCAGCCCCAAGTTTTTGGCACCATAAATAATAAAAATAAACTCGATGATAAAAAAAAAAATGACCTTTCTACGTTGCCCCTGATTATGCTATGTAAGATGTAATGCTATCTTTCCATTTCCCACTCTCAAAGGTGACTAGGAATTAACAGGTATAAATTAGACGTTCAGTTACACCTCCCTTAATAATACAAAGTCTTAGCCTCTCTCAAGACACGAAATCAGAGGTTGAAGAGAAGCCCCTCAGAATACTTCCTTATTTCAGAAGCTACGTGACTGCTAGACTCCTTTCCCTCTAACTTGGCCTAAAATTGCCATCTCTCCATCTTGAATGCTGAGTTGTAGCAAGAGATTAGCGTTAGAATACGGTGTTAGTCACGAAGATGTGCCATGGAAAGAAGGTGGAACCGTAGCACTGTCTTTCCCTGCCACTGGGCTGCGTTGAATAGGCTTGAAAGGGGCGAAATTCTGAGTCAGGTTAAGATAAAAGGACTATATGATAATAATGAGATAGTGGGTGGTGGTGGGGTAGTATTTTTTTTTCCAGGATTAAACTCACTGCGTTTCTGAATCCCCATGTGCGACACGATGAAAATGTGTTGATTGTGGTTGTCTTGGTCATTTTTCCAGAGAGAGAGAGAGAGAGAGAGAGAGAGAGAGTCACGAAAGATTCTGGCTCTTGACACGAAAAAGCTTAATGTAAAACCGAGGAAAACCCAGAAAATTGCCGGAAACCAAGGCGGGTGCGAAGTGGTTTATGGTAATTCGTGGTTTAGTGTATATTGGCTGCTGGAAGGATCCCCCCTCCTCTCCGTCTCCTCTCTCTCTCTCCCTCCTCTTGCCTTTCTCACACTAAGATAATGTTCTAGTTTCTGCTCACCTCCTCCTCCTCCTCCTCCTCCTCTCTCTCTCTCTCTCCTGCTGCCTTAGTCTAGTCTTCACCCACGTTCCCCTCCTTACCCCTTGTCTTCCCCTCCTCATCCCCTCTCCACCCTCCCCCTCCTCGCAACACAATAACAGGAAAGGTGGGCCGTGCAGCATTTCCTAGTTGCAGTATGAATATTAACAAAGAGAGCAAGGGAGCGAGAGGAACAGCCCTAGTTTATCTCTGGCGCAGACTGGCGAGGTTCAGGCTGGCTCGTGGGATGTTTTTATGTCTACATTGGCTACCGTCTGAGCCGCTACAGATGCTTTTAACACCCCCCCCCCCTCGCGTAAAAAATTATTAGGGACAGCAAGCGTCAGTGTGTGTGTGTGTGTGTGTGTGTGTGTGTGTGTGTGTGTGTGTGTGTGTGTGTGTGTGTGTGTGTGTGTGTGTGTGTGTGTGTGTGTGTGCAAAAACTCAGCTTTGTTAAAGAGAGCTAGCCAATCAGTCCAAGTAGCTATAGATGTCGAAATGCCACTGTACAAGTATATCCTAGTTTTAAGTACCAAGAAATAGGAAAATTGGAAACAGTCCGAGAATTAGGTATGGCTGAAAGAAGAACTATGTTATGGAGAGTCGGTCTTTGTAAATGAAACAGTGCCGTGATTTGGTACTACTAAATGAAGCAGTGCGCTGTGAAGACTCGTTACTACTAAATGAAGCAGAACGTTGAGAATATCCGGTATTACCAATTAAAACCGTGCATTGTGAAGCTTCGGTATCGCTAAATGAAAACGTACGTCGTGAAGCCTCAGTACCGTATTACTAAATGATGCAGTATCTCGTGATGCTTCAGTACCGGTATTAGCCTACTAAATGAAACAGTACATCGTGAAGCTTCAGTACCGGTATTGCTAAATGAAACAGCCAGAGCAAAAACGTGTACTGCAGAAGCCCGGCCCTGACTGCTCTCGGGGTGTATTAGGGGGGTCTCATCGGGGCGAGTTACGGCGTAATTGGAGCGGCACAGACCCCGGGCAGGCGGCCCTCTGTGGCGTCTGTTGCCTCACCACCTGGCCCTCACACTGCACTTTAGCCCCTTCAGGAAGAGGATGTATTCTGCATTTAATTCTTGTTGCCTCCTGACGCTTTTCTTCATCTGATAAACTTAGAGACGATGACCTTGGATGATGCGTCAATGTGATCAGATACTTTACTTAATCAGCTAGCTAAGATACGACCTCGCTCATCGAAGTAATGGATCGTCTTAAGTTAAGCTCACAGTCTGATACAATAATCTCCCAAACTCCCACGACTCAGGGCAGGGAAATAGGGTCTGGATAGCCTTCCTCCTTATAACCTGATTCCTAAGAAGGATCTGAGAAGCCATAAGACTGGATCCAGAGTCTTAGAAGGACCCTGTAAGAATAAGAAGGAACACTTAGTATTGTGGGCTATAAGAAGGAAGGAAGAGAGAAGCTATAGAAGTGCAAAGGAAATTAAGACATGATATAACCTGTTCATGGTGGGGGTAAGTCTAGTAATGAATTCTAGGTAATAGTAGATGATTTTGCTAAGCTGAGAGTGAGTCGTAGGAGCCTGAGGATGTTAATTCTGTCCCCATTAACCCTATCATGGTGGGGATCACCGTGGCATTTTAGTCAGCTGTGTGAGTCATAAGAGTCAGGGTGGGTTGAATCCTCTCCTCTCATGAAGCAACATAATCTCTTAGAATTTTTTCCATATCTCATTCTGCTCTCAGTATATCTACATCTCATTCTACTCTCACTATATCCACATTTCATTCTACTCTCTACATATCTCATACACTACACCCTTACACCTGTTTAACAGATTTACTTATACGCGTCTCATTCCTGGCATAAATCTTCGGTTCGACGTCTTTATCATTTCCCCTTGGCACACCCACATGATCTATTGCTTCATTCACTGGACGGCTACCAACTCCTCCCTTGGCGGAAGTAGCGTTGTGAGAGTTCTTTTTTATCCTGCAAATTCGGTAAGATCCTTTAAATATACAGACACTGAAACATTACATTTTGAGTGTTTTTGTTCATCCTGCCAACTGGGTAAGATCCTTTAAAGAAACAGAAGCTGAGGCAATATATTTCAAAACGTCATGTTTGTAATCTGCAAGCCGGGTTAAATGGCGGGACATCCTTCTACTGACACAGCCACATTTCATATTTCCTGTTCCATCCGGGAGTCGAACCCAGGTCCACTTGATTGGCAGGCCACTTGCCGTTCTCACACTGACCTACCTTCTCGCCTGTGCACCTGCCCATTCTAAATCCTCCCTTTTAATTTACTGGGCAGTCATCGCCTCTCCCCTCTCAAGTAACTCTTATTTCTCACGCCCCCTGTCTCCTCGCCTCCTCTCTCACATCCACCCCTATCGTTTTTCACCCCAGAAGCCTTGTTTATGAAGTCAGCAGTTTGGCGTTGTGTGTGTGTGTGTGTGTGTGTGTGTGTGTGTGTGTGTGTGTGTGTGTGTGTGTGTGTGTGTGTGTGTGTGTGTGTGTGTGTGTGTGTGTGTGTGTGTGTGTGTGTGTGTGTGGCACGTTAATTAAGACTTTACTACGACACACTCTCATCTTACTAAAATCGTCTGGCGTCTGGCATATGAGACTTAGAGCTGTCCGACCATGATAAGGCTAATGGTGATAACAGTCAGGTTCCAACGACTCACTCTCAGCTGGATCCTATTTTCTTGCATGGCTTGTACAGTATCATAGCAAATACAGTATCAAGTGTTTGGTGTGAAGGTGGTATTAAACTGGAATAATGCAGTCCTTGGCCCACATTCTCGCAGTAGTAGTAGCAGCGGTAGTTGTAGTAGTAACAGCAGTAATAGTTGTAGTAATCCCAGGCCCATGTGAACGTGAACCTGGTAGATTTAACACCAAAGCATCTCTTCCGCCATAGTTTACCATCCTCCTTTCAGGGGATAGGCGCATTTACATAACCAGGCAGTAGTAATAGTAGTAGTAGTAGTAGTAGTAGTAGTAGAAGTTGTTGTTGTTGTTGTTATGAAGGCACCCCTCTCCAGCACTAATAGGCAAGGTAAAAGAGCAAGTAATAAAACACATATATATTTTTACCTGTTCACACGCTTGAAGGGGAAAACATACTGGGGGAAATAAAAGAGGCAGAGTCAAGAAGAAAACAAAAGACGATAAAGGGGCACAAAGGAGAGAGAGAGAGAGAGAGAGAGAGAGAGAGAGAGAGAGAGAATATTTCTGAGTTATGTGCTTTATTCCTGCAAGTATGTCCACCTGTCTCTCTCTCTCTATATATATATATCTATCTATATATCTATCTGTCTGTCTGTCTGCCTGTCTGTCCAACATTTCATCCATCCGTATATCTGTGTCTATCTACCTATCTACTGTAACGTGTATGTGTAGACTGAATACACATGAGGTTCCTGAATTATACAGTATTCACCTAACTAATGATATATATGCCAGAATATACCATTGCCCTCGTAACCTAATATATCAGAGTGCTATGAAAGTATACCCAGTGCATGAAGGTAAATACAGACAGAGAAGCAGAGCCGGAAAATTGAGAATAGCAGTGAAAGTGGCGGAAAGAAGGGGAGGGAGGGAGAGGAGGAGTAAGGGAGGCTGGGGAGCAATATGGTGATGGGGCGAGCAGAGAGAGAGAGAGAGAGAGAGAGAGAGAGAGAGAGAGAGAGAGAGAATCAAACTCATGGAGGACTCAACAACGGAGATTAAGCATGCGTAAGGGTGAGGTAACACTTGAGAGAGAGAGAGAGAGAGAGAGAGCAGCCTTGAGGAAAACACAGGGAGGAAAATGGGAAAAATATAAAAACAGAAGAGGGGAGGCGGTCAGAACAAAGAAACATTTGTACTGGAAAAGAAATATACAAGAAGAAATAGTCACCTTCCCACGATAGAAGAGGATGGGGAGAAAATATAGTGAATTTCTAAGGTAAATATAAATGTGGATTAAAAAAAAAAAAAAACTGGATGGGATAAAGAGATGTAGAAGAAAACCTATATATACCAGGCAATGAATCTTCAACGAGGGAAGAGAGTGAGGAAAAAGACAGCTATGAAAATAAAATCACTTGGAAATGAAAGAAGTAAAAGCGAAACTGCACAGAGGCACTCAAGACTGCAACATTAAAGAAAGAAGAAAGTCTAAGGGTGAAACTAAAGAAACACACGATGAAAATGGAAAAGTGTCACAGAAATGTAAGATAAAAGCAATCAAACTAAGGCCTCCAAGAAAAGACCATTACGGAATAAAAGCAGTAAAACATGGCAGGGCACAAACGGAGCAGAAAAATAATAGGCGTGAGAAAACAGAAGGGGAAGTGAACGAGGAAAGCAACACTAAAAGGTGGACTAGATGCAAACTGAAATGGCGAAACGGTGGAACGTGAGAGAGGGGGAAGGATGTGTGTGTGTGACAGAGGGACCGAGGAACGAAACAGTAGAGAAAATGTGTTGAAAGAGAAGAGGAATTGGAAGAGAAGAGAAACTGGGAGGTAGGGAGGAGACATATGAATACATTTTAAAAATAACAAATAAGTAAATATATAGAGATATGGAAAAATAGTCACTCTAATAAGATATATATATATATATATATATATATATATATATATATATATATATATATATATATATATATGTATATATATATATATATGAAGAGGAGAGCAAATTTTTTTAAATCAATAAACTTTACAGATAGGTTGATAGAAAAATCGACACAAAACTTTAGAAAGAAAGGGAAAATGTTATTCACTGTAAACAGGACAGAGAAGCAGAGAGAGAGAGAGAGAGAGAGAGAGAGAGAGAGAGAGAGAGAGAGAGAAGAGCACACAGATTTGACCAAAAAACAAACTCGAGGGATTAGAATGGATGGGAAAGATATATATATATATATATATATATATATATATATAAAGTACATTAAATGATACTCAAATATAGAGAGAACAATGGAAAGTTGTGATCGTAAACAGAACACGAAACACAGAGGGAAAAGAGCACTGAGGGTGAAACGCAAAAACTAACAGGTAAACGGGATAACAGAGAAAAAAAAAAAAGGAAAGAGAAGCATTCGGAAGCCGAATGCTTATCGCCCGCCAGAATATGCTGTTGGCCAAGTCCAAGATTTAGGCCAAATCTTGATACCGTGAAGGTTTCATGTTAATAGCTCCAGCCTTTCATGATATATAATGGTGCTGAAGGCGGGCGATAAAAACTAGTTAACCATTAGCAGCCACTTTGGTAACCTTGATCTTGACCCCGAGTGCCCATTTTCGAACTCGTCCAAGATTTTGGCCATATCTTGATACCCTGAAGGTTTCATGTTGATAGCTCTAGCCGTTCATGAAACATAATGGGAACAGACACACACACACACACACACACACACACACACACACACACACACACACACACACAGGCAGACAAAAACATTACGGTATCGCTTCGCTTTCTAAAGACGGGCGATAAGGAAGATATAAGAAAGATACATACACAAATGCACAAAGAGCTACATAAAATGCTGCCTGTCAAGAGGATGCAAACACACACACACACACACACACACACACACACACACACACACACACAGACGCAAAAACTAAGAGACAAACGTGAGGATCGAGGAAAAGGAGGGAGAGGCGACCCCGTGATATGAGAGTGGGAGCCAGAGAACAAAAGGAGAGAGAGGGGAAGCGGAGTTAGAGCGAGGGGGTAGAGGCGGAGTTACAGCGAGGGGGGAGAGGCGGAGTTAGAGCAGGGGGGAGGCGGAGTTAGAGCGGATCACAATGGAACCTGGTGGTCTCTGGGCGGTCGTGTACGGAAAACAAACTGCCTCTTTGACCGACAAGCTCTTCTTCCTCAGTGCAGGCGGGGGCGGGGGATATACAGCAAATACTTCTCGATCTTCATGTGCAGTTTAGTTCAGATGTTTCTTGCAGTGTTTGTAGATTAAGAGAAGTACGTAAGGTCATAGGATACCACATTATTCCGATCTTCATGTGCAGTTCATGTGTTCCTTGATCCCTCGACTTCGAACTATCAGCCTTTGTAATTACGGAGGAAAAACTTGCATCAGGCCATAGGATACCCCATTCTCTCGATCTTCAAGTACGTTTTGGTTCAGATGTTCCTTGTTCCACTGGCTAGGAACCATCAACCTTTGGCTGATATTGAGGAAATTGCTTACGGAACACCCCTGTCAGTCTAACTCCTCCCCTCTGATGACTTTTATTGTAACTTTGCTACCCATACATGACTTCATTCAACTTGGAAATAACATATGAGGTGTGAGCTGGAGGTAGGGCAGCTTAATGGCAGAAGACAGGTTGACATGGAGGTGATTTATTTGTGGTCACCCGCTTGGGCATTAAGGCTTCTGTCTATAGATAAACAGATTTTTTTTTTTTTAAATGCAAGGAAGAACGAACCGAAGGCCAGAATACGAATGATCTCTTGCAGTGAAGGGGTTAATGATGACTAACACTAAAACCTTCCGTTGGAAAAGACTATCCTAAGCTTAGTAAAATCGTCAGGAGATAACAAGAATAAAATAAAATAAATATAACTTAAGGGGCTGAGGTTATCTTGCGCCGTTTAGCATGATGTACCAAAAACGAAAGAAACTCACACCTTTTTCCATAACTTTCACAATATCCCACCCACTCTGCCACGGACTTGTGAACTGAACTGCAAACACACACACACACACACACACACACACACACACACACACACACACACACACACACACACATGTACTAGAGATCCAAGCATAGGAAAAGAACGAATCACCACAATGCTCCCATATGCATTTTACATCTGCTACCCATTAACTTCGGTTCTAAAAATTTCGGCTGTGCATTAGTAAGGGCTGGTTCATGGAGCAGCGTGTGTGTGTGTGTGTTTTTTGTTATTAATGAAATGCGTATCCTGTTTCAGCTACTACGATCTCAATGGACCAGTTGCAAATTTCGCTATCGTGTTTGCATGGATTACAGGGCGATTTTAGATCTGAAAAGGATGATTTGGCAAGTTAGAGTAAGCCAAATTAGTTCCCCCCAAACTTCAACCTAAAGCAGTCCAAATCCAACTGTTAAAGATTTTTTTTTTCTTTTTAAATGAAGAGAGGACAATTGCAGTCTCGTGTATGGATTTATGGTATATTGAATTGGTTTTTCCTGCGTCTGATAATGTTCTGTAAAAAACAGTAAATGGATATGGGGTTTGCCTTAAGGTGAAAATAGGAGACTGGATATAAACTGCTCTTCTGACTTCGGATGATGCTAGGCTTCTCATCGATAGGTTAAATTTTGAGATTGGTTGGTGACTGTGGCACTGTGAATATATATAGGGCTTGATACGCCATTTCAGTGACCATTAGTACTACTTGCACCTCACAGCTAAGTGGTCCTGACAAGTAATGCTGGAGGAAGGAAAATGTCGTAGGAGGTAAGGATAAGATGACTTGATGATAAAAAACGTATAGTGTGTTGGGATTAAACTGTTGTAAGATGAACGAAGAAAAAAACAAAAACGAAATAGGAAGATACACGGGAGGAATACATGAAGGAAGGCCTCTTGGAACAGCGTAAGAAATGGCAGTGAGCTGTGAAAGAGAGATTAGGAAGTATATATACTCAACTGAACATGCTGAAGTGGATGAGAAGCGAATTTAATGCAGTAATTTGGGTTGGTAAGAAAAAGTAAAGTTGCCTAATAACCACAAATTGGTAAGTCGTAGGCAATTATTCAGTTCCTTCTGTCTTCCTCCTCCTCCTCCTCCAACTCCTCCTCCTCCTCCTCATCATCATCATCATGATTTACCATCATCATCCTTACCCACTTCTGTCCTCATCATCTTCATCATCACTTACTTCTTTCATCATCATCATCATCATCCACCCTGTTTTCTGTTTCCCAGGTAACGATGGAGTGCAGTTCTATTTATAACGAAGGAAAAACGGCTTAGGAACACGACATAGCCACAGTGTAGCAGGAAAAAGAACGCCTTCAAAGCTGTTACACATCGTCTCTCTTTATCGCATCGCATTTTTTACTTCTGGATTTGCCGGATCTATTATGAAAAATGCATATATTCCTGGAGGATTGACGTCATTCAAGATTTGCTCGTATGCACTTATTTTATATCCTCATATGTGCGATAGATAAGCAGACGGATAGATAGATAGATAGATAGAGAGAAAGAGAGAGAGAGAGAGAGAGAGAGAGGATAAGCCATTCTCTCACAAAATATACAAGGTGTGATATTGTAGTTCTATTAGTCTCGTCAGTTTGTTATGAGTGGCCTGAGGATCACGCCGTTGCTTATCATACATCAGCCACTCTTTTAGTTGCTATATTTAACTAGACAACACGGTATGACAAACCATTTCACTGTAGCAAGGGTAAAAATAAAGTTATGTTACCCGCCTGCCATCAGTTTTTTTTGCATCTCTTGGGTCCCTGGAAGAGAGAGAGAGAGAGAGAGAGAGGATTCTGGTGTACCGTCCATTTTTCTTCCTTGACTTGAAAATAAGGTTTGTATTGAATTAAACACAGATCAAACCTTTGCCGTAATCAAGACTGCGGCCCATTTTTATCCACGTATCTCTGTGCTGTGTAATTCCCTCCTCCCATGCCAGTCCACTTAACCGTGCCCGTATCTGAGGCCTCGAAATCCTTGGCAGCCCCAGCCTTATATCATACTGCGTGACGGCTGGGCGCAAAATGAGTTGGCCGGAGTCTGGGTGTGGGTGAGCCAGCGGCCGGGAATGAATGCAGGTGGGGTAGAGGCAACTTTGTACAGATTTCGGATGTGCTTTTGATCTAGTAGGGATGAGGTCTGGGGTGAAGGAGGGGGAGTGGCAGAAGGAGAGGTGGGGTGGAGGAGGAGGAAGGGGGAAAGCAGGGTGCAGTAGGAGGAAGCGGAGATGTTGGGTGGAGCGAAGGTGGAGGAAAGGTGGTGTAGAGAAGAGGGAAGAGGAGTGCAGCAGAAGGAGAGGGAGAGGTGGAGAGGAATAGGAGTAGGAGGGAAGAGGTGGAGTAGGAGGAGTAAGGGAGGTGGAGGAGGAAAAGTGGGTTGAAGTTGGAGGACAGGCGAAACAGGTAGAGGAGGAGAGATGGGGTTTAGTAGGAGATCGAAGGAGAAAGGTATAGAGTGAAGTCGATGGAAGAGGAGGAGAAGGATTAGAGGTAGGGAGGAGAAAGAACAGGAGGAGGAGGAGAAGAAGAAGGATTAGAGGTAGGGGGGAGGAAGAACAGGAGGAGGAGGAAGAGGTATAGTGGAGTCGGAGGAGGAGAGGTAGGGGTGGGATAGGGTTGGGGCTCCGGAGTCAGTATTATGGGTTGTTTTTGAGCGGTGTGCCCCTGCCGCTCTCCCCGCATCCCACATATCACAATCATCCACCAATTACGGGCCGGCTGAGCACCTGCCTTGCGTAGAGATGGCCGCCCTGTCACCGTAATTTGGGTTATGGGTCAAAGTTTAGCAGTCCATCAAAATAGAGACGGCTGGAGGATGGCTGGGCTTATTTCTTGGATTTATTGTTGCTGCTCGTGTTTTCTTGACCAGGGATGAGAGAGAGAGAGAGAGAGAGAGAGAGAGACAGGAGGGGAAGGGGGTTCTTTCTTCTTTGTTCTGGGACAATACAACTCTCATCTCACGCTAACAGGAGCCACGGCATACACGGCAATTTACACGTTGATGTGCAATGAATCTAAAGCAGAGGAATTAGTTACCTAGCCTAGGATTTTCTTACTTTTTTCTTTATTTTTCTTAGCATCCAGATTAGCCACGTAAGTTAGATGATGATTTTTTTTTTATTTTTTTACTTCTTTTCACGACCCCCAGACATTTTATTCAACTTAGGAGACTCCTCTAGTAATGAAAGGGTAGTAGTAGTAGTAGTAGTAGTAGTAGTAGTAGTCACAGGTTCATCCAAAATGTGAACACAGTGGACTGCAGGCTCAAGTTACCCTTCTACCGCAGTCCACTATCCTCCTTTTAGGGGACAGGGAGGGTATTGAGGGACGATTGTATAACTAGGCAGCTCCACCGCCTGGTCATATCGGTGCCACCACATGAAGACCTCCCTCACCTGCACCTATGAAAGGGTAAATTAGGGTTAAATTTGACCCCACCAGTTCGAAGTCTCTCCTAATTTGGATATCTATCATTTGTCTATCTCTACATCTATCTATCAAACTTTCTATCTGTATATCTCTCTATCTATCTATCTGTCTATACGTACGTCAGTGGGTATGAATTAAGATGGAGGCTGTGCTGGGGTGGATGGTGCGGTATAGACATGAGATCAGTGATGGATGGCGGCGGGGGCTCCAGGACTGCGTGTCAACACCGGGACAAAGGCAAGGGAAGGCACCACCGACGCACAGGCCCAGGCACAGTTAATTAAGCAGCGCACCGGGACCTGAGCGTGAGCCTCCCAGCTTTCCCAAGACAAAGGGGAATATATGAGGGGGAATCAGGAGAGATGGCTTGTGCACGATATATAGTCAGATAAGAGAACACCCAGATATATAAAATTAAAGATAAATTTCAGATACTTGTGTACGATCTATAAATTATGATAAGAGAACAGTACATATATCCGATTACATTAAGATAACACATTTGTAGATACGAGGACCGATAAGAAAAGGATGCCGCGATTATGCCTTAGTTCTTTCACCTTAACTTGCCCAACTTTTCTTTCCTTTTTGCAGTTTATTTCACATAGATGAATGGCAGACAAAGTTACAGGTCTACCGTACACCCCTTCCGTAACACTTATTCGTGAGTAGTATCATATTCTAGTATTAATCTATTGTTACAAGTCAGCATTCAGATCAGAGAGATGGCAGTTTTAGTCAAGTCAGAGTGAAAAATAAGATTGCACTTTTATATACATCTCAAAGTCTGCTGATAAAATTCCTTAGTGAATGATATAAATAGTGGTGAACATTTTAAATCCAAATTGTAACAAAGATCAGAAAAACGAGTCACCATTAATCGTGGAAGGGAAGGGCAAAATGTGAATGATAAAATCCCTGGCAAAAATTCATGAAGCGATTTGGGTGAGGGCCCGTGGGAGGCAGCCTAATTGTAATCTGCGCTAAGACGATGAGTCGTTAAATTTTCCTTACTCGAGGCCGGAGAGGGGAACTTGCATGATTACGAAATTTTGGACGTAAATTGTGCTGTGTTTGTATGTTGAGAAAGGAATGTTTGGCGATATGTGTAGTTTGAGAGATGGAATATTTGGTACTGGGATATGTGTAGTGTGAGATATGAATATTGCTGTGCCAGTTTGTGTGTACTGAATTATTACAGATAATGGAAATATTACAGATGAAAAAAATGCACCTTTTTTTTTTTTTTTTTTAAGTAATTTTGCAGTATTAGAAGGAAATATTTAGTAGGGTGATATGGCTGTTGTGAAGGATGAATACTGCTATCCCAGTTTGTATGTACTGAAATATTACAGATCTTGGAAATAACACATCTGTTTTATTTTATATCCGAAGAAAGAGAAATTAGTTTGATATACGTATAGCGAGAGATGAATATTATCGTGCCAGTTATACCGAATTATTATAGTTTATGGAAGCAGCACAATTGATACGTTACGAAAAAAAATATTAAGGTTCAAAATTCGCGCTATGGAACTGGAAATCAAAAGAAGGTTCAGTTGTGGAAATTAAAGGAAAATTTATGAATGTTATTGGTAGAGTCTCCGTGGTCGACAAATTCCAAGTTTCAATTGTACTCCGATTTTGACATCAGGTGTTCTCTCTCTCTCTCTCTCTCTCTCTCTCTCTCTCTCTCTCTCTCAAGGTGTTTTCAATCCCGTGCTCCCTCTTTTATCATTCTTCGTCACTGCGGATCCGTTTTCCTCCTACACGCCATCGTCTCACCTCTACAGCATCAAGGACGGAATCTTAAGCAACTTGGGTGTAAGCAAAGTTCGTCTCAAAACTTGTGCAGTGTGCATATCAAGAGGCGGGCTGCAGAGGGTGTTGGGGCACAGGGACACTATACTTCTTTCACCTTAACCTGGCCCAGAATTTTGTTCTTTTAGAGCTTATTTCACAAAGCTCAGTGGCAGAAAAAGACACAGCAATGGCTCTGCATTCCGTTTCATAGCACTTCTTCGTGACCAGCAACTTGTACTAGTGA